>NC_132988.1:113130000-113430948 GCF_048564905.1 Vicugna pacos
TATGACAAATGAGGCATGAATGTACAGTGGAGAAATGACAGTCTCTTCAGTAAGTGGTGCTGGGAAAACTGTACAGCAGCATGTAAATCACTGAAGTTAGAACATTCCCTCACACCATACACAAAAATAAACTCACAATGGATTAAAGACCTAAATGTAAGACCTGAAACCACAGAACTCCTATAAGAGAACATAGGCAAAACATTAACATAAATCATAGCACTATTTTGGCATCATAGTGGTCATGTTGCAAGTTATGTTTCTTTTTAGAGACATTTCCAGCAGGGAAGTTAACATTGTCTCTTGGCAAAAACACATTATCATCAGCTTCATACTTGGTATAACATTATTGATAGTATCAAATGGCAAAGAACTGCATTTTACATGGAACACGAGGACAACATTTTTATTATCCTAGAAGAATCAGAGAGGGAAAATAAATCTATTAGAATTAAGGAAACATAGCTAGAATCTATACATTCAGTGTGTGCTCAAGTGAAAAATTGTGTGTGCATTCGTATGTGTGTATTTTAAAGTGCCATTGTTTACAACATTTAAGATGTAGCCTTTTGTAATTTCCTGTACATTATTTTCTTAGTCTGAGCTATAAGTTTGTTTTTATAAATATTTCCCTTTAGGATGACTTCAATCTGCAAATTCTCAGACGGATAATATGGTGTCAGTGTTAATACATGCCTATTCAGTAGCTCAGACTTTAAGTGCATTTTATAAATAGAAAATTATTTTCAAGATGTCTAGTATGGTATTAAATTGCCATTATTCTTTGCAAGAATGGCTCTTCCCCCACTTTGGTTCACCAGTAGAGGACCTTCACATACACTCCCATCAGCAAGTATTTTTCTCATTGACTAAGAAAATTGAATTTAGAGTGAGGGTTTTGGGGAGGAGAAGCTGGAGTCTCTTAGCTTAGCATCATACAGTAGAGCTCAGAGACAGGTATGGTCCCCTCAAGTACTTCAGCTGTGACCTGAACCACTGGAGTTTAGGTTCAACATAATTGCAGCACAGCAAGGAGTCCCTTCTGGAAACCAGCTGCCTCATCAGGGATTCATTTATCAGGAGGATTATGACTCCAAACATTTTTCTAAACTGTTGTGGCCATTTAAAAAGGGGAAAAAAAGAGGAGTCTGGGGAACTAATTAGAAAGGAGTGGCTCCCCTCCGAGTCTTGACCTTAACCCCACTGAGAAAGTATGGGATTTACTTTACCCAAGTAAGGCAAGAACATAAATAGTTGGCAAAAATGCTTTGTGGTACGAGTTCCAGCAAGTAATGAATTAGCCTGATACAGAGAGAGAGAGAGACGAAAACAAAACACAAGAATAACTCCAAATGCTCTAAAGGAAGCACTTAAATGTATCATTGTAACACATTATTTTGTACTTTCCCAATTACAAGAAAATAAACTAATTTGAGTCTGTGATTAATACATATATGATATAATTTGAAAAAAAAGTTTTTTGGGTCTTAGGCAGGTTGTGAAGTATTACCACAATAAGTCTAGGTGTCACTTTCTACTATTCCACTTATTATATTGTGTTTTCTCAGTCTGCACTGTAATTAATGCCTTTCATTAGTTTTGGAAAATCCTCAGATGCAACTTTGTAGAATATCGCTTCTTCCAAATCTTCTCTCTCCTCTTTCTCCAATTCTCATTGTTACAACTTCTTATTTTCCACGTTTCTTAATTTCTCTTTCATTTAAAAAAAATCTTGATATATTTGTGTTACAATTTGGGTAATTTCATTATATCAGTCTTCCAGTTACTGAACTGTTTCAAAATGTACTATCTAGTCCACTCACTTAAGATTTTAATTCCAATGATTGTAATGCTCATTTCTTGAAGTTCCATTTAAAAATAGTGTAATTTTTTGAAAGTCTTTAGTTTGGTGTTGGGAGGACTTTACACAGCTTGCAAAACTGCTAGAAGCAGAAATTTAGCCTCTTCAAGTCTCTCTCTGCTGTATTAAGTCGACTGTATAACAAGTGAACATTGATGCTCTAATTAATAAAAACAAGTATTTGTACCTCCTTGTAGAGGCTACAGAATTCTTTAAAACACTGGCATTTAATTTGCTTTTCATAGTACTCTTGTGAGGTGGTTACTCTTATTTCCATTTTATGGGTAACAAAACTGAGGCTAAGAGATTTACCCAAGGCCTCCAAGCTAGTACTAAGTAGAGCTGAAATTAGATGTTTTATGACTCATGCTTTATGACTCTCATTTTAGTCCATACTTTTCCCAGTATATATTCTTAAATAATTTTTATGTTTATGCCATGGGGTAGTGGAGTGTTGAGTAATTAGGGAAAGATGTGCTTTATTCCACTGTATCAAAATTAAACTTTCTTTGGAAAAAGCCACTTAGGCTCAGCCCAAGATAACTCAAAATGTTTCCTGAGTAAATGGCAACAGATTTTCAGAGTATTTTTTTTCCCTCCTTATTTTTTTCATTTCCACATTTCCTTACTTCCTGTTTTTTTTTTTTCTCTCCTATATTTCTACCTCCTTTTTCAGGGTCTTATATTCTGTAAAGCAATTTATAAATTGTAATTTATAATTATTTAAAATCAGAAAAAAAGAAAAAATCTACTATTATTTAATTTGTCAGATAATTAGGATGAAATTAGATCATATATGTTTAAGTTCCTCATACAGTGCCTGGTTCATAATGGACACTTAATAAAAGAGAATTCATTTGTGTGCAAAGGTAACTAAATACTAATCCAATGGAGACATAATTCTACTTTGTATCCCTCACGACAAGTATTAGTCAGGGTTCTGCAGAGAAACACAATCATTAGTGTGCGTGCATGTGTGTGTGTGTGTATGAGTGAAGAGAGAGAGACTGATAGAGATTGACTTTAGAGAACTGGTTAACACGATTGTGGGAGACTGGCACGTCTGAAATTTTTAAGGTAGATGAGCAGGCTGGAAACTCGGGCAGGATTTCTATATTGCAATCTTGGGCTAGAATCTTTTCTTCTCCAGGAAACCTCAGTTTTTCAAAATTAACCATAGTATAGTATGTGGTATTAACCCATGGCTTTGCACATACTGCGTCTATATCAAGTTTTTTTTTATTGAATTCATTTTTTTTAAGGAAAATGTTTCTCACGTATCACACCAAACTTTAATTTTACTATATTTAGTCAGAATCCTTACTGTCTTTGTTTATTCACCTTCCAAAAAAGATATCTGAAAAATATTAACATCACTGGCTTAACTGTATAGCTTGCTGTGGTGACTGCTTTATAGGCAAAATTGATTTAATGCGTTTCTTTGATATAAAAATGAGACAGTTTAATAGTAGGCTCTAACATAGATTTAGTGTTGTACTGAGCATTGTGCAGATATATATTATTGATAAGCTTCATAATAACCCTATGAAGAAAGTATATTACTATAATCTTTACTTTATAGATGAGGACACTGAAACTCATAGAATTTAAATTACTGTTCAAGGTCACAAATATGACTACAACTGAAAATCAGATCTATTTGAATCTAGGCTATTGCTTTCAACACTGCTTGAGTAGCTGTTAAGGTTCTTACAAATTTACTTTAGTAATAATGACAAAGGCACTGAGAAAACTTTACATTCTGAATCAAAACATTTGTATATAGTCTGATTGAACTCTCCACATATATAGAGAGAAACTGAGATCTTTTGCAGATGAACTTTCTATAATGCAGATTTAAATATTGAAAATCAGCTTCTTAACTATTTTTAAGATTTCCTTCTCTCTCAGATATTTTTAGTTTTAAAGTAGAGCTTCTGAAATCATGTTCTATACAACATTGGTCCTAAATGCTGTCAGTAAAATATCACTTGGGTCAAATAAGTTTGGGAAATTTGGGGTTAAAAAAGTCCCAAGAGATTATTTATTGCAATATTTCTCAAGTACATTGTCACTTTCCAAAAGTGGGGTAGCTATAGCTGTTTCTAAACTTTATTTGAATAGCAATTCGTGGCACAAGTGTCCCAAAGAACTTACTTTTGGGGAATGCCATCCTAAGCTTAAGATAATGCTGACCCAGCTAAAGGCCATCACAAGTAAAGCAGTGATGCTACAGAGGAGAGCTGTGCAAAACAAGGGCTCAGAAGGGATCAAAGTAAAGGGTATTATATTGGATATATACATATATATATATTATATAAAGGATATTAGAGAACATTTGTACCACTGCCAGTCCATGTAATCTGGAAATGCAGAGCTTCCTTAAAATCACTGAGTTCTCTGCATTGGTTCTTGATGGTTAGGGAAATTCAATTCCCCAAAGCTCTCACATTAAGTTTCAAGTAATATTCTGCATTTATACCATAATTTCTAGTTTTTCAAAACACTTCCATACATATTACCTTATTTAACCATGCCAGACTCACTGGTAAGTTGTGATAGGTCTGGTTTTCACAGCTGTAGAGGTGATTTGAGAACTCTCCTGCTTTACAAATTTTTGGTTTTGTCTGGAGCTATGCTTTAGGAATCAATGAAGCACATCCCTAAGCAATGAGGCAGAACTGTGGACAGCTGGGAAATTGCAGCTCACACACCAGCCTGGGGTTCTGTTACAAACAAGATTTTTGTTTTTCTTTTCAACAAAGGCTCTTAGATGATTGTGAAACTAACATGTTTCCTATGTTATTGAAATCTTCTTATCACACAGCAAGGTTCTCGTCTGCCCACTGTGAAAAAGACTGTAGGTGACTGTTCAGTCCTTTGTTGTTATTGATGTTTTTTTCTGATTATAACAAATTCATGCTCACTACAAAAAATTCATAAAATACACAAATATATAACATGAAAAGTGATGGTTCTCTTTAATCTTGCTACTATTAATGGCTATAAATAATTTGGCTTATATTACTCTAGATTTAATTTTGCTATGTGTTTACTATCAACTACACATGTATATATTTATAGTTTTAATTTAATTATAGCATAAAGAAAATGGCACTAATTTTAAGAATATACCTTAGTGAACTATAGGAAAGTGGAAAAACCCATGTGACCACCAAACAAGTTAAAAAAAAATAGAGCGATACCAGTACTTCAAAAGCTGCTCTTGAGCCAAGCTCTTCATCATGACCAACTTCCTCCTCCCCAAAGGAAACCATTATTTTGACTTCTAATACCACATGTTTTTTTTTTCCCCAACTTTATATAAATGGAATCATGGAGGATGTACTCATTCATGTCTGGATTCTTTCATTCCACATTATATTAATGAGATTCTTCCATATTGTACCATGTAGCAACTCACTCATTTTCATTGCTGCATAATATCCCACTGTGTGAATATACCACAATTCCATTGTTGATGGACATTTGTCCTAGTTTTGGAGTATGATGAATAATGCTGCTGTGAACATTCTTGGGCATGTCCTTGGATGCATCTTGGCTGGATAGATACTAGGAAATAAAATTGTTGGGCTATTGGGCATATATATCCAACTTTAGTAGATGATGCCAAAAAGGCTGCTGAAGTGGTTACAGAAATTTATACTCCAACCAGCAGTGCATGGAACATTTAATGGCTCCAACATTTGGCCATGTCAGTTTTTGTCATTTCATAGCCATTCTGGTGAGGGTGCAGTGGTAACTCATTGTGGTTTTTCTTTGCATTTCCTTGATTATTAATGAAGTTATGAACTTTTTTAATATTAATGGCTATTTTGTGAAATGGCTATTCAAGCCTCATGTTCAATATTATATTGGGTTATTTGTGTCTGTTTCTTATTGAACTAAGTAAACCTTTTCAATTCTAGATACAAGTCCTTCGTGAGTTATATGAATTGAAAATATCTTCTTCCATTGTGGGGTTTTCATAGTTCATTTTCTTAAAAATACCTTTTGATGAGCAGAATTTTAAAATTTTAATTTAACTCATTTAATCAACTTTTCCCTTAAAGGTTAATTTCTTTTGTAAGAAATCTTTGCCTACCCCAAGATCATGAAAATATTTTCCTAGATATTATTTATTTATTTATTTGGAGGCCCCACTGGGATATGTTATCTTTCAAAAGTTTTCTTACTTTTAGAAGTAGCTTTACAAAATGCCCAGAATTGATTTTTGAATATGGCGTAAGGTAGGATTCAGGATTCATTTTGGTTCTATATGAATAGCCAATTGGCCCAGGACTATTTATTGAAAAGAGAGTTCTTTTCTCACTGCTCTAGAGTGTCAGCTTTGTGATGAATCAGGAAAAAAAAAGCGTATCTCCTGGAACTCCAATGATATATTTTGACCATATACTGTATGTCTCTTATGGTCATTTTTGTATTTTTTTCTGTCTTTGTGTCCTTCCATCCAGATACATCTTCTGACTTATCTTCTGACTTATTCTTTCTCTCTTCAACTGTGTCTAACCTGCTAATAAACTTACTTACTGGGATAAATTTCAATTATTATGTTTTTGGTTGTTAATTTCCATTTGATTCTCCTTTACATTTTCAACTTCCCTGACCATATTCTCAATCTTGTCATATAAACCCTCATACATACCAGCTACTTAATGTCCATGCTTTATATCTCCATTATCTGGATCTCTGTGGGTTACTTCTATTTTTCACAGTATCTCTTGATTTTCAGTCACAACATATTGCTCCTCACATACCAAGTTTTTGATAGATAGAGTGCTAGATACTGATTATGAAAGATTGTAGAGATAATTTGATATTCCTGCAGAGAGAACATAGCTTTGTTTCTGGTAGTTCATTCAGCAACCCAGATCATCTTAGTTCAATGAGGGACTGAGGTAACACAAAGCTTGGCTTAAATTTCTGTGGAGGTGATCTATTTCCAGTGGTGTATATCCTAGGATGTAGATTTTCAGGGACTTCTTAACCTAAAGAATGGGGGCTGGTTTAGGAAAGTTCTTCCTTCGTGATGTGCCCTGAACGCCAATGTCTGCCTCTTTTTCCCCCAGCTCTGTAAGACTGTTAAAAGTTCTACTTATCCTGTCTCTCACTTCAACTCCTGACTCCACAGATGCCTTTTGGAGACAGTGGTCCTGAATGCTGGTGTCTAATCTTTCAGCTTCCTTCCTCTTAATGTCATAATTTAGTACTTTTCAGATAATATCAAACAGATTAAAAATATTATGTGTAGCTTTTCTAGTTTTCCTCAGTGAGAATATAACCAACTAATTTATCTTAGCTTTATGAGAAGCCTTACTATCTAGTAAAGCAAGTTCTTTGCTCTTCTTTTCCTACAATACCTTTGCTATTCTTGGATCTTTGCCTTCCATATGAATTTTAAATCTTTTCCTTTTATATGCATTTCAAATTTCATAAAAATTTCATTGAAATTGAATCGGCTGTAGGCCATTTGGTAGAACTGGTATATTTACAATATTGTGTTCCTATACATGGGCATGAGATAGCTCTTCATTTATTTAGTGTTTATTCAATTTACTTAAATGTTTTGTAATTTTTCCCGTACACATATTTATTTTAAGATGAATTCCTAGGTGTTGCATGATATAGTTGCAGTTATAATTAGTGTCCTTCAGAAAAATTATGTTGTATGTTGATGATCTTTTCATTTCTTGCCCCTTCCCTTAATTTTCCTCTTGTGTTTATTCTTTCAGATAAAACTTAGCATTGTTCTGTCAATTAAAAAAAAAGGGAGGTTTTGATTGAAAGTGAGCATAATCTGTTTGTGTGGAACAGACATCTTTATAATGCTGAACAAAATACTATGTGAATTCTGAAGTTTCAGTGACGATCACCTGATACAATAGGTGAGACACTCCAAGAGCAAATCAACAAATGTTAAAAGGGTATATTCAAAAAACACTCCATGGTTATTAAATTCGCTCATCATTTCAAGACTATACAATGTAGACAGAAGAATTTTTGTGTGTGTGAGGAGAGTGCTATTTGCGGACTGGGATTTCCTTTGAGGAGGGATGAAGTGTGCTAAAGAGCACTATTTATAACATCCCCAAATGTCCAATCTCTATGTCCATCAGCAGTAGAGTAGATAACTAAGTTGTGGTTAAGCTGTATAATGGGATATTATGCAGCAATGAAAAAGTACAAGCTACTGCTACACATAACAACACAGATGAATCTCACAGACATTCTATCTAGTGACCAGAGCCAGATACCAAAGAGTACATATTGTACAGAGTCTATTTAGATAAAGCTCAAAAACAGGTTAAACTAATTTATAGTGCTCGAGGTCAAAATAGTAGCTACCTTTAAAGAGGTAATGACTGACAGATGGCACAAGGGGGCTTGCTTGGATCCTGAACTCTTTTATATCTTGATCTAGGTGGTGGTCACATGTACACACATACACATGTATACATGTACATATACATACAATCAAGGGAGAAGAAAATTTCAGGGAGACAGGCTTATTTGTTTTTGTTCTCATGGAGGTTTAATAAACCAATATATTGGGGATCATTTCTATATTTTTCTAAGGTTTTCAGCAGAAATACAACAATATCAAATGTACAAGCTGGGGACATGGCTATTATTTTGCCTTACTCAGCATTTTTTTATTTTCTGTTTTTTTTTTATTGTGGTGATGTTGGTTTATAACATTAATACAAGTTTCATGTCTACAACATTATATTATGACTTCTGTATACATTACAGCATGCTCACCACCAAAATTTTAATTTCCATCCCTCACCATATCACCATACAGTTGATTCCCTTTACCTATTTCACCCTACCCCCTACCCCCCTGCACCTTCCTGTCTGGTAACCACTACTCTGTTCTCTGTATCTACATGTTTGTTTTTGCTTGGTTTGTTCATTTATTTTATTTTGTTTGTTTCTTACATTCTACATATGAGTGAAATCATATGGTATTTGTCTTTCTCCACCTGACTTACCTCACTTAGCAGAATACCCTCAAGGTCCGTCTGTGTTGGCACAAATGGAGAGATTTCATCTTTTTCATGACCAAGTAATACCCCATGTGCAATATATATATCTCACATCTTCTTTATCAGTTCATCCACTGATGGAAACTTAGTTTGTTTCCATTATCTTGACTTTCATAAATAATGCTGGGATGAACATAGGGGTGCATATATCATTTCTAATTAATGTTTTTGTTTCCTTTGGATAAATACTCAGAAGTGGGATAGCTGGATCATACAGTAATTCTATTCTTAATTTTTTTTTTTTAGGAATCACCATACTGTTTTTCATAGTGGCTGCACCAATTTACATTCCGCCAATAATGTATGAGGGTTTTATTTTCTTCACAACCTTACCAACACTTGATATCTTTGGTCTTTTTGCTATCAGCCATTCTAACAGATGTGAGGTGATATCTCATTGTGGTTTTGATATTCGTTTCCCTAATAATTTGTGATATTATTCAACCATATTTTATCTTTCTTTCCAAGTCCATATTTGCCTGGAACTTTAGTCCTAAGCTCTGTATCTTCAAAATTATGAAATATTGGCAAAAGATGAAAGAAAACTGATGGATGATTATCGGATTTGTTAAGGTAGCAGAGATCCATGGTTTTTGAAATCAGTCTACTCACTGATTCACTATTTTCTCACATTCATTGGTGAATAAAAATGCTCAGGTATTTTTACTCTTCATCCTATCCATTGGCTGTTTTAGTATCTTTTTTATCTGAATCTGAAATTTTCCTGTTGATTTATTAAAATTTTATGTTCCTTTTTTTATTAGCTTCCTGTGGTCACTGTAAAAAAATACCATAACTGTGGTGCATAAAACAACATAAATTTATTCTCTCGCAGTTTTGGAGGCTGGAGGTCCTAAATCAGTGTTCGCTGGACTGAATTCAAGGTGTTGCCAGGCCTGACCTCTCTGGGGTTCCAGGGGAGGATTCATTCTTGTCCTCCTCCAGCTACTGGTGGTTCCCTACATTCGTTGGCACTGTGGCTGTATCATTCCAGTGTCTACTTCCGTGGTCACACTGCCTTCTCTTTTTCTGTCTGAGTTAAACAGAAAACAGGGACTGGGACCTGGTATCTTTAGTCTACTAACCTCTCCACAAAACTGCAAGTTCCGTGGGAGCAGAGCCCTTGAATGAGTGTCCTCACTGATTAGAAGAGCTGTGAACAAGGCCCACAGTAGGCGTTCACTTAATACTTGTCAAATATTCACTAAACACAGGGGATCAATTTGAAGACTTTCCTTTAGAATGGGGAAGTCCTATTTTATTCCCGAAGTCTCACCCGATACCATTCATTGGAATTTTTAACGAGAGACATCAGCTCATCAGAAAGAATACTCTAATGACCACGCCAGTTTGTCCATAGTCTAAGGTACTTCATGAAGGAATAAACTCCTTGAAATCAGGATGCATTCCAACAAAATTTGGTTTATCACCTGTTAAGGACACTAAAAATGATATTTTAAAATGAGGTAAGAAGGTGGTTTTACAGATAGCAGACAGGTTTATCTTGTGTAACTATTCCAATTTCTTCCTATCTAAAGATCTCCAATTTCTTGCAATTTCTAGAATTTATCTCTAAGCATTTTGTTAATTTATTAATTTTAAGACCACTAAAAATGATTCCCTAGTTTATGACCCTGTTGTGGGCATTTTACAGAGGCTCCACAGAGACATTTTTCTTTTCTGTGGATCAGCTCTATTTCTCTTCAGGATAATAAAGCACCACATTGAAGCTTGTGGTGCCATCTAGCATGGTCTTCCACACAAGACGAATTTTTTTTTCTTTTTAATTTATGTACATGACTTCAAGTCTTCAAATCTAATTTTTAACCTGGAATCTTGCCACAAGTGTGTAAAACATGGTCACTGAACAAATGTAATCGGCTTTTTGTTTCATGTAGCAATACTGCCCCAGGGATGAACACAACCAAATAAATGATGTCTCTCCATCAAACTGGTGTCTAGGAAACTGGTGATTAGAAAATGCAAAGTTTTCTTCCAGATTTCCCTTCCTACGAAACCACACATGAAAATTGATCCTATGGCCTTAACTAAATCTGGTGTTTAGCCAAAGCATTTGTGCCGGTTGGGGTGTTTTTGTCAGCAAGTAAAGGAATACATCACTAAGCTACCTAAGTATTACTCCTCATAACAAGAAGCCTGGAAGGTAGGGTGTAGAAGGCTGTAGCAGTTCCAAGCTTTATGTCCTCTCCCAAATAATGACAACAGAGGAAGGGAGGGGACATCTTTCCTTCTGTGTCTCTCTTTTTGTTCTTTCTCCTTCTTCTCCCCCTCCTGCCTCCCCTTCTCCTTCCTCTGTCAGAGAAGAAAACCAGATGTTTCCCAAAGGACATTCTCTCTGTCTCATTGGTTAGACTGGGTCACATAACCATCTCCATTCAGGAAGAGTAGAAAAGCCAACCACTGCCACATTAACTCCTCTCAGGGACAAGAAGGGGTTAAATCTGTCCTCATTAGAAACAGATTCCTCAAAGGAACATTTACAAAGAACTTGGCAAAGCTTTCTCACTCACCTTTTTCTTCTAATTCTCATTAACACACCCAGTGATGTAGAAAGTTGATGGTGGTGATTGGGGGGAGAGAGAAAGATCTGGGCACCTGGGTGGCAACTACTGTGGCCAGCCCTATCTACAGATGAAGGGACTGGGGTTCCACATAGGAACTCTGCTTAGAGTAACATGGGTAGAAAGAAGTGATTGTCCAATATGGACCGTATCTAATGATGATAATGACGAGGGTGGTAATTGCACTGGTTAACACTGAGCACTTATCACTGTACTCTGTCACTTTGCAGTGATGATGTCATTTAATTCTCAACCCTATGAAGGAGGTAGCGTCTCTGTTTTATAGATTAGGAAATTGTGGCTCAAGATCACACATCTAGTAAGTGCAGGTCTGTGATGAGAAAGCCAGTGCTGCTGCAAGGGCTAAGCAATTCTTGACACCGTACTGCTTTCCCATTTGAATTCCCATATACTTTCCAGGACTACTGCTTCTGAGCTAAGCTTTTTGTGACCTAAGTTTCCTCATCTGTAAACTGAGATAATTCTTGTTTTACAGGGTTCCCATGAGGAGCCAACGTGATAATCCACGTAAAGCAATTAACAAGGAGACATAGTAGGCTGGCATTATTGTTGTGGAATTTATCTTACCATATTGAAATTTCCAGTTATGTCTTTTACCTACCTTCTTGAACTGAAATCATCCATTCAGGACAGCAGTTCTAAAACTTTTTGGGCTCACGGCCCCTCTTCACTCTTAAGAATTATTGTAAACCCCAAAGAGCATTTGTTTAGGTAACTTATAGCTATCATTACTACACTAAGATGAGTACTGAAAAGTGTTTGAAAGAATAACAAGCATACGCTCCGTTAGATGACGTCATACACATCAAGCATCCTCCGGGAAACGTCTATGTATATTTGTGAGAGAATGAAGGTGAAAAAGGCAAAAAAAAAAAATTGTATTATTGGGAAAATAGTTTTGACTTTGTCAGGGCTCCCAAGATCCCCCCAGACCGCACTTTGAGAACTGCTGCTTCTAGCGTACGTGCTTCGGGAGCGAAGCATCGGATTCCGTTGTTTGGATGAGAAAACCCAGTGTTTAAGAGGAGAAAACAAGAGGCAGCGCCACAGCTACGTTCTACGCTCGGCCGCCACCGTAGACTCGCCGCCCGGCAGCGACGCCCTCGGTAGCCGCTCCCTCCGCCGTCGCGCCGCCGCCTCTCTTCCCGGCGCGCGACCCCCGGGGCAGATACCACCCCAGACGGCCCTCCCCTGCGCGCTCCGCCGGGAAACCAGCGTCCGCGGCGCCCTGAGCCAGGCCCCGCCCCGCCGCCGCTCCGCCGGGTCCTGGCTTCCATGGCAACCTCGGCGAGCAGCCCAGGCGTCACCCACCCTTTACCAGACAGGCTAAACCATTCGCTTCAGGGGAGGGGGGACCTCCACAGGGAGCTGGAAACAATAGAATTTAATAGAACGCCTGCGTGCTACCCTGCCCCCATTTTCTATCTAGCTTGAATAGTACACATCCTCTGTTTTCTCCCTCCAACTGTCCCTGCGAGGGTAGCGCCGCGTCTCGCCTGCTGTGTTTGAACGCCTCCTCATCTCAGGCCGGCTGATGGGCCGGCCGGCCAGGGAAGCTCGCGTTCGGCGCTGGTTGGAGCAGAGGCTGGGGAGCGCGCCCGACGTAGCGCGCAGGGGGCGTGGCCTCGCGCAGGGGGAGGGGAGGCGGGCAAGATGGCGCCTGGCGAGTGATTCTTCCCGGTTACCTGCAGCGGCCGCTGAGACACCGGGGCGGGGGGTTCTGTCCCCACCGCTGCCCTTCCTCCTCTCCCCCGCCCCCGGAGACTCCCTCCTTCCCTTCCTCCTTCTACCTCGGTGGGGGAGGGAGGGGAGGGGGGCCTGGTTCCTGGGACACCATGTCGGACTCTGAGGAGGAGAGCCAGGACCGGCAACTGAAAATCGTCGTGCTGGGGGACGGCACCTCCGGGAAGGTCAGTCCTCGAGCGGGCCCGCCGTGCCAGGCCTGCAGGAACCCTGGCGCGGCCCTGGCGCCCCCAGCCTCCTCCCCTCCCCGCGGCGTCGCCTTATTTCTCTGAACCCCCGGGGCCTGTGGGCCCGGGCCCTCCAGGTCGTGGCCTGGGACTGGACACATACTAGGTGCTTGGTGAAGTCCGACGAGAACTGTCCAGCTCCCCTTACATTAAAAAAAGAAGAAGAAGAAAAAGGCATTTCCCAACTCCCTGTCTCTATCGCGAACTCCTACTTCTCCAAGACACGGGCCAGCATCTCCCTGGGAAGCTTTCCAGCTTCTCGCCTCTGGGGACTCTCAAGGAAGACATCTTATCTTTTTTTTTTTTCTTTTAACTTTAGTCCAGGTCACATTTTGTTCCCTTTCCCCCTCTTTACTGTTTTTCTGATGCCTCCACTGCACGAGGAGCTCCCAAGAGCTTGACTCTGGAATGAGATTCCCTTGGTGAGAGAATCGGGGCTCCGTCACTTTACTGGTCAGGTCATTAGCGGGCAAATTGCTTATCCTGTCTATGGTTCGTCTGTAAGATGGGTATTTCGATAGGGGTCGTCTCCAAGGGTAAAGTGTGCAAATCCACATAAAATGTGAAAATCCACATGAAGCTTTCAGAACATGGTGTGCATTCAACAAACGTTAGGTGCTGTTTTAGAGCATCATACCTGTTCATCTCTGCTCCCAGCGCAGCACCTGTCAACACAAGCATTCATTCAACAAGTATCAATTGAACTCTTCTGAGTTGGATGCTGAGGGCAGAGCTGCTAGCCTGGCAGAGGGGATCCTTGCCTTAAAGTCTATCCTTCGGTGACGGTTGAATGAATGAGAGTGAGTGCGTGAGAATATCTGGCAGCCAGTCCCCTTACTTCGTAGGCGGGGGTCTTTAACTCAGGGTCGTGGAGCTCCTGTAATGGAGTAAGCGTTGCCGGCCCGGTCCTTGCTCTTTGGGGAGGGTCGGTAAGATCTTAGAGGCTTCTATGATCCACGCCCCAAATAAGGTGAAGAGCCTCTGCCCCGGGGAACCTTCACACCTGTCGCTTCTGTCAGTGGCGCCAACGTTGTTTCCGAGAACGTTGCTTAAGTTGTCTCCTTTCTTCTTTCATCCCTTTCCCCAACCAGTCTTCAGAAACGCAGGTGGTTATTGTTAACCAGTTCCCCGTTTTCGGCTGCGCGTTTCTGTGTTACTGGTGTAGTTTGGACCTTGTTTCTGTGGAGACGACTCCTCGCCACATCTTCGCTGGCAGCATTGCACAGCTGCTCCTGTCTTTCATTCTGAGATTTGAGTTCCTAGGGCCCGGAAAGGTGTTATTCATATGCAAAATTTGGAGAATTCTGTTAATTTCTTTCTTGCCACACTGATATTTTGTTATTGATTTTTGTTGTTAGGGAAAACAACTTAATAAGCTCTGATGATTTTGGAACATTTTGAGGAAGAAAATTACTTGGGACCACTTCTCTTCATAAAGCATTAATTATTATGAGTTTTTGTACACTTGTAACAACTCTTTGAATAGCTGTTTAAATAAATTAGCATTGTTTCTAACACCCTTATTCGATAAAAAAGTAAGCTTTATTTTTATAGTTTTCTTATCATTCATATTTTCTTTTGAATGCCTTCTAATTTCTATTTCCTAAATCTTTTTATGGTCAACTCATAAGTAATTTATTTTCTGTTTAAAATTACAGTGACTATAACACTAATACACTTGTAAAAAGACACAAAAATTGTTCATTATCCTACATTCTATTATAATTCTTTAAATTTTTGTTAATTTTTCTCCTATTATTCATCCATTATTATGTATATATTTCTCAGTTGAAATTTGTTCATAGTTTTCTATTTAGGTTTTTCATCTAGCCTGTTATACATTTTCCTCTTGTTGTTAATTTAGTGTGAATAATTAAGGTTTTTCATTTCTGTCTAAAACTGTGTCTAGTGTAGGACAACACATTTTTTCCCCTTCTGTTTTGGTGAATTAGGACTATTATTCTGCTTTGAAGGATAACAATGATACTCTTTATAGTACCTGATAGTTCTGATTTAGTCTTTGTCATCTTTATGTGTTTTTAAACTGTAAAGGCTTTTTCTGCAAGAAATTTCTGGTTACCAGCATCAGAAAGCTAACCTTTTTCCATTATTCATATATCAAGCTTTTTTTTTTTTCTCCATACCCCATTCAGCTCTCAAATTATTGGCAAATTATTTGGCAGCTACTAAAATTCCCATATGTTTCTTTCACTGTCCTTTTCTTTCTTATTTGTGTGCTGATTTAACTCCTGGCCATTTTTTTCTCGCATCATTTTTCTTGCTAGTTGTAACTCAGGGCATTTTATACACCCAGACAGAAGCAGTAGAGTATTGAGATGACCACTAACAGTTTCTGTAAGAGAAATTTAGCTCCTCCTCCTATTAACATGTGTTTCTATTTCTTTCTTGTTTTGATTCATACTTTGGATTTTATTATATATTTCTTAAGATTTTTTTGAGACAAAATTTTTTTTATGGTGTCTTCAGTATTTGTAGATGTAGTATGGTTAACAGTTGTTCACCAAGTTAAAAAAATCAGATAAAAATGTTATAGATATGGTAGGTGGTTGTTCACTTCCTAATTGTTTAAGAAGGGTAATTATGCAATGACTTGTGAGAAATTATTGACTCTGAAAGACAGGGTCTAGATAATTGAAGAAGAAATGCTTCTCACTGATTCAGTTGATTCTCTGTTTAATTTGTTAAGTAAGATGTCTGGAGATATAAGAATCCATTTTCATAAATTCTTTTTTCCAAGGACCTATACTTTTGACAGATTGTATTCTGTTCCAATTGAAAATTCTAGCTTTATATTTGCCTCAAAAGTGTGAGGGTAGGTCTTTCAAAAGCTAGAAATCCTATTTTCAGAAAAAGAAACTTAAAATTTTTCTGAATATTCATTAATATAAAAATACTGATCTTTGAGAAACTTAAGTGAAAGTGAAAAATCACCTTAAATAACATTATACTGAAGTTACATGTGCCTTGAGTTTTTCTTTGACTTATGAAAGTGTTTTAACCACCCATATATTAAACATTTTGAAATATCTGTAGTAGTGTAAGTAGTGTTAATTATTTTTCTCTAGAACGCTGAGCCTCTTCACACATGACTTTGTGCTCCTAGTTAAGTAAGCTTAATGGCATAAACAAGGCTAAATGAAAAACAAAAGGCTTTAAAAAAGAATGCTTATCTTTTTTTTCTGTTCTCTCAGTTTTTTATATTATCAAGGAAGCTAGATAAATTTTCATTTTGGTATAGTGAGTTTATTTCTCAGAGTCTAGCAAAACATCTTTTTTATGGTGCTCAGTAAATATTTAACCAAATATTTTATAAATTTCTTAAAAATGCTGAGAATTTAAACATTACAAGAATTAGAGTTAACGTGTATAAATTGCCATTTATATTGTTCTTTTGTCAAAGCAATTTTAGGGTTTTTTGTTTAAAGGAATTGAAATTTGGCCAAGTTTTTGTTTTACACTATTGTAATTATGTCATAATTAACTATAATAAGCTATCATGGAAATTTTATCTTAGTTTTCATTATCTTAGGAGTTGACATCTAATTTTAACTTTTAAAATAAAAAAGGAGCTATTTTTCCTTAACTTTGGGAGTCTATCTTGAAGAGCATACAAGCTTCACGAAGCTCTCTTTCTCTTCTTTTTGGAGAAGTTTACAAATAAATAAATAGTGCATTTAAAATGTTTAAGACGCTTTTGAGTTACTGAGTTACTTCAGTTGTTACTAGAATAATTAATTATTCTTTTGCTTTGGTAAGAAGTGGTACTCTAAAAAAAACTCCAGAGTTTTGAATACAACTTTAGTTGTTATTAAAAAAAATGTAGCTATGTATCTGTCCTGGTTATAATATTCTTGTGACTTTAAGCTTTATAGTTCTTTTGAATGGAATATATTTATTTTTGCCTGCTTAATATTAATCTTAAAATATCAATTTCTTAATTTAAAAGATAAATTAGTCATTCTATAGGATCATTTTTATGTAACATCTTTAATACAGAGAAAAATTAGACACGTTTCTTGAGGGGACAATAAAGAAATGAAATTCTATAAACAGGCTTTCTTCTCCTTAATTAGTACTTACTGGCTGAGGACACAAACTACTCAGAAATGTTTAACATCAGAAGTGCAACTTCTCTGAAATTTATATTGAACTGGTATATGTGGACATATGAGATTCAGATCTTTAATCACGTTGTTTTAGTTTTCTCTGTTGATAAATCTCAAATTCTAATTGCTAGTAAGGAGAAGGAGCTTGACAATCAGGGGATTTAAAGAGATTTAGCTGATTAGTCTGTTGCTGCCACTGATAGCTGGTTGGCAAGTGAAATTTACCTGGTGGATTGCTAAGTCCCTCATCCCGTTGTAACTGATTAGAACTGCTTAAAGTTGCTTGTTGAATTAATACAAGTATAAATATTAAGATTACTTAATAAGATTTGGTAGTGATTTTATGTTTATATATCTAAAACAAAGACATTAACTTTGATATTCTGTGCATCAATTTTTTAGACCTCCTTAGCTACGTGTTTTGCTCAAGAAACTTTTGAGAAACAGTACAAACAAACTATAGGACTGGATTTCTTTTTGAGAAGGATAACATTGCCAGGTAAGAGACTAAAATGTCTTAACAGACAATTGTACATATCTGACAATAAGAGACATAAACAGTAATGTGTAAAATAAATTTTGCAGCAGTTTCTGTGTGAAAATATGTGTAGTTAGTAAATCTATCTTAGGGAGGTTAACTTTCTTCAGCATCTGCCATGAAGACATACTGTCCCTGGGAGTGAGGAAAAAGTTTATATACTCCCCACTCTCCAACTGTTTTTGACCACTATACATTTTTGAGGAAAAACAATAGTTGCTTATAAAATTCTAAAGTTAAAAAAAAACTCAAATGCCATACAGTTATCATCAGATATTGTATAAACTAAATGTGAAAAGACTGGAAAGGATTATTTTTTTAAATATTATTTTGATTAGCCTCTGCTTCAGTTTTTTGTTTGAGAGAAAGTTGGAACAGAAGTATAATGTAGCTATGGAACTTCTGTGCTCTAATATGTGAATGCTGTTTTATGCAAGGCAGCATGAAATTGCTGGCATTTAATAGACCACTAAAATTTAGGGTCCCCAGGCACTCATAAAAATACAGTTTGAGCATTCAAGATGTTTCAGTTCACCATGCAAAGAACTATTTAGATGCCAGTTGCAGCACATTTTGTGGGAAATACAGGGAAATAATAACAAAAAAAGAGTGGTTTCTGTTTTAAGTTAGTTTCTGAACAATTGGGGCTTTAAAATGCTCTGTCCATTTACATGTGATGCTTAAATTATATGTTTAAAGTATTTTATTAAAAGTATTAAAAGCAGTTTATCTTGATTGACTTAATAAACCAGCCCATCTCTCTCCTCTCTGAGGAAGTATATTTGAATAAAAACAGTTGCAAGTGTAGTATAAGATTCATATATTGGAATGTTAGTGATATAATGGGAAGGGGTTTTTAAAAAATTCTGATATTATTGAAAGATGTTGATCTCTCAAATATCCTATCTATCAGGCAACTCTGAAAGTTTTGGAGCAGCTAATGAAAACTCTTGGTATTTGAAGTTACTCTGCATATCTCATTAGTAATATACTCTTATATTTTGTTGTGATTGGTATTTGGCTTCCAGGGAAAAATAAAATAGAAGATATAGCTTGAGAAAAGAATTTCAATTTTTCATTACTAAGTTACTGTTCAGAAAGAGGTTTAATGAGACAGATACGTGTATTTTGTTTTATTTGTATTTCTTTTAATGTATTCAAAAGTGAAAATCTCATTTTTATTATTCTTACTCTTATGGGTAGTTTAATGCTGCTTTCAGAATATTTACAGCAGTCACTAGGAGAAGTACAAATCATAATATACATACTGAAAACTTATTTTTGCAGCAGTGTTTTTAGAGATGCCAGTTGTACACAGAGAACCTCAGTATGTGTTTAATTATCGACTATTTTGTATTGAGACTAATTAGCAAAAGCACTAACTTTCTGTGTCATTAATATTGTTTAACTTTTCTCATTTTTCAGCTCAAAGACTTAAATAAAGGAGTAAGCACCTAGTCAAACATTAGAAACATTTTAAGACTGGTTTTGGACATTTTATATATCTGATATATATGATAATTTCTTGTCTTTTGCACAATACTACCAATTTTTAAATTTTGATGACTTTGTAAAAACTATTTATTTTTGAAATCCAAATTTATAATATTTTAGAGTTAGAAAGTACTTACATGAAAAAATGACACTGGGAAATGTAGACTCTTAATGAATATACATTTTAATTTTCCTGATTAAGTTTTTATTTTTATGGGCAGAGTTCCAGAAGAAAATTTCCTTTTTTAAGAAGGCAGTTGGTCTTATTCTACTTAATGGACTCAAAATTATGGTAGAAATTTCAGGAGGAAAAAATTGTTTTAGTGTAATTTGATTTTATATCAATAGGTACCTTAAAAAAATGAGGTTAATAAACTAAAAGGTTTATTATATACCTTTTATATACCGTAACCTTAATTTTAACTCATTGTGTCAAACAATTAATGTTTGTATCATTTGCTAAAACATTCTAGGCAGCATTATTGAATTCATGGTATAGCAGCACACGAGGGGAATCTAATACTTATTAGTATTCTAGTAAGTCTTCAGTCCATTCAGCTTGTTAGAGGTGTAATTCCTCCTGTCCATCTATTGACATTCTCTTCATGCAAGTTTTCAAGGTCGTTACTTTGCAAATACGCATCCATTTTCGTGTATTTCACAATCTGGTATGCTGTGTAGTCTGGATGCAACCACTGTGCAGATTTTACTGCTTGAAATAGTGTATCTGTTAGTCAGAGATTTTGCTGATAGAGCTTCTTAAGAGCCTTAGTCAAAATACTTTCAGGAAGCTTGTGGGTACAGTCCAGTAAACAGCGTTCTACTGTGAAAAGGATTTCTAAGTCTTTAGTACAAGAAGTGGGCAGACTTGTGTTTTTAGTTCCATCTTGACTATGCAGCACTTTAAGTAAGGTTAACCAAGGCACCAAGTGTACTTTTACAAGGTCACTGTTGAATCCTCTTGGTGGCTTTGATTTATACCAAAAGCAACTTACCTGTATTTTGTCACCTCATTTATTTATTTTTTTTCCCCAGTTAAATGTCACTTCTTACAGAGGAGCAGGAATTTTCTAGCATTTTGCATTTGGGATTAGGTTGCTGACAATTTCCTACTTAACATTCTTTATTAGTTACAAATTTATATTAGGTGGATTCTCGATTTTTTAAGAATTTGCAATATCGGTTGAAAATTCTTAGAGCTTTATAGGCATGTCATTTTGAAAATATGCTAGAAGACTTCATTTTTGCTTGCAAGAACTAGAAGGAATATTGATTTGAATTGTATATTATTTTGTTTTCCCAAATACAGAATCCCCATTTATTTTTATTTTTATGTGTTAATAAGCCTAAAATTCAAATGTGGAAGTTGAAATATATTTTGAGATACATAAAATAACTATGATGTTAATATCATTTGTTGAAGCTGTAGTGATAGAAAAAGTTTGGGCTTTTTTGGAGGTAGCATTGTAAATCAGTGGGTTACTAGTAATGCATAGCTATTTTTATTTGAGGCACTAGAATATATATATTAAAGAAAAAGAAGCCAAGAGCAGCAAACAGTGTTTATATGGAAAGGTATAGATTTTTAAAAATACCCTCTACATATAAATGTAAACTTCTCAGGTGGGAGATAGTTGAATAAATGATTTGAGTCTTGAAATGATGTAGTCAGAATTTGAAAACATGTAATGAAGACCATGTTCCTAAAGTTAGGTAGGATAGGATCTAAATATCAGAACTTAAAGGAAAAAAGCTTCGTATTTCTTGATATGAAGTTAAGTGGTAATAAGGTTTTTGGCCTTGAAGAAAATGGAATTAAATGCCTTTTATTTAGTGTTGCCTAAAATCTTACTCTAAAAAAGGTAATATTGTTAAGTACTGTTTTTTCAAGTAAGCAGAGAGTTTAGTGAGTAGAATGAATAGAATACTGCCTGTTTATCTAGGGGCTTCTGAAATTATTTAACATACTTGTAGCAATGACTAGTCCTTTTTCACGTATTTAATTTGAGACAGCATTGTAGGAGAATGAATTTTGAATATTGAAAAATTTAGATTTTTAAGAAATTGGGTTTACACAGTTGTTGGATAAGTCTTAGTCTGTGACATTTTGGTTTTTGTATTCATAGAGCTTTAAGAACATTTCGGTCATTACTCTGCGAGTGTTGAAAGTGTGGGTATGTCGGAATGATGCCGGGTGATAAACTTCAGTAGCTCTCATTAATGCTAATGGAAGTTCCTCATGTAAATCCTCTGCACGTTGGCAGATGGAACAGACCTACATCCGAGTAATGGAAAGATTGTAATACAAACCCAACAAAACTTAGAGTTAAGGGTAAAACTTGGCTGGTTAATCCAGTAAGTATCATACTTTCTTTTCAGTTGCAAAGGTGAATGGTGTAACTAACATTCTCCAATTTTAGTGTTTTACATTAGTATGAAAATTCATGTCTATATAATCCTTTTTTTGTTTGTTTTTGAAGTGAGAACAGTTTTTTAGTGTCTTAAGTTTTTGAGTTTTCCTGATTTGCATGTTTTTCAGAGAGACGTTTTTGGTGTGGGAACTCGTTTTGAAGGTACTAATTGTCTACCTTTGGAGAAAACTGCATAATTTTATTAGGAGAAATAGTTTGAAATGTTAAACTACAAAGCATATTGGACTTGGTCTTTAAATTTTGTGGTTTTGTCACTAATTGCTTTGATAATAGAGAATAACTTGTCTCATAAATTTTTTTATCAAGTAAGTATTTTGTAAAATGGACAAAAGAATTTTAAAGATTGCCTTTTAGTGTTTTAGAATGCTTTTATAGGGAAGAGATTTGTTACACGATTTTATGAGGTCTTTGAAGCACACATTAAAACTTGTTTCAGTGGAATGCTTTGAACAGGTTTAAATGCATCATAGTATTTAGTGATGTACTGGGTATGTATCCTACATCAGTTCTGAAGAGGGCTATCAAATATGTTTATATTTTATGGGTTAAATTTGAAAACATGTACTTTTAAAATTATGTTTGCTACTGTATATAGTAGGTAACATTCAAATTTAAAAATTCACTTGAGTTGAAACTATGGGACCATCTTTGTAGTCTGTTATTAACCTATGAGTTTTAGAACCTATTGAGTTTAGACCTTAGAGCCAAAATTCATTATGTGCAAAAAGGTAGGTTAGTATATAAAGTTCACTTTTTAGTTTTAAATTGCTTCTTACTCCACATACAAGAACTTTATTGTTCTATTCTCTGTTTAGGAAAAATGTTTTTTAACATTTAAGAAGTTTGTGAATTAAAGCTTTCTTTATTTTCTTTTGTTTTGAAGGTGATTATAAATGTAGTCTCATGGAAATGGGGTAAAGTGTAAACTAAATTCCCCACTATGGTCTCTTTTGACAACAGTATCTCACAATTCCAAATAGTTGACCATGTGAATGTGCACAATAAAAGGAAAATTAGGTTCAGAGTGTATTATTGTGACTTAATGTTCTGTGAAACTGTATTTGATTGTTGTATGTTCCTTAACTTTTTGTGTATTCTTATTTTTATATTCTTTTTTTTATACTCTAGGAAGCTTGAATGTTACCCTTCAAGTCTGGGACATAGGAGGACAGACAATAGGAGGAAAGATGTTGGATAAATATATCTATGGAGCACAGGTATGAAATGAATTCTGTGATTATTCCAGTACTGTAAACACCCTCCTCACAAACAGAAGAAGTTGCACATAGACACACATACACAGACACACACACACACACACACACACACACGCACGCACGCACGCACGCACGCTCTTTCTACCTTGATTTTTATCTGATACGTAGAGAGACTGATTTTATATTTGTGCAGATCTTTTCCTTTTCCTCCTCCCCCAAAATCACGTTTGGAATGACTTAGGTCAGGGGACTGGGTGACTCTACGAGCTTCATATGCAGCTTACATTACTGATATTATTGTCAGCAGTTGAATACATGCAGTGACAAATGATATTTTGATTTTTATTAACTGATTTGGTTGTATTGACTACTTACAGAATATGTAAACTGAATGAAAATACAGTAGGGGAAAATTTTATTTTAAGTTGTAAGGACAAAAAGCATATTTATATGTCTATATGTTTTTGTGCTATGAGTTAGTCTATTAAATATTTATAGTTCTTCAGATTTAATAGATATATCAATGTATTATATTAGAAAACTAAATATGGCTAATTATATATGAAGCACATATAATATTTTAACATGATAGTCATTTGTGGTGTCTCTTCAGAAGAAAAATCTATGTGTAAGAAAAACCACTTGAATAATTTTGTAACAAAAATTCTTTGGCAACATGAGCTTATATAGACATAATTTATAAGGTTTAAAATAAAATTATACAAGTAGAAAATATACATGATAGTAATTAACATACTTAAAAATTAATTAATTGACATACTGTTTATTTTTGCTTTTTCTTCCACTTTTAATTAGTATGTTATCTTTCACATCATCATGAGGTATTGAGGGGTAATATTCCTAACCCTCATTTAGTTCTTTATTGGAATTTGATGTTTTAAGTGGAGAATCATAACTTGGTTGTGTGGAACAATGTTGCTCATAAGAAGTGAGTCTAGAAGATGAAGACAGAATAGTGAGCAATCTTCTTTATGAAGTTTGATGCTTAACAAATACCACTGCTTTAATTTGCATGGAAAATGGATTTTGACTTATTTTCTAAAATATTAAGAGAAGGATGAAGCTTGCATGGTTCTTAATCATGTATAAAGACCTTAGTGTTTTCATATTTTGCATTATTGATACATAGATCTGGCTCCTAGAACCCTTCTTTGCCTTGTCTTCTACATTGTTCTTTGTCTTCTGGAAAATCTTTCTGCTCGTTTAACATTTTCACTTGTGACCATATGACTTGATATTTTATGCCTGTTCATTTTTCTCTTAAAAGAAATGTCTCAGATTTTTGTGGCTAGCTTTTTCATTGTTGTTTGTTTCTGTTTTATAAACTGATTATGTTTAAAGTAGATATTAAACTAAAGTAAAATTGCTGGACAGAGACTTGTGGGAAGCTACAGTCCTTGTTTCATTCACCTAGTTGGTAAAATGGGATTTGAAGATAGCAGTGTCTTTCCTCTTTGCTCCATTAAAATCTATCTTCATGGACACCTATTGGATTTTTAAAAAATGAAGACTAAATCAGTCAAGCTTCTAACTGATATTTGATTCTGAATGTCAAATAGAATAGTTTTTTGTGATTTATAAATATATCAAGAGTTAGTGGCAAACAGGAAGATTTTTATACATCTCAGAGTAAATAATACTATGACATTCAATTAAATTTTTTTCACTTAAAATTAGAGGAACTAAATGCTTATGGATTGGCCTCTATTTTACTTCAAATCATATAAAATTTTATTTGATTTATATAAACTTAATTAGTAGTACAAAATTATGATATAAAATTAATGTTGATATGAAATTCACATAATATAAAATTAACCATTTTTAAAGTATATAATCAGTGGCATTTAGTACATTCACACTGTTGTGTGACCAGTCCTTCAAATCAGTTTTTTGTAGTGTATTTTTTTTTTTTACATTTTTTATTGATTCATAATCATTTTACAGTGTTGTGTCAAATTCCAGTGTTCAGCACAATTTTTCAGTCATTCATGGACATATACACACTCATTGTCACATTTTTTTCTCTGTGATTTATCATAACATTTTGTGTATATTTCCCTGTGCTATACAGTGTAATCTTGTTTATCTATTTGCAGTGTATGTTTTATGTTAGTACATATCTGCTTAAAGTCAGCAGATGTTAATGGGCAAATTTGTAGAAATTTAGAAAATTTCCATTTTTTTTGAGGATACTTGAGTTTAGTAAAATGTCTCTATTCTTTTCTAATGTATTTCATATCTTGGGAGAAAGAGGATGTCACATAAGATTTCTGTTTTGAAGGTACATTTTTTTTTCTCGTTTGACAGTGCCTTACATTGTTTATACTTAACAATCTCTGTAAAGCATATACCCTGTTTTATTAAAAAAAACAGTGTAGTAAAGTATTTCTAGGAAATTCATGAACATTTTCATGAGATCGTCCCAGGAAAGTAGGAATTCTAAGAAGGTAAAATGAGATGTCATACGTTAATGATAATATAATAAATTTTTTCTGCTTTCTAAAGATTCTAAATTAAATAATATATAAAATACAATACAGTACATCTACCAGTAGTTTCTTTTGTTAAACTCTATGTAAATTTTTTAAGCAGGCCAGAGAAGCTGTGTCTAAAGTTCACTGCCATAAACTGGGGAAACGTAACTTTTAAAAAAACAGTGCTTTCATAAGCACTTTAATAGCATTTAATAATGTTATGTAATTATATAATTATTCTTCAAAGTGGATCTGTACTGTTTTTAGAGTTGTGGATGCTGTATATTGCCTATCTCATGAATATTTTGGATTTTTGTGCACTTGCTACAGGATAGAAATCTTTCAGAAATGTTTTGACAAGCTGTTTTGAAGACATTAGTATAATGTATTATTTAGGATTTTTATTTAGGTTCTCTAACTTATATAATGTGTATAGAAAGAATTATATGTATCTGAGCTATTAAGCTATAGATCTCTTTTTTAAAGCACTTCTTATCGTGTAGAAAGAAACCTATTTGTAGGCTTGGAATTAACTTAAGTCAAATAAAACTGATTATTTGACTTTCTTCACTTTTTTTTTCTGCCAGTAGCATTAAATTTTAGTGATAGTGTATTGAATAGTGTTGATTAAAATGAAATTGAATTGACACCCAAGAAAGAATTAATGAGGTATTTTGTCAAGAACTAGTTCTAAGAATTGAAGTATGTCCCAGTTAAATTACCAGATTTTAAATTAACTTAAAATTTTCTAGGAGTCTTCAGAAAGATGTTATAGGCTATTTTTCATAGCGGTTACGAGCAAACACACAGTACATAGTGTTTAGTGCCCTGTAACCTGTGGCTAACAGAGGCTAATAACAAACCTCAGAGAAGGACTGGATGTTTCATTTTTGTAGCTCTTTCCGTCCTGGAATCTAAGTGGTTTGCAAACACTGCCCTACTGAGCATAAACTCAATGAAGTGTAGTCATTTGTGAGGTAGAACATAACTACTGTTTTGTGCCAGTGTCCCACACACATGAGCCACCCTGTTAACCAGCAACAAAAGGATATGGTGCCTGTGTGACAACTGGGGAGAGAGCACGTCTCACAGTTGCACTCCTTGAGACTGTCTGCTGTCTTTTACTATGAATTTTTTGGTTGGATGTTTGCCAGCTTATAACTGATTGTATTTACAGACCTCTCGCATTAGTTTTCCTTCTTACAGGTTGTACTTACACAGCAAAGTATATGTTATTATGATTATTATATAGTCTTTATGATTTAATTCATTTCTGTATGTAATTAAAAACTAAAGTAGATTATTGTGCAGGTCAGGGGAAAATACCTGCATTTTGGAAATAGTGAACCTTTCATTTTAGGGGAAGGTTAAATTCTGTGTACTGTATCTGTTAAATTTTAGAATTAAATTTGTGAAATACCTTATGTTATGGTTGTGTTGCCACAGTGTTCCTTCAAGACTGCTATCAGTTATTCCTTTGAAAATGGTATCCATTTGATTTACTGACTCATGCTTATTAGATTTGGTGATAAGCGAAATAGATGAAAGTAAAATACTACATAATATTATGTAAAATTTATTCAAAGTCTTGAGGTTTATAAGGAGAAGAGGTACCATCTTAGAATTACAGGGGGTAAAAGTGAAATTAAGGCATAGAAAATGGAGGCAACTTTTAATGAAGAATTTGAGGATATAGAAGGATTTATTAAACTTGAAGTCTGATTTCCACAAGTCATGGCAAAAAGATTTGGGAAGAAGAGAAGCAGTTGGAGAATAAATTAGGAAGAGGAAGCATAGGGCAGTTTGGGGATGAAGACATAGGAGAAGGACAAATGGTGGATAGATTGGTGAGAAAGAGGATATCAGCGACATGAGACATGGTGCTGGGTTTAGATGGCCACCAGACTGCCAAGAGACAATTATTTCTAGCAGTTTCCAGTAGATTCTTCTCAGACTTCAGTTGTTGCCAACATGTGTTGCATTTCTGAGGAAGTTATACTTTCTGATAGTTTTCTGCAAGGAGTCAAGAGGTCTGGATTGACTGATGTGGTGAGAGACTCAGGACTTTTAGGGTGCTTATATTATAGTCTCCCAAAGAGGTGAGTACTTAGAGGTCTGGCATTGGTGTGCTGGTGGGTAGAGGCCTTGGGAGTCGGTGGCTGCTTGTATGAGTTGGTAGTTTGTGTGTGTTTCAAAGAATTGATTCATTTCATCTGTGTTATCAAATTTTTGGCTGTAGAGTTGTTCATATTATTCCTTTACTATCCTTTTAATGTCTATGGAATCAGTAGTCATGACCTGCTATTAATTTGTGCCTACTCTTTCTCTCTCTCTGTCTGACTCTTGTCTCTGTCTTTGACTGTCTCGATCTCTCTCCCTGTCTCTTGTCTCTCTCTCTCTTTTTTTGGTTAAGAATTTGGTTAAAATTCTAACCTGGTTAGAATTTTACCAGCTTTTGGTTTTGTTAATTTTCTCTATTGTTTCCCTCTTTTCAGTTTCATTGATCTCTGCTCTAATTAGTTTTTCTTCTGCTTGCACTAAGTTTAAATTGCTCTTCTTCCTCAGTTTCCTAAAGCAGAAGCTTAGATTAATGATACTTCTTCTCTTCTGATATATTTGTTCGATGTTATACATTTTTCTTTAAGCACTGTTTTTGCTGTATCTTCAAGTTTTGATAGATTGTATTTTTATTTGCTTAAGGTATTTTAAACTCTTGAGACTTCTTTTTTGATCCATGTCTTATTTAGAAGTATGTTGTTTAATCTCCAAATACTTTGAGTTTTTCCAACTGTCTTTCTATTATTGATTTCTAGTTTAATCTTATTGTAATCTAAGAATATGCTTGATATGATTTCTATTCTTATAAATTTGTTAATATATTTTTATGGCCCAGAATGTAGTCTGTCATAGTGAATGTTTTGTACTAGCTTGAGAAGAGTGTAAATATTCATATTGTTGGATGGAATGTTTTATAAATGCCAGTTAGATGAAGGTGATTGTTAGTGCTGGTCAGGTCAGCTTAGTGATTTTCTGCTTGCTTGATGTATCAATGAAAAAGTTGTTGAAATCTCCAACTGTACTAGTGGATCTGTGGATTTTGAATTCCTTACAGTTCTATCAATTTTAGTACCATGTATTTTGATACTCTGTTGTTAAGTGTGTATACACAAAGGATTGTTATGTCTTCTTAGAGAATTAACCCTTTTATCATTATGCCAATCTTTGTATCGCATGATTTTCCCTTATTCTGAAGTCTTCTTTGTCTGAAATATGGCTACAGCAGCTTTCTTGTCATTAGTGTTAGCATGATATTTCTATATCCCTTGATGTTGACCCATGTCTTTATATTTAAAAGGTGTTACCTATAGGCAATATGTAGTTGAGTCTTGGTTTTTCATCCATTCTGACAGTGTCTTTTAATTGGTGTATTTAGACCATTCACATTTAAAGTGATTATTGATATAGTTGGGTTCCTATCTTTCATGTTTGTTTTCTATTCCTTGTGCTTCCCCGGCACACTCAGCCCCTTTCTCTTTCCCATGGTTTTATTTGAGCATTTTATCTCTTCTCTTAGCCTGTGAATTATACTTAAACATTTTTTAAGCAATTGCTCTAGAGTTTTCAATATACATTTTAAACTAATATAAGTTGACCTTCATATGATACTGTATTGCTTCCTGTATAGTTCATAAAATATTTAATGGATGAATGTTCTCAGTTCATTCCTCCTGCCCCTGATGGCATCACTGTCATTTATTTTACTTATCTTTATGCTATAATCACTCAATACATTGTTACTATTATGAAATAATTATATTTTAGATTAATTAAGAATAAGAAAAATGATTTTATTTTATCTTTACTGGTTCCTTCTCTGATATACTTCCTTCCTTTACATAGAACTGAGTTTCTGACCTCTATCATTTCCTTCTCCTTAAAGAATCTCTTGTAACATTTCTTCTCAGGCAGGTCTTCTAGCTATGAATTTCCTCAGTTTTTGTTTATCTGAGAAAGTCTTAATTTCTCCCTTATTCATGAAAGATAATTTTACATATAGAATTTTAGATTGGCCCTTTTCTTCCTTTCAACACTTTAAATATTTCACTCCATTATTTTCTTAATTGCACGGTTTCTGATGAGAAATTATCTGTAATTCTTAACCCTTGTTCCTGTATAGATAGGGTATTCCTTCCCTCCTTTTGGCTTCCACCCCTTGCCTTTTCTCCAGATTTTCTCTTTGTGTTTTGTTTTATGCAGTCTAAATTCTAAATATATGGTGTTCCTAAGTGTAAGTGTTTTGGTATTTATCCTACTAGATACTCTCTGAGATTCTTGGGTCTGTGGTTTGGTGTCTTAATTTTGTCAGTTTCTTGGCTATTATTACTTCAAATATTTCTCAAGTTCCATACTCTCATCTCCTCTGGTATTCCAGTTCCATGCATGATACACCATTGAGAATTGTCCCATAATTCTTTGATTTTTTTTTTTCTTTTTTCTCTTTGCATTTCAGTTTTGGAAGTTTGCATTGTCTTATCTTTAAGCTCAGTGATTCTTTTCTGGGTTGTGTCCAGTCTACTGATGAGCCTATCAATGACGTTCTTTATTTCTGTTAGAGTATATTTTTGATGTCTAGTATTTCCTTTTTATTATTCTTCAAAGTTTCCATCTCTGTGTATGTTACCCACCTGCTCTTTCATGTTGTCTACCTTTTCTATTGGAGTCATTAAAATATTAATCACAGTTACTTTAAATGCCTGGTCTGATCATTCTAAAATCAGTCTCATATTTGAGTGTGGTTCTAATGCTTATTTTTTTGCTGGAAACTAGACATGATGTATCAAGCAATATGAAGTCAAATAAATAGGTCTTTAGTGTGAAGTGTTATGTTAATTTGACCAGGAGTTGGTTTATGTTTAATGTTTGTTGAAGCTTTAGGCGTTAGAGACATCAGGTTCCTCTAGTGCCCTTTTTCTTCCCCTCCCTTGTGTTTTTGACCATGACAGAGAGCTCTTCCTTAGTTGAAGTTTGTGTCTTGCAGCTCTTTCAGATGTAATCTACTGCCTTATTGATGTGTGGTGAAGCATGGAGGAGGAGAAACAGTCTATACTCTTATGATTAAGTCATAGCCTTTTAGCGCATATGTGTCCCTGGACTGTGACCTTCATAGATATTTCTTGGCTTTTCCGACTTAAGTGAGACAGGATGGCTAGAAGGGGCTGGAGTTTGGAACTGCCCTTCTCCCATGTGATAGAAGACTCTAACTAGGCTTTTTTCTTGGGGAGTATGCCTTTTTGATAAATAATGCTTGGGTGTATTTTAAGTAGTTACTTTCTCCCTCCCCGTGCCAGAGCTGTGAGGGGATTTTTTTCTTGACTCTTTACCATGAGGATCTTGTGGGGTTCCTAGAAATAAAACCCACGCAAGTATGTCCAAAGGCCCTCTCCCCCAGGAGTTTCTCACTCTCAAACTAGACCACACTCAGCCTCCAGCAGTTCATCAAAATTACCATTTAAATATTTCTACTGTTTACTGACTCTAGTGGCTTTTGTTCCAAGTAAGCAGATTTTGGCTATGACTCTGAATTTGCCTGTCTCTTCAGATTTCAGGGTAGCAATTTGCCATGCAGACTTAATTCTCTGTTGTGTCCAAGAAAAGTCATTGATTTTCAGTTTGTCCAACTTTTTTCTTACTTACAAGGACAGATGTGATGACTTCTAAGCTCTTTACGTGAAACCAAAAGTCCTGGTACTTCTTTTGTATTTTAAGGTCTTTGGTTTTCTCATTTTACCTTCTCAGATTTTCACCACATTGATGTAGGTCAAAACTGGCACAAAATTGTCATGTTAGGAGCAAAGATAAAATCATAATTTTTACATTAGATGGTACTGAGAAACGGGTATATAAACTGATAGATGTTCGGGTTGGTAGATAGATAGGTTTATGAAAAGATGTTATCCTTCTTTCTTATGAGTCCTGGACAACTTATAAGTGTCACTGACTGAAGAGTATTGGGACACATTGGTTTAGATCAGAAACTGGCCAGCTTTTCCTTAAAGAGTCAAATAGAAAATATTTTAGATTTTGCAGGTCAGACTGTCTCTGCTGCAGCTATTATAGTGCAAAAGCAGTCATTAATAATACTTAAGCAAGTAACTATGACTATATTTCAACAAAAGTTTATTTATAAATACAGGCTATGAGCTGAATTTGACCTGGGCGCCATAGTTTACCAACTCCTGGTCTAGATCAGTGGTATTTAATTTTTATTGTATAGCTCTCGTCTAGTACTGATTATCAAGAGATGCTGGCTGTGTTTTATTTGCATATATTTTATTACATTCAGGTATTAACCCATGTTGTGTTGATGGATATTTTAATATGTTGTTAGAAGGGTTCTAAAAATTTTAAGCTTTAAGAGGCACCATCAAGGCTCAATTTATGAGAGTAAAAACTACCTCAAAGTTACCTTGAAATGTAATTCATATTCATTCAGAATAATTTAAAAAGTTCCCAGCAATTGTGTAGGATGTTAGTTTTAAAATAAGTCTATTTTTATTACTTCACTTAATCACTTAGGCATGACAGGTATTATAATGGTGGATGACAGAGGCATTGCCCAAGATCAGTGATCTGACTTCCAGGGCAGAGTTCTTTTAACATAATGTATTGTATCACTCATGTCAACTGGAGGTTGAGTCAACAGATTAAATACTAGCTTTGTTCAGAGGCCAATTCTGGTGTGTTATTCTAAATGAGAAAAGTGGGATTATGCTCATTATCTCAAATAATTCTGTACTGAGCATTATTACAAAGCATTTAGGAAGACACACAGAAATACATGTATAAGTTACTGAAGTAAATCAGACAAGCGATTTTACATAAAATTATAGAATAATTGAACTGAAAGGGATCTTAGAGACTGTTTAACTCAGTGATCTAATTCTACAGGCAAACAACCTGAGATCCAGAGAGGCTAAGTGACTTAGGGACCAGTGTAATTGAATAATAAAAGACCATGAAATATATGTAAATTAAACCATCATGCTGTATGTCTTAAACTTGTCCGGTGATGTATGTCAATTATTTCTCAATAAAACTGGAGGAAAAATAAAAGCATAGTACTGGAAGGTCATAATGGTAGTAAGCTAGAGCCAGACTAGAAGAGTCAATTGTGAAATTCTGATGAATTTTTGTGAGCTGGTTGTTGAATACATTCATGAATAAAAATTACACGTAAACTCAAATTATATTAAAAACAAAGATTTATATAATCAAAATGTATCACTTACTAATTATTTTCCTATACATTTCTGTTATCTGTGCTCTTGGTATAAATAGTGGTATACTCCACAACTCAGTTCAGTAAAGTGACATTAATAGCTTGAAAATGGCCACAGATGAGTATTTGCATTACAGAAACTGACAAATGTTACAGATAACACTCTCTTCCCTACCCCTGACATGCTTGAGCTGGTTGATTAATATTTACCTGCATGTGCTTAGCCATGACTTCTGTGTTATATACTTGTCTGTTTATGTGTCTGGCTTTGCTGCAAGACTGTGAGTTCCTTGAGGTTGGAATGTATATCCTTAGTACCCAGCACAATGCTTGGCTTATAGTTGGCAGACAAATGTTTGTAGAATGAATGAGTGGGCTTTATATTCATGCAGTCCTTGATTCAAATCCTGGCTCTGTGTTACTTTGTGTTTGACCTCTGTGTATTAGTAAAATGAGGATAATAATACCAGTCTTGCATGATTGTTGTGAAGATTAATACATGTCTGGTACATAGCAGGTGTAAAAAAGTAGTCAGCATTTATGATTATAACTTAAGAAGGAGACTAAATGCTATTAGGATCCAGGCATACTATATGCAGAGCTTTGTATTAAGCGTTTAACCACAAATTGGATGAGAATCAAGAATGTGGCACTGTTATTTGTGTATGTGTACATACTTCTCCTTCCCACACAAAATAATGGGATATATTAAAAGGAATATGATATATAAGAGGCAGGAAGCAATTCCTCTGTTACATTTGGCTTTGTTCAGGCTCTTATTACAGTATCATGTCCAGTTCTACATTGCTCATTTTAAAGAGGATGTCAAAAAACTGTACGTAGCATGCCCTGGGAAGAACCAATAATTATGATTAAAGGGATAGAAAATAGGTCCTTTGAGGCAAGTTTAAGGAATTGAGTTTGTTTATTCTGGAGAGGAGCTGGTGAAGGAGTTACTCAGCTATCTTCAAGTGCATGAAGGGTTAGTATAAGGAGGACACTCTCACGTTGTTCTCCAAATGCACAGAGGACCAAAAGAGGAAGTCGACTTATTTCATTTAAAGAAAATTGTGTTAAACACTGAAATTGACTATCAAGGGATGTCATGGAATCTCCATTTTTGAAAATATTTAAAAGAGAGCAGCAGCAGCAGATGGTTATTTATTGAGAAGTTTAAATGTCTGACCTCATGAAAGTGACAGGCAGACTTGTGGACCTTGCAGTTTTTTTCCACCTTTGTGATATGATTTTCTTATATTTATTGTAACTTACCAAACATATCCCAGATATTTCATTGGGAAGCCACTTACAAATAGATAAAATTATTCTTTAGCTTGCATTGTATTTTAATTGCTGGATTTATCTTAAATGAAAATATTTAGTGTTATCTGTCTGCTGACAACTAAATTGAAGTCAGATACAAACAGTCCATGTTTGTATTTTTATGCTCTGCTAGACTGCTAGACTACTAGTAGTATCTATTGCTTAAGTATATTTGGTTTTAATATTTTTTTCAACTGTTGTGTTACAAATATTCCATAACTCTTTTGTGACAGGGAATCCTCTTGGTATATGATATTACAAATTATCAAAGCTTTGAGAATTTAGAAGATTGGTATTCTGTCGTGAAGAAAGTGAGTGAGGAGTCAGAAACTCAGCCACTGGTTGCCTTGGTGGGCAATAAAAGTAAGTTATTAATGTTTATCTATAGTAAAGTTTATTTGCCTATCCTATAGTTTTTATTCCTAAAAAAATTTGGTGATTGGAAACATAAATAGATACCACTTTCCTGGAGTGAACAAGTTGCTTGAGGAGAAAATTCCTAAAGATGTGCTCACTCTTTTCAATAACAGTTTTGATGCTTGATCTGTCGTAACTCCTCTGCTGCTTTGGCCAGTTCCTCGTTAAGGTAAGTTCTGTTCTGACTGTGTGTTTTGGCTTCCTGTGGTCTAAGGAAGCAGTGTGGACTATTAAGAACAGCAACACAGCTGCAGATTTTATGATACTGCACTGCAGCTTCAGCTCTGCCCCAGAGATTTTGAGAGATACATTTCATTAAATGATACCCTATTCTAGGGAAGAAAGCAGTGTCTGCATGGAATTTTGTGTACATTGTTCCTTGCTCTCATCTCATGAGCTTCCCTTTCTAAATTTTTTAGGTTTGTTCTTAAAGATTTTTTTTTTTTGAAAAAAAGTGTATTGGGGGAGGAATGGTGCTTGGTAAAAATGATGGATAAATAATTTTTTAGATCTGTCTCTTGGGCTATATGATATACAGCACATAAAAATTATAAGAGTGAATTCAGTACAGGATTCTTATTTGGTTCATAGTTCTACAATGCAGTTACCCTGGAAAAGGAGACCTTAATAAGGGTTTTCAAATATATAAAATGTTATGATATGACCTAATCTTCTACAACTTATTTGAGGTCAGAAAAAGAGAAAATGAATTAAATTATACCATGGAGAATTCAGGTCAGGAACTGTTTCCTGGCTATAAACATTGTTAAATCAATACCCAAGTATACTACCAAGAGAATTATCTTCTCCAAAAGTCTTTAAAAATATAGTGCATTTTTTGTCTGTAATTGTTTAGGAAATAGTACTTCCTGAAGGACTAAACTGCGATTTCTTCATGATGTGGTTTTGCACATTTAGATGAACATTTAATAAATCCAAGCCTTACTTTAAAACCATTACAAAGCAGGTGTGAATATCATTTCTCTGAAGAGTTAAAAATATGAGTTTTATAATACTTTCTAGAAAACAGTATTACATACCACAAAATAGATGGCTTGGGTACAAGATACACCTTTTTTTAAGCTTTAGTTAAATTTTGCTCATCTCTTTCATGGATCTAATTGAGTGAATCAGAAGCTTTTCAATTCATTGAAATCCCCCTTTACAAATCATAAGTTTTGATGAGTTTAGATTCTATTTTCTGAGTGCAGCTTTTCATTTTAGGAGATCATTTCTTAGTCATTTGTCATGTCACCAAAGCATTGGCTTATATTATAGTTAAATTTGTGCTTTACTGGAGATTTCCCATCACCTTTTGGGAAATTATAGAATAGAGGAGTAATGGGGGTTGGGATTTGTTTTCATTTTTTTTAGGATATAATCTCACCACCATCTGGAGTACTTGTGCATGATTATGTACATTATGTTGTGTGTTTGTGCTGTCCTGTGAGGCATCCACCATTGGTCCCTGTCTAAGACAGGTTGTCAGACTAGATGGGCTATTGGACTATACTGGTGATGCCATCTTAGGTTTTAAAAACATACATTTATATAAGTTATATGAATTTATGCAAAAAATGAATATAGTGTTATGTTTGAGACTTAATGGCGTTAAAGTCAAGAGAATTTTTTTGCTTTTGGCTTAGCTCTAACCCCTTTCTCATATTTATAATACTCTCTTTCAGAATGAGATCATATAACAGAGTTTGCAGTGACACAGAATGTTATATGTATAAAATTAAGTGATTATAGATAAACATTTTCCTCGATATTATTTACCATAATGTCAGTGACCCAATTCCATATAATCAATACAATCATGTAGTGAATGGTCTTACAATTTGTATTTCCAACTTGATGTTACATTAGTATAGTAGTATGCATTAATTTTCTTTTTGAGGGATATAATTATATTAAAAGGCAAAGACTTTACATACTGGGTAGAGGCAAAGCATAAAAAACATTATGGAAAGACATTTGAAATTAGATTATTATGATCATTATCTATACAGAGTCATCTTCTGCCTAAATGTGCTTTTAAAAATTCATCATTGTGTACTATTCTTTGCAACTTAAATAGAAAGCATATGTTGAAAAGAAGTATGTGTAGGCTGTGAAAATATTGGCAGCTTTTAGCCAAAGTTTAGCAAAAGGGTGAGATAGAAAGTTTCTATACAAAGAGTGTGTGTGTGTGAATTTGTTACATAGTATGAGCTTATAATTAGTAAGTTATAAAATCATTTGCTTTTTATTAAAACATAAAACTCTCAGAAATTGGGCTGAGTCTTAGATAAAGAAGAATTATGGGTTTATTTTTATAAACATTATATTTTATTACAGCTAAATACAGAGATCAACTAGAGAAGGTTAATGATATAGCCAGCAGAGGAGGATACTTGCTTTAATGAAATAGAATTGGTAATTAGTAAATTAATTATTTCAGCATTAATACTTAAAAACATGTAATACATTTTGACCCTTGAACAACACAGGAGTTAGGGGCATGTTTCTTTCCCGCAGTCAAAAATCCGTGTGTAACTTACAGTAAGTCCTTGTAAACACAGTTCCTCTTTATCCACAGTTCTGTAGCCATGGATTGGATCAACTTTGGATCATGTAGTGCTGCAGTGTTACTATAGAAAAAAACCATCGTGTAGGTGGACCTGCGCAGTTCAAACCCGTGTTGTTCAAGGGTCAGCTGTGCTTAAATTAATTTAGTTACTTTTATACTCTATTCTAAAGGCTATAAAGTGCTAGTTCGTGTTCTTAGTTGGTACTATTTAAGGTTTTAAATGAAGCATTGAGTTGTGGTTAACATCATTGGGCCTTAACTTTAGACAGACTTTGCTTACAAGCCCGAGCAGTGTGGTATCTAACAAGTTACTTTATGTCTTTAAGCCTCAATTTCTTCATTTGAAAATAAGAATAATAGTTTCTGTCTGATTAAGTTGGTTTAAAGATTAAATGAACTATTACATGCAAAATACTTGGTATGTGGTCTTATACACCATAAGTGCTCAATAAACTATTAGTTATTATTAATCATAATAGCCTTTTAAAAGCACTGACTATAGCTTCAATTTGAAAGATCACAAATTACAAATTAGTAGAGCTGAACTAGTTATTTTACAAAAGTAGCCTGAAGGAAATTGTTCCTAGAGAATTCCTTTGTCCCAGTCTTACACCTTGTTTTTTTTTTCATGATACTTCCCATACCATGGGTAGGGCAATTCATTCAGCAACCATTCTTGAGTGCCAACTATGTATATTCAGCTAGCCATTGTCAATCTGTGCAAAGGTTTGAACCAAAGAGAGTGCTTAAGGAGTAGTTGGGACCTGCTAACCTAAGTCTTAATTTTATTCTTTTTCTCTACCATCTTCAAGTTTTCTAAAATTTTAACTTTCTTTTGCTTTGTCTAGTTGTTGGGATTAATAAATACATTTATGTTCAAATCTCCATGGAAGGCCCTACTTTTCCCTGGTGAGGTAAAAAAAAAAATTCCTGGTAGGTAACTTTCAAGATGGGAAAAAGAGTAGGTCATCTACTTATTCTGTGTTTTAGGGAAGTTCTGTTGAAGTTTGATGAAATCTGTAGCCCAAGTGCAGTACGATATCTGACAGGCGATGGATCCAGCAACGTAAGCATCCGGAAACAGTTATGTTACCACCTAAGGGAACACCTGCAGTTCAGGGAGCCAGATCCGCCAGGCTTAGTAACTGGCCTCCTGGCCTTGAAGGTCTTGCTCCCCCAGCAGTGGGCCCCTCTCACTTGATCAGAGCCTGTGGATTTTCACTCTGTGTCCACTTACTATGGGCTTATTACGGGGTGGACCTGACCATGGCCTAACACACTGTCATCATCTCTCATGTGAACTGTGGCACTAGCTTCCTAACTGCTCCTCCTGCTCCTTGCTTTGCTCTCCTACAATCCAGTTCCCAGATGGCAAATCATGTTGGATGACTTTTATTCTTAAAATCCTGTAGTGCTTTCTCATTATATTTAGAGTGAAATCCAAACTCCTTATCCAAGTTTATCAAGCACTAGGTGATCTGGCTCCTCCCTACCTCTCAGACCTCATGTTCTACTAAATGCTCTCTTGTCAATAATATATGTAAGGCACATTTGTCTTTTTTTCTATTCCTAAAACATTCCAAGTTAATTTGGAATTTAGGGTTTCTTCTGCTCAAAATGCTTTTCCTTCCAGTCTTACTTGGCTGGCTCCATTTTGTCATTTGGGCAAATGTCATCTTCTCAGAGTTGGGGTCCTTGACCACTCAAATCTACATAAGTCATCGAGTCCCTTTCTGTCGGGATGTTCTGTTTCAGTTATCTGCATAGTCTCATTGTCGTCTGATACCGTTTTTTGTTATATATCTTTCCCTGCTAAAATCTAAACTCTGTGAAAGCTAAGGACCTGATCGCTTAGAACAGTGCCTGAAAGAATGAATACTGAATGAATGAATAAAAGCCTTTCATGAAGACTGTTGAAATTAGAAGTGTTTATGGCCTGGGATGTGTTATTCAGGGAAAATGGTTTTCTTAATGAGGAAAAATACATATGTAGATACAGCGAACCTATTAGATGGCCTTTGGGCCCAACTGGCCTACTGAATTCCACTCTGGTGAATAGCGTCAGAATTTCTTAGGAAACACATCAAAGTTATTTTATGCTGGATCATGTCTGAGGTTAAATGTCACAGATTTTATGTCATGATTTTAGGTTAAATAAATCTAAAAAAATTAAGAATTTTGCTTCATTTTCTTAACTTGTGACTTTTATATGTAGAAACCTATACTTTCAACTTTTTATTTACAAATTTTTAATTTCTCTGTTTAATTTAAAAAATCATAATCTTTAGTCAAGTATAATTTTAATTTTTCTTTCAGTGTTTCACAGAAGGTTCAAATTAAAATGAAGTGAACATTCAGGAATATTAAATTTTTTAAAGGTTAATTTTATATTCAACCCGTGTTTTATAACCACATGGCATTTTAATTTGTCATTGTGTTATTTTCTATCTTTAAGCTGTTATGTTTTCCTACTATCTGATCCATCACCTAGTTTCTTCCCTGACTGGCTAACATTCTCAGTTGGATAGATTGTAAACAGAAATTAACAGGGTTGCATAGGAGCTGCCCCCTTCGTGATTTATAGCTTCTAAGTTAGTGGAGGGGTGGTGGTTATCAGTAACTTGTATAGAGAGTAGGAATTATCACGCTCCAGTGTAGAGTGTATGGATGAATGATTTCTACTCTTAAAGATATTAAACAGATCCTTTCCCAAATAAAGACTAATAACTCAGATTTTTAAACAATCTTCATGACAGATGAGGGCATAGAGAAGAGTGCATCAACACTAATTAACAATGTTGAGTGTATATTCTTTTTAACAGTGATTGATTGTTCTTGGAGTACTATCTCTGCCCAGGAAGTGATGTTTTACACTGTGAGGTTCAAAGGTTACATTTTAATGTACCCTGTTAGTTGTGTTCCCTGAACTCAGAGGAAATGTATTAGTAAAACAAGTAAATTTTAAGTTGAAAATTTTACTGATGCTCTCAGTAAAATTATCACAAGCCTTTTAAAGACTATTCTTTATTCTTAGTAATAGAGGAGTATGAGATGCTTATATGTCCAGCTCTGAGAACTTCATGGAGATTTACATGAAAGTACTTCCCTATACTGTGCCTCTTTTAAGTCTTCAAAAATTCCTATTTCATCTGGAGAGTGAAAATGTGAAATGTAGGTAACATTTACTTTGATTTCTATTTGGAAGGATTCATATTGACTTCTATAAAATTTATCATCTACAATATTATAACAAAGTGAATGAGTGAACCATAATACCAATTTGCTTAAGAGAGTTTACAATTTATAAAGCATAAACAAAAACTTGAGGATTTGAAAAGTTCATTCTGTTTATACATTCTAAATTAAAATATTCCACCCTTTACCCATTTGTTTTAATACTTTAGTTCTTTTTGTTCTGGGAATAGTAAACCAGAATATCAGATCCAAGTGTCTTTTTCAGACTGACGTCATATTTCTGTTTCTGTTGCTTCATTTTCCTCTTTTTGCCCCTCTCTTTGCATGTAAATTTGCCAAATATTGCTGTGATGATTTCCTTACTGGTGGATGCTGATAGCGTCTTATTCTGATACTGATAGCATCAGTACTCCTTATACTTGGAGAGTATTTTAATATACACACTTAAAGCTCTTCTTGTATGTGGTACTTCACACACCTACTATACTTTAAGAATATCTTGATAGTATTTCAAGTTTAATTGGCTGAGTATTTTCCTCAAATTACATGCATAAGCTTGCATTCAGACTGGTGTTGTGACTGACATTGGGGAAGAAAATGTCAAATGAGTGCTTTTTTCATAATACTAATCAAAAACTATTTTTCACCTGACAGTTGTTGCAGTGGTGTTATTATGTCATTACAGGGTTACTTTTTTGGAATGACCCACTTCGAACCGTTTTGACAGTATACAGTTTACTTAGCTTGAGAAGTATTATGGCTTTTGTGGTTTGGTTTTGTTTGTTTTGGGGGAATTGTGTAAGCATTTCAGTCATAGCAGTCTGTTTATATGATTTCAGTCTATCTTTTTATTGTCTTGATAGAGAAGGTTTATTAAACGATAAAGCATAATCTACCTTTTGTTTCTTTTATGATGAATCTCTGATTTTAAATTTTAGAAGAAATTAATTGTTCAATATTAATATTAAATAAAATCCTAAATAAAATAACATGGCTATCAGGTTTTTCTGTGTGTGGAAAGATTTGAAATTTTCATTAATGTAATTTAAGCCCCTTAAATAGTTTATTTTAATTTCTATTTGCAGTGATTGTAGAATAAATCCAATATTAGATTAAAAGAACACTGTAGTGGAGATCGGAAAACTTTGTCCTGCTACTGCCATTTTATCTAGCTACGTTACCTCAGCAATTTATTTAATCATTTGAGATGATCCTTGTGTAAAATGAGAGGACTGTACTGGGCAATCATAAGCACCTTCTATTCCTAAAATATGATGACCCAAACTATGTTCAGTTATAGGTCTGCTTAATTGAACATACTTACTGCCATACAATTTTAAGAGAGTTTTTCATTTTAGCTTTATGTGTAATTAAAATTCTGTCTAATCTTCGGAGATGGTTTCTTAGGCTCATTTTATCATTCATTTGTTAGATTACTTAGAGTCCATTTTCTATGTGCAAGAGTTCTCTTTTCTTCACATCCTTGCCAACATTTATTTGTAGACTTTTTTGATAATGGCCATTCTGACCAGTGATAGCTCACTGTGGTTTTGATTTGCATTTCCTTGATGATTAGCAGTGTTGAACATCTTTTCATGTGTCGTCTTCAGAAAAATGTCTATTCAGGTCTTCTGCCCATTTTTTAAATCAGGTCTTTGCTTTTTTAATATTGAGTGATATGAGCTGATTATATATTTTGGATATTAATCCTTTTATTGGTCTTATCATTTGTAAATATCTTGCATTCAGTGGGATTTTTTTGGTTTTTTCTGTGGTTTCCTTTGCTGTGCAAAAACTTTTAAGTTTAATTAGGTACCATTTGTTTATTTTTGCTTTTATTTCCTTTGGTGTAGTAGACAAACCCCCCAAAATATTTTTGTGATTTATGTCAAAAAGTGTTCTGCCTATGTTTTCTTCTAGGAGTTTTATGGTTTCAGGTCTTACATTTAGGTCTTTAATCCATTTTGAGTTTATCTTTGTGTGTGGTGTGAGAAAATGCTCTGATTTCATTCTCTTACAGTTTTTCCAGCACCACTTATTGAAGAGACTATATTTTATCTATTGTATATTCTTGCCTCATTTGTCATAGATTAATTGACCATAGGTGTATGGGTTTATTTGGGGGCTCTCTCTTCTGTTCCATTGATCAATGTGTCTTTTTTTGGTGCCAGTACCATGCTGTTTTGATTACTGTAGCTTTGTAGTATAATCTGAAGTCAGGGAGCGTGATAAAAATAGCATTTCTTTTTAACTTAAATTTGTGCTTGACTTCAGAATTTAGTTACTTTTCCTTTTCTTGACACTATTTTCTAAAATTCATATGAATGTCTAGTTTTGCAGTATAAATGAAGCAATTCAGCAAGCATTTTCTTTGCTTTCTTATGTCATCTCTTATTCATTTATTTCATTCATTCAACAAATAGTCATTAAGCACCTATGTAGGTATTTCACTAGAGAAATATAGGCAATAGATAAGCAAATATATAACATGTTAAATAGTGATGTGTTGTATAGATAGATAAAGCAGGAAAGGAGAAAAAGGAAGTCTGAGAGGAGAGTGTTAAGAATTTAGATATAAAAGGAAAAGTCTGAGAAAATATCATTTGAGCAGAGACGTAAAGGAGATGACAGAAAGTGCCACATAGATATCTGGAAGAAGAGTTATCCAAGTAGGAGGGGAAGAGCAGGTGCAAAGGCCTCCATCTAGTATTTGGAAATATATGAAACCATGAGGAGGCACGTGTGTGTTTGTGTGTAGTGAGAGAGAGGGAGAGGGAGAGTGTTTGTAGCTGTATGTGCAGCTGCATATGGGGAATAGTGACTAAACGAATAGTGTCAGAGTTGAAGATATAAAGAGAGGAGGATCTAGGAAGAGGAGAGAACAGGAAAGACTCTGTAGGCCATTGTAAGGGCTTTGAGTTTTACTCTGCATGAGATGTGAAGCCACCGAGGGATCTGAGCAGAGTGAAGTGATTTAACTTGAAGGGATCACTACAGTTCCTGTTTTGAGAATATACCATAGTGGGTAAAAGTGGAAGCAAGGTAAACAGATAGGACACTTTTGGCAATCTGGGTGAGAAATAATGGTGACATGATCCATGGTGATAATAGTGAAGTAGTGAGAAGTGGTTGGATATATTTTGAAGGTGGGGTGATGGATTTTCTCATAGGTTGGTTGTAAAGTAGAGAGGAGAAGAAGCAAGATCATGCCAAGATTTTTGGTCTAAGCATCCAGAAGGCTGAAGCTCAGTTTACTGAGGTCAGGAAGAATGTGAGAAGAACAGATTTTGGATAAGTGTCAAAGTTTGGGTTTGGAAATGTTAGGTTTGAAACACTTACTAAGCCTCCATGTGGAGATGTCTAGTAGGAAGTTGGATATATGAGTTTATAATTCAAGGGCAAGATGAAGTCTAGAGATAAAAGTCTGGGAGTCAACAGCATGTTGATAATATTTAGGCCTTTGAGACTGAGTGAACTTTACATAGGAATGAGTATAAGAAGAGAAGAAAGAGGTCCAAAGATTAATCCTTGGGTTATAGTCATGTTTTAAAGTTTGGGGAAATGAAGAAAGATCAGCAGAGGAATTAAAATATGGCCAGTGGAGGTCAGGGGAAAATCAGGAGAGTGAAGTATCCTGGAAGCCAAATGCATAGGAGTTTTAAGGAGAAGGGTGTGATCAGCAGAGGAGGTCTGAGAATGGTTAGATTAAGCAGTACAGAGGCAATTGGTGGTGACCTTGGCAAGTGGAGTGCTGGGGGTGAAAGTTGAGTAGAGTGAGTTCAGGGAAGAAGGTGAATTGTAGACAGTGAATAGAGGCAACATGTATATGTTAACGCCGCTAAACAAGGGAGTCCGTAAGTAGGATAGCAGCTGGAGGGAATCTGAGTCAGAATCTGAGTCTTGGTGTTTTTAAAAGAGAGCTATTACAGCATGCTTTATGTTAATTGGAAAAGAGAGATAAACATGGGATGGGTGGGTGTTGTGCAAACACCTGATGATTTAAGATACATGTCTTTTAAATGTTTTTGAACTGGTTCTGTTTTAGATATGGTTTGGAATGAGTCATCTCCATTCTTTACTCTTCAGTTTATTGTATTGGTTCTAATTAAATGAAAAGGTAGCACATGAGGGGTCTGTGAGAACTTTCCCAATTCCTAAACTCCTCCTAGAGGGTTGAGGGGAATAAACAAGTAGAAAAGGACCAGGACAGAATACTAGATAGTTTCTCACTTGATTTTAATTTTTACTAGCTATTTTTTGCTTTTTAAATTGTCTGATTCTTCCAGAAAAGTCACCCTTTTTAGAGCAAAGTGTTTTGTTTTGTTTTTGATGTTGATTTGGAATCATGCAGGTGTTCTTTAACTGAAGCTCCATGAAGGCAGAGACTGCCTAGTCTCTCTAGTATCAAGCTCGGTCCCTGGCACACAGAAAGTGCTCAATAAATCCTTGTTACTAGTGATTAGAAGATTATTAATTCTCCACTCAGTAAAAGATGGAACTTTGGAACTTTTGAGATAATAAAGTGAAAATTTTTTGTAGCTTTTGTAATACTCTGAGGCCAGGTTTTTTATCTGGAGAAGGAAAAGGAATTTAATAACAGCCTAACTCTACTGCCACAGAAGATCATGTAAAAAGCCTTTTGTGTTGCACGTGTAGTTATTCTGAAAACTAAACTTTTAGCCCTAATCTCTTAATTTTTATTCAAAATTTTAATTTTAAAAAGATGAGAAATTGCATTTTCCCTATAGGTATTTATTTCATGGTATATTCTAGCACTTTAATATTTTTAATGTAGAGTCAGAAACACATTCTAAGTAAGACCACTTAGGTTCAGATATGGGCTCACTTATTTAAATGTATGATCTCGTTAAGGTACTCACCCTCTTTGTACCTTAGTTTTGTCATCTGTAAAATGGGAATAATAATAGTACCTACCTTATAAGGAAGTTGTTACAGGAATTTAATACATACAAATTTCCTAGAACTATGCCTGATATATAATAGGTGCTATATATGTCAGTTGTTATTATATTTCCCACTATCTCTCCAAATCCTGTCTTCTAGTTATGGGTAATGAGAGGAGTTATTGCTAAGTCTATGTATGTTTTAAATTTAAGGATTTAAAGATTGAAAACATTAAAAGTTTTGTGAAATATCTTTAAAATACTTGAATAATGATTAAATTTTTGGTTATAGTTATTGTTTTGGAAGCCAACCTTCACTGGTAGTTTAGAAGTATATTTTTCTGGAAAATATTTAAATTCAATTGATGGAGGTAATATAATTTTGATATTCAATCTGAATGGTGAAAGCTGGTGTACAGTTGCCATGAATTTTTGTCTCAAGTTTATTTTGCTATGTAGACATGTGTCTATTAAAAAAAAAAGATGCTGCATAAACCATCATTTGAGTTTGAATGTGCTTCTGTTTTTGGTTGAGGTATAAATGTTATTTCTGGCTGTGTCCTTCATACTTAGCTCTTCTTACAACAAATGGAAAGGCCTTAATTGTACCTAAGGGAATAGTTAATCCACAGTGGACATATGGTGGACAAAAGCCGAGTCTAGTAAATGAAATAAAATTATAAATGGTAAACATGTGAATGCTTACAAAGTCTGGCAGCTATAAAAGATAGCATATTGTTTCAGATTAGCAAATTTTGTGTGCAGCACAATAATAATAATTCTTTTCTTGGCATGCTTGTGTTGTATATGTATATGTAAATTAAATTAAAAGGCATACTCTCAACTATGTATAAAGTGTATTTGTCTTTTTTTATTGTTCATTAAGCTTTGTGGTGTGATTTTTGACGTCAACAATAGAAGCTAAAGATCTCACATTTTTGGAAAGTTGCTTCTCTTTTGATTGGGGGCAGTTAATCAGCATTAACCCAGAACAGCGCCTGGGCTTTGTGGATTTGAGCGTTCTATGTGGTTGCACTGCTCCAGCAAAAGGTTAAGTATTAATGGAAAATGGTCACAGCCCTTTTACTTAAAGAAAACATGTTACTTGTAAGTTTTCTTTTGATTTTACTTTTACAGTTACATTGAATGTCTTCATTCATTTAGCCATCCATAAAGCAAATATTGTTGCACATGCAGTGGATAATAAGTCTTTTTAGGACTACTTGTGTGGCATGTCACAGATCATTAACTGCAAGTAACCACCTGACTTGAGGGAAGCCTGGAAGCATCATTATAGTGAAATAAGCTTTTATTTAGGTATCACTGCAGTACACTGATTTATTGAAATGTCACCAATTGCTACTGTGAAAATATATTCTCATTATCATTCAGGGAATGGAAAGATTAACCACTGTGTACTGTAAAAGAGATATATTGCTAACAATGGAAGAAATAAGAATAAATACTAGTGTTGTCTGTATTTTGCTAATAATTACCTCTTATAGAATTAATTAGGTGATTAATTAGGCTAAATTAGGTGATTCCTTTAGGATACTGTCAAATCTGTGTGTGATTCTGTATATGTGTTAAATTAAAGGCGTGTTTTGAGTTCTAATTTGAAAAACCTTAAACTTAAGCAGCATAGAAAGACAGTAGCAGACTTAATATAAATGTTTAACATAGTCAATTTATAAAGTAGTAAGTTCTTCCTGTGAGCACATGGCTGCTTCCAGGCACATATACATTAATCCAGCCTCTATAAAACTTGTTGTGGAAGCAAGATTGACATAGTGGACAAAAAGTACAAAAGAAAGACATCATATATACTACTATATCAATGGGAGGGAAAAATTGTCAGCTAAGGATTAAGAGGAATGTGTAACTCAAACTGAGTCTTTGCAAAACTAGTAGGGTTTGGATATATAAATTGAAAGACTGAATTTCAGGCAAAATGTAGCATTTTAAGGTTAAGTATTTTTAGAGAGAAGTTGACAGAAATCTTGAGTCCTTCTTAAATATTTGATTCATTAGAGTCTGTACCATCTATTTACTATTTTTTAAAGCAATATAAGCTGTTGTGTGAATTTAGATTTTATTTGTGCTTTTCAGTTAAATTATAATAAGTAAAAATTACATAATAGCACTTGGGCATATTGGTGCTATTTTTTTTTTTTTTGTATCTGTTGTGCTTAGGTAGATAGCTTGCTGTTTCCTTTTGGGCCAGTACTAAGTTCTTTAAATATGATAATAAAATGATGTCCCTTTTATAAGGCATCTGTTGTGTGCCAGGCATCATGCTAAATGATCTCCTTTTGAAAGAGTGAGAACATTGAGTCTCAGAGAGTAACTTGTCAATTGTTAAATAGCTAGTAGGAGACAGATCCAGATTTGAACCCAGCTGTTTTCTGCCAGAGCACCTCCACTTCTTTTCATGTTGTTATAGGTAAGTCTTAAGCCAATTCAAGGATAACTTTCCATTTGGAATTTAATGTTGGCTCTTTTTTGCAATTAAAAAAAGATCTCTTAGTAACTCATTTTAAGGTTTCTTGAAATAGGAGTTCCACTCCCATATTTTGGTGTTTGTTTCCATGCTGAGAGGATCTAAATAATTGAAAAGTATTAGAGCTTGTGTTATTCTGGCAGGGCTGCCATAACAAGGTACCTCAATGGAAATTCATTTTCTTGCCGTTCTAGAGGCTAGAAGTCTGAGATCAAGGTGCCTGCAGAGTTGATTTGTGGATGACTGCCTTCTCCTTTTGTCTTCACATGGTCTGTCTTTCTTGCGTGTCTGTCTGAATCTCCTCTTAGAAGGATACCATTCATACTGAATTAGGGCCCATCCATATGACCTCAATTTTACCTTGATTGCTCCTTTAAAGATAATTACTGTCTTCAAGTAAAGTCATATTCTGAGCAGCTGGGGATTAAGAACTTCAGCATATAAATTTGAGGGGTGGCAGGGTTGACACAATTCAGCCCAGAGAAAAACCATTATGGTTTAAAACATTAGAAGTAAATCTCAACGAATCATTGAAGTTAGAGCTAGAATAATCTAGAAATCTTCTAATTTTTTTATTTACTAATAAAGAAACAGAAATAAGAGCTCTTTTGAATACATTATGAAAATCAGTGGGAATTAAATTTGTAAACCATCTTTAAATATTTACTGTATAAAAATGTGGATTGCTGTGTGTCAGATAATATATTTGAATTTTTTTTGTTATTAGAAGAAGCAAATACACATACTATACAAATTAAGGAAGAATGCTTCTAAAAGTAAATGATGTCCTTATTTCTGTTCTCGTCTAGTACTTCTAAAGTTATAATGGAAGCCAAAGGAAGGGTGAAAGTGAGTTGATTTACACAAATAGAATATCACGGGTGACTTTTAGAACCATGGAGGCTGTACATTGGAGACATTGTGGGTTCTGTTCCAGACCACCACAATAAAATGAGTCATATAAGTTTTTTAGTTTCCCAGTGCATATAAAAGATGTTTATACTATACTGTAGTCTGTTAAGTGTGCAATAGTATTATGTCTAAAAAAACAATGTACATACCTTAATTAAAATATTTTATTGGTAAAAATACTAATTATCATCTGAGCCTTCAGGAAGTCATCATCTTTTTGCTGGTGAAAGACCTTGCCTCATAGTTGAAGGCTACTGAGTAATCAGAGTGGTGGTTGCTGAAGGTTGGGGTATCTGTGGCAAATCTTAAAATAAGACAAGAATGAAGTTTGCCTCATTGATTGACTCTTCCTTTCAAAAAGGATCTCTCTGTTGCATGCAATGCTGTTTGATAGCATTTTACCAACAGTAGAACTTCTTTCCTCAGCCATAAACAAAGAATGAAATTCTGTCATTTGCTGCAACATAGTTGGAGAATATTATGCTTAGTGAAATAAGTCAGACAGAGAAAAACAAATAAATACTATATGATATCACTTATATAGGGAATGTTAAAAATAATACAAATAAGTGTGTATGTGAAACAAACAGACTCACAGATACAGAAAACAAACTTGTGGTTACCAAAGGGGAGAGGAAGGGAGGAGAGACAAATTAAGGATATAGGATTAACAGATACACACTACTATATATAAAATAAATAAGCATAAGGATTTACTATGTAGCATTGGGAATTATACCCATTATCTTATAATTACCTATGATAGAATATAATCTTCAAAAATACTGATTACTGGGCTGTAGACCTGAAACTTACATAATATAGTAGATCAGCTCTACGTCAATAAAAACAACAACAACAACAACAGATAAAGTTAGTTACCTGACCAAAAGAAAATGAAGTCAATTCTCTCAAACCTGGCTTTATCAACTCGGTTTGTGTAATGTTCTAAATCCTTTGTTATCATTTCAACAGTCTTCACAGCATCTTCCCCAGGAGTAGATTACATCTTAGTTTTATGAAGAGAGTTTCAAAAATTAGAAATAATAAGAAAAACTCAATAATGGATCAGTTCATTCAGAGTATCAGATCTATGGGGAATTCTGATAATTTGGATCATGAGGCTGAGCCATTTTCTTACACCATGAATACCTTTTTTTTTAATTGAAGTATAGTCAGTTTATAATGTTATGTTATAGTGTCAATTTCTGGTGTACAGCATAATAATTCAGTCATACATATACATACATATATTTGTTTTCAAATCCTTTTCATTATAGGTTACTACAAGATATTGAATATAGTTCCCTGTGCTATACAGTATAAACTTGTTGTTTATCTATTTTATATATAGTAATTAGTATCTGCAAATCTCAAACTCCTAATTTATCCCTTCTCACCTTCTTCTCCCCAGTAACCAGAAGTTTATTTTCTATGTCTATGAGTCTCTTTCTGTTTTGTAAATAAGTAGTTTGTCTTTTTTTTTTTTTTTTTTTTAGATTCCACATATAAGTGATATCATACGGTATTTTTCTTTCTCTTTCTGGCTTACTTCACTTAGAATGACAATCTCCACGTCCATCTGTGTTGCTGCAAATGGCATTATTTTATTCTTTTTTATGGTAGAGTAGTATTCCATTGTATAAATATACCACAAGTTCTTTATCCAGTCATCTGTTGATGGACATTTAGGTTGTTTCCATGTCTTGGCTATTGTAAATAGTACTGCTCTGAACATTGGGGTGCATGTGTCTTTTTGAATTTAAGTTCCCTCAGGAGTGGAATTGTTGATCATATGGTAAGTTTATTTTGAGTGTTTTGAGGAATTTCCGTACTGTTTTCCATAACGGCTGCACCAAACTACATTGCCACTCACAGTATATGAGGGTTCCCTTTTCTCCACACCCTCTCCAGTATTTACTGTTTGTGGCCTTTTTAATGATGGCCATTCTGACTAGTTTGAGGTGATATCTCATCGTAGTTTAGATTTGCATTTCTCTGATAATTAGCGATATTGAGCATTTTTTCATGTGCCTATTTGCCATTTGTACACCATCCATATCTTGATTTCATGCAGAACAAGGAAGACAAGGACAATGTTGATTAAAAACCACACAAACTGAAATTTTCTTTTTAGAAACTGATCTTGAAAATCCTACTGTCCGAAGTACATGTTGTGCCTGTGGGTTGAAAATATTCTCATTAGTCATAATCTTGAGAGTAAAGGTTACCAAGACTAAAACTAATACTAAAATATTTTAAAGGTCAGCCAAATGTTTTGATTAATGCTGTTGAATACCATGAGCATAATCTCATCAACACAAGTAAAGTAATATGTTTATTTAGCAAACATCTATTGAGGGCCCATTTTGTCCAGGAATTGTGCTAAATACTAGGAATACAAAAATAATAAGATAAGGTCCCTACCTTTAAAGACCAGATAGTTTTCAAGATATAGCCATTAAATTATGAGGTAGGTTGGATTTATAAAATTAAAAATGGATAGTCACCATTTTATGGACAGGACATGGAAAGATAAGGTATTAAATGGGAATCAAGGTCAAGGATCAGCACCATGTGCAGATACGTGGAATAAAAGTCAAAGTCATAGATGTGGGTGAAGCATCACTTGGGGTCTTATAAAAGCATTTAATTTTCATCCTCATGATTCTCATTATATGATGGTCTCAATTCATATTCCCCTCCTTAGAGATTCTTTCCCAAGGCTGCATCCTCATTTGTGCACAGATCCTATCACATTGGATCAGACTAGGTGGTAACCTGAAGTTAAGAAGAGGATGAATTCTGTTCTGCTCCTCTCTTCCCCTGTAAGACTTTTTCCATTGAATCTTTATGAAAGTCTTACAGGATTTTTTCTTCAAAATATGGGAATATCAAAGAGGGGTTCTCTAGGTTGGAACTAAGCAGTCAGACACATTTTTGCCCTCTTCAGTTTGAATATTATCTCAAGTTTAAATCGCCAGAGATAATAAATTTGAAAATAATATGATGGTTATAAAACTTGAGTTGAAGTTGTCAGTGTGACATTTTTAATCAAATCTTCCCTTAAACCCAAGCTTTAATTGCATTTTCTTTTATATTTCATATAAATATAAATACAAGCAGGTGTTGAGAGGGAATGGAAGGGGAAAGTAGTACCTCAGAGTGATAATCCTATGAGGGTAATCATTTGTGTATTGTTTAGAATTGATGCTGCTCCAGAGTATGACTATCAATTTTGTCTTGCCACAGAACTCTGTGTACATGTATTAAGTTTTAAACAAACAAACAAAATGTCCTTAACTACCAGGACCTATATAAAAGCCAAGGACTGCCAGAGGTTAAAAGTTTCTATTAATTCTCCTAAAATGCCAAATTCATCATTGAAAAAAATGTGTATAGACCAAATTTGGCTTTCTCCAAGAATTCCTCCTCCTCATTTGCATATAAACACACGCATGCACTCTGCTCGAAAGTAGGATCTTGAGTGCTTTTCATGATGCTAGAGATTGAAATTGCTAATGTTGGAGTTTCTGAAATACAAAAATCTGTATTAAATTACTGTTAAGGATTGACGGATTTGAGGAAAACATCATTTGCTGACATAGTTTTATATGGGATTTAGTCCTTAATTTTAGTAATAGCCAAGGGCGCTTAATTCCAGAACCAATTGCCTGCTTGTTGATATTCTTTAAAAAAAATTTTTATTGGAGTTTTTATTTTTTTAGAGCAGTTTAAGGTTCACAACAAAATCGAGGTGAAGATATAGAGGTTTCCCATGTACACCTGCCCTCACATAAGTATTAACAACCCCTGCCGCCACCAGAATGGTACATTTGTTACGGTTGATGAACCTTTAGTGGTTCATCGTAATCACCCAGGGTCCATAGTTTACATTAGAATTCACTCTTGTTGTTACACATTCTAAATATTTGGGTAGATATATAATAGCGTGTGTCCATCATTATGATGTCATATGGAGTATTTTTACTGCCCTAGAAATCCTGTGTTCCACCTATCCATCCCCTCACCCCAATTCCTGGCAACCACTGAATTTTTTACTAGTTATGAATAAAGCTGCTATAAACATCAGTGTGTAGGTTCTTGTGTGGATATACGTTTTCAGGTCATTTAGGTAGTTAACAAAGAGTACAATTGCTACATCCTATGGTAAGAGTGTATTTAGTCTTCGAAGAAACTGCCTAATTGTCTTCCAGAAGGACTACACCAGTTTGCATTTCCATCAACATTGTATGAGAGTTCCTGATACTCTGCAGTCTTGCTGGCATTTGCTGTTGTCAGTGTTCCAGATTTTGGCCATTCTGGTAGATTGTGGTGGTATGTCACTGTTGTTTTCATTTCCATTTCACCTGATGACAGGGAACATCTTTTCATATGCTATTTGCCGTCTGTAAATCTTTGATAAGATCTGGCTTGTCTTCTCATTCTCTTGACCTTGTCTTTCCCAGAGCAAAAGTTAATTTTAACTAAGTCTAGCTTATCAATTTTTTTTCTCTCACGGATTGTGCCTTTGGTGTTATATCTGAGAGGGTATCACCATATCCAAGGTCATCTAGGTTTTCTCCTCTGTTATCTTCCAAGAGTTTTATATTTTTGTGCTTTGCATATAGTTCCACAATCCATTTTGAGTTAATTTTTGTGAAAGTTAAGATCTGTGTCTAGATTCTTTTTTTCTTTTTTTTTGCATATGAATGTCCAGTTTTTCCATCACCAATAATTGAAAAGACTGTCTTTGCTCCATTGTGTTATCTTTGCTCTGTTGTCAAAGGTCAGTTGATTGTATTTATTTGGGTCTATCTCTGGTCTCTATATTCTGTTCCGTTCATCTATTTGTTGTTTTGCAGCACCACATGATCTTGATTGCTGGAACTTTATAGTAAGTCTTGAGGTTGAATAGTGCCAGTTCTCTAACTTTGTTTTTCTCTTTCTGTATTGTTTTGGCTATTCTGAGTTTCTTGCTTCTCTGTATAAACTTTAGAATAAGTTTGTCAATATCCACAAAATAACATGTTGGGATTTTGATTGGGATTGCATTGAATCTATAGCTCAAGTTGGATAGAACTAATATCTTGACAATATTGAGTCTTCCTATCCATGAACATGGAATAGCTCACCATTTACTTAGTTCTTTCCATTTATTTAGTTCTTCTTTGATTTTGTTTATCAGAGTTTTGTAGTTTTTCTCTACATGTACATTTCCTTAAAGATGTAGACCTTGTACATATTTTATTAGATTTATACCATGGTATTTCATTTTTTTGATGTATTAATGTAAATGGCTTAATGCTTTTAATTTCAAATTTTAATTGTTCATTGCTGGTATATAGGAATGCATTGTTTTGTATATATTAATCTTGTATCCTGCAACCTGTGGATATTCTTGATGAAATTGAAGTAATTTCAAAGAATGCCTTAAAAGTACTATATCTTAGTGTAGCTATAGAATATTTCATAGAATGTTACTTGTCTGATTTTAGTATTAAGTATGATATTCCTGAAGCTAGTTGAAGAGAATGTTCCAAGGAGGGAGGAATTCAAGTGTGTCAGATGCTGCTGATAGGTAAGTAGAAAGAGGAACAATACTTAACTATTGGCTTTAGCAACATTTCGTTGTTTATCTTTTGGTGAAGTTGTGAGGACAAAAGTGAGATTAGAATTAATAAGTATAGGTGATTCATCTGAGGAGTATGCTGTAAAGAAAGCAGAGAAATGGAAGGGGGAGTGGGGTCAAGAGTTTTTAAATTGTTTTTGCTTTTTATTTTTAGGATAGGAGAAATATGTTTGTATGCTGATAGAAACGAAATAGTAGCATGAGTAAAATTGGTGACATAGGAGAGAGATGTTAGAATTGCTGGAGTGATGTCATTAAGTAGTAGAGGATAGGATTTAGTATACAAATAAATGGTTTGACTTTTAAGTAGGAGCATGGATTCATACTAACAGGAGTATAGACAACTGCCTATACTGTGTTTGATGTGTAGATCTGGTGACATGCAGAAGGTCTTTTGACTGTTTCTAGTTTCTCAGTGAAATGGGAAGCACAGTCTTTGTTGTGGGTTAAATTGTTTCCCCCTAAAAGGTATGTTGAAATCCTAACCTCCAGAACCTGTGAGTGTGACTTGTTTGGAAACAGAGTCTCTGCAGATGTAACCAAGTTAAGATGAGTCATACTTAATTAGGGTTGACTGATATCCCTATTAGGAGAGAGAAATTTGGACAGAGACACAGACACTTAAAAAAGAAAGCCATGTGAGAATGGAGGCAGAGATCAGAGTGATGGAGCTACAAGCCAAGGAATGCCAAGGTTTGCTGGTAGCCATAAGAAATTAAGAGGCAAGAAAGGATTCTTTTCAAGAGCCTTCAGAGGGCATATGGCCCTGCCAATACTTTGATTTCTGGCTTCCAGCCTCCAGAACTGAGAATAAATTTCTGTTGTTTTAAGCCACCTATTTTGTGGTACTTTGAGCACCCCTTGAAAACTAATACTAGTCTTCAACTAGGAGTGAGAATGGGGGAAGGCTTGGTGTTTTGATTTCTCAATGTTTTTTAAACTTTTCTTTCTTTGACCTAAGGCTTCTTATAATACCAGGCTTCCTTGACACTTCTATTGGCTGGTGGGTAGAATGTTTCTAGGCTGTTTTTTAAAGGACAGAGCATTTTTTGGTTCTAGTTTTCTGACCTTCTTGCAATTCCACACACATGCCAGTAGGATTTAGAAGAGCTGGTTGCAGCACCCAGAACTGATAGACCCTCCCCTCCCCTACCATGGGCCACTGTAGAATCAGTTTATGATTATTGCTCTGGTTTTTTTTAAACGTTCTTATAAAAATTGTTTAACATACAGAAAAGTTGAAAGAATTTTATAGTAAACACCTGTGTATACTCACTGTCTAAAGCAAAAGTTCAACAAACTTTTCTGAAAAGAGCCAGATAGTAAATATTTTATGACTTGCAAGACATACAGCATCTGTTGTAACTATTTACCTGTCCCATTGCAGTAATCAGTCCAGCCATGGACAGTATGTAAATAAATGAATGTGGTTGTGTTCCAATAAAACTTTATTTATAGATACTGAAATTTGAATTTTGTATTTCATATGTCATGAATTATTCTTCTTTTCATTTAGTTTCAACTTTTTAAAAATGTAAAAACTATTCTTAGTTCATGGGGCCATAAGAAGGTGGCAGATCAGATTTGGCCCACAGGCTATAGTTTGCTGACCTCTGATCTAGAGTTTACAGTGAACATTCTGCTATGTTTGCTTTATCACATACCTGTCCATCTATCTATCTCTCTGTCATCTAGCAGTTCATCTGTATTTTGATGCATTTCAAAGTTAGTTGCAGACACTACACTTTACACCTAAGTATTTCATTGTACATATCATTACTTAGAGTTCAATTTTTCGTGTGTGGTAAAATTTACTTGCAGTGAAATTAAAAAACAATTAAGTGTACCTTTTGTTGATTTTGACAAGTCATGCACCTATATAACCTATATCCTTATCAAGATATAGAATATTACCATCCCAGAGGAGCTCAGCCTTCCTCAGTGCCCTCCAAATCCTACCGCAGCCTTCGCCGCAGCCACAAGGCTGAAATGAAACAGAATGAGCAGTAGCTGTTGCCACTGCCGCAGCCTCCCCTGCCGGAGTGGGAAGAGATCGCAGATACCACGAATGGGATGCGTGTGTTTTTTTCCCTTGTCCTTCATTGTCTTTATTGACTGTTTTCTTGAGGGTTAACATCTCTATGGCCTCACATTCATGTTTTTGATTTCTTAAGATCTGTAGACTCTTATTCCTCTTTACATATAAAGATAGAATTTAATAGTATTAGTAACTGATCTAGATTTAAAAATTTATGATAAAGGGTGTTGTTGAATTTTCTTAGCCACTCTTACCTTGAATTTGAGGACAAACTTCATGGTTTGCAGTAGATTTCACGCTGACTGTAGAGTATTGGTAGCATGCTGACGATCAGTCTTCTCCCATGGGTATACAGACAAGCAGTAACTGAGACCCCTGTCCACTGTGGAAGTTAGGAAGGAGTTTATCACTGTACAGCTGTTCTTTCTTTTTCTCTTTATGCCTTTATGACAGCTTAAGGTTATGTGAGGGCACTGACCTGTTTCTCTCTGTGGTGACATTGTGCTGGGTCAACTTGGCTAACCAGAAATACATTTCCCAGAATTTCCTTCTCTGTATTGTTCAGTTAGCATTGATCACAAAAGACATTTTGTGGAAGACTTTTAAGAGGGAAGTGAATTGGCCAGTATGCTTTTTGACTCTCTGAGGATTAGTGCTGAGTACCAGGCACTGTGGCAGCTCTCACACCACATCACTGATTTGCTAGCTCACTTTGTAGGTCTGGGGTAGCACGTGGACTTCAGTGCCTTCAGCTGCTGCCAGATTTCCCCCTTCTGCATCTCTGAATATTTGCCCTGCGTGTATAGCTCCCAAGTGAAGGGTGCATGCTTCTCCTGTACATCACCCTTGGTGTCAGGGTTGGGTTGGTGACAGTTCCTGTCATCCTTACAGGTTCCAGTCTGCTCTTGCTCTCCTTCTTGTCCAGTTCCCTTGCTGCCTGCTGGCCTGGTTGACCTGTAGTGACTTCAGGGTCAAGACTAGATGCAGAGGCAACAGCCTGCACCTACCACTCCTGCAACTCTCACAGCTGAGTAAGATCTGACCACTGTAATAAATCTCTCTTCTTTATCACCCATACCGGTTCTGCCTCTTTGAACTGAACCCTAATTGATATACCCTACCTATTCCAGGGTTCATGCTAGAAACTTTTCATATTTGATCATGTATTTAGAGAGTTATTTCTAACTGCTCATTTTGTCTTCCAGAAAGTTTTCTGTTTCTCTTCTAATCTTGGCACCTTTTCCTTATTTAATGCTGCTATGTATTCTCATGTTTAATATTTGATCTGACATAGCAGTGGTATTTTAAACCTTTAATAGTTTGGATTAAAAGTCCTAATTGTGCTTAAATACTAGTTTTAAAAACACTTAAGTAGACATAACAGTCTTTTAAAAATAGTTGAAGTCTTTTTACCATAAAGACCCACTTAACAAAACAGTGAGCTAGAAGCATACAAAAAACCCAAAGAAGTTTTTACATTTAAATGGCCTAGAGTGAGGTAGAAGTGTCATAAATTGGCATGATGACAGAAGCATGGTGAGAAGTGTTTGACAACCAACAGAGAGACGTATTTTCACATTATGCTCCAGTTGTGTAATGTAATATGATGTGATCAATTATGAAGTAAGGTCTTGTACTTTTCTTTTTGGCAACTTTAAAGTTTGAACACCTGTTTCAGTGACATGCATTTTTTTCATTGCAATTGGTTAATGTATGTTTTGCTTTTATCATGTTTATTTAATATCAAAGATAGTATATTTTTGACTTTTGCAGTTGACTTTTTTGTTGGCAATAGACAGGATTACTTAACCGTTCAGGTTATTTGATGCCACTTTTGGCTCCAAATGAGATTTTGTTACAATGCTTTATTTTCTTCTGCAACACTTGTGTATAAAAGACAGTATAATAAATAATTGTTGAATGAATTATGCCAGATAGAGAAGTCCAAAACTATTATTACATTTTAGCATAATAGATTTTAAATATTAGTGAATAATTTCATAACTTTATAAAGTACAAAATTACCATTGATATGGTTGTTTGAAAAAAACACTTTTATTTCCATGCATTTGTATTGCATATTGAAGTTTCAGCATAGTGAACTGTTTCAAATATGTCACTTGTGTAATGCATTGTAAAGCACTGGTTTAAAGCTGAATACCAAAGATGGTTGTATAATCGTGTTTCTTTCTTCATTCCATTGTCTTCTCTACACCTGCCATTTATACCCATAGAATTATAATTTGATATGTTAATATATTGAGACTATGAGCTGAATGTTAGTGGAAATGAATGTTTTCTAGGTTTGCAATTAAGCTCATTCCTAGGGTCTCTTTTTTAACCATTAAAGATTATTGATTGCTATTCTATATTTTAATAAGAATTGGTAAAATTGATTAAATTTTGTGTTTTTAGTCTTAGGTTCATGAATGAAGTTTTCCTCTTTGGAAAGAAGGTTTTTGTTAGGAATTATCTGGACTTGTGCCTTTTCCTTAAGTAATTCCTCTTTTTTTTTTTTAGAGGAAGCTTTTTTTTTTGGTCAGTTGTCTTATTATTTATTTATTTTTTGGCTTATTGACATATTGGGCTAGCACCATCTTCTGAGAGTTTGTTACATTACAGTTTAATATTAAAGTCTAAGTGATATTTTATAATTAAGAAAATGCTTTTAGTTTTTATGAAAATTTTAAAAAATGTCTATAATCAGTTTGGTTAAAATGTGTTTTGATGACCGTAAAAACAAAACTACCTTAGAACTTGACTTTGTTCTTACTGTTGTAAACATTTATACACATTCCGTTTCCTCTTGTAGTTGAAGTATTCATTCATTCATTCGTTCATTCATGAGTGCTTTTGATGTACCAAGCACAGTGGTCGGAAAGACAGTATGATAGTGTTGTCCTAGAGTAATGTACTTGATATACAGGAGGACTTTACAGTAGAAGTAAATACTTAAACAGAATCTTAATATGCAGAAATATGCCATACAGAGAAGGACAAGAAATAACAGTTCAGAAAGAAGTAAAAAAAAAAAAAAATGAATAACGCCTCAGAAGCTAGGAAATAGTCTAAAATATAAGAGAAATTTATATTTGTTGCAGCTGGAGCATAAGGTACAAGGCAGAAGGAGTTGAGAAACAGAGACAATATTCTAAGGAGTTTGGATTTTCTCCTAAGAGCTATAGAAAGCTGCTAAGGGATTTTAAACAGAAGAATCATTTGAGCAGTGGTGTAGAGCAAGGGTCAACATACTACAGCATGCTGCTTTTTTTGTATGGCCAACTGCCTAAGAATGGTTTTTACATTTTTAAATGGTTAGAAGAAAATCAAAAGAAGGATAATATTTCCTGACACCTGAAAATTATATGAAAATCAAATTTTAGTGTCCATAAATAGTTTTATTGGAACAGAGCCACACTCATCTGTTTGCATCTTGTCTGTAGCTGCTTTTTCACTACAGCGGCAGAGCTGAGTAGCTGCTGTGAAGAACATATGACCTGCAAAGCCTGAAATATTTACTCTCGGGCCCTTTACAGAGAACGTTTTGCCAACACCTGGTTTAAATACACCAATTAAAATGCAGAGATAGAATGGATAGAAAAGCAAAACTCAACTCTATGCTGCCTATAAGAAACCCACTTTATTTTTTTAATTTCTAAATTTTTATTATTTTTAATTTAATTTTTAATTTAGTCGATTTACAATGTGTTACTTTCTGGTGTACAGCATAGCGATTCAGTTCATATATATAAATTATTTTTCATATTAGGACCTTGTTATTTATTCTGTATATAGCAGCTTCTATCTGCTAATCCCGGATTCCCAATTTATGCCTCCCTTGCCCTTTCTCCTTTGGTAATCGTAAGTTTGTTTTCTATGTCTATGAGTCTGTTTCTGTTTTGTAAGTAAGTTCATTTGTGCCATTTTTTCAGATTTGATATGCGATATCAAATTCCTCTGTCTGACTTACTGCACTTTCACTTAGTATAATAATCTCTAGGTCTGTCCATGTTACTGTAAATGGCATTACTTCATCCTTTTTAATGGCTGAGTAGCATTTCATTGTATATATATACCACAGGTTCTTTAGAAACCCACTTTAAATATGAAGATACAGGTAGGTTAAAAGTAAAAGAATGGAAAAAGATACATTCTGCACATTCTGATCAAAAGAAAGTTGAAGTACCTGTATTATACCAGATACCAAGAATTTATCAGGGATAAAGAAAGACATTAAATAATGATCAAAGGGTCAATTCACAAAAAAGGCATCACAATCCTAAATGTATATAAACCCACCAGCAGAACTTCAAACTGCTCAGAGAAGAAACCAATAGAACAGAGAAGAGAAATAGACAAATTTACCATTGCAGTTGAGACTGAAAGACTCCTCTCAATACTGATAGGACATGTAGAAACTAATTAATAAGGATATAGAGACATCAACCAACTGGACCTGATTGACATTTACAGTACATTTAATCTGACGATGGCAGAATATTCATTGCTTTCAGGTGCACATGGAACAAGAGAGACCATATTCTGGCCTATAAAAAAAAGCCTTAACAAAGTTAAAAGAATTGGATATGTTCTCTGACGATAATGGAATTAAACTAGAAATCAATAACATAAAGATATTTGTAATATCCCCAATTAGTTGGAAACTAAACAGCTCATTTCTAAATAACCTGTGGATCAATGAGGAAGTCACAAAAATTAGATATTTTGAATTGAACAAAAATGAAAATGCTACATATCAAAATTTGTGAGAAACAGCTAAATAGTGTTTAGAGAGAAATGTTTAGCATTATTAAATGCTTATGTTTAAAACAGAAAAATTTCTCAAAATCAGTGACCTAAATGAGCTTTCACCTCGAGAAAATAGAAGATGAAAGGCAAATTAAACCTAAAGCAAGCAGGAGAAAGAGAAAAGTAAAGTGAAAAGTAGAAAGAAAAAGCAGTAGAGAAATCAGTTAATCAAAAGCTACTTTGAAAAGATAAATAAAATTGATAAACTTCTAGACAAACTGGCTCTGAAAAAAGAAGATACAAATTACAGTATCAGGAATAAAAGAGGGGAATTTACCACAAATCCTGTGGGTATTGAAAAGAGAATAGGGAATATAATGAAAAGTTTTACTTCCATAAATTTAAACTGATTAAATGAACAAATTCTTTTAAAGATGAAAACTACCAGAGTTTACTCGAGAAGAAATAGATAACCTGAATACTGCTGTATTTATGGAGGAAAAAACTGAATCTATCATTTTAAATGTTCCCACAAAGACAGCTACAGACCCAGATGATTTTCCTGGTGAATTCTACCAAACATACATGGAAGGAATAACATCAGTTGTGTATATATCCTCCCAGAACATGAAAGAGGAAGGAGCACTTCTCAACTCATTTTATAACAGCAGCGTTCATCTGATACTAAACCCAGAAAAAGACAGTGGAAGGAAAGAAAACTACAGACTAACATCCCTCATGAAGGTAGACACAGAAAATCCTTAATGAAATATTAACAACTTGAATTTAGTAATATATGAAAAGGATGCTACATCATGATCAACTGGGGTTTATCCTAGAAATACAAGGCTGGTTCAGTTTTCAAAATCAATTAATATAATTTACTGTATAAGTAGGCTGAAGGAGAAAAACTATGTGATGGTCTCAATAAATACATGAAAACATTTGATAAAGTTTAACATTCATTCATGGTATTAAAAAAAAATCCCCTGAGCAAACTAGGAATAAGAAGTAACTTCTTCAACCTGATAAATGGCATCTATGAAAAACCTACAGTTAACATCATACTTGATAGTGAATTAGTGAATTCTTTCCTCCTAAGATCAGATACAAGGCAAGGATGTTCACTCTCAGCACTCCTGTATTCAACATCATTCTTGAAGTCCTAGCTATTGTAAAAAAGTAAGAAAAAAGATATATAAAACATACATATTAAAAAGGAAGAAATAAAACTACTCAGATTCTCACACAATATGAATAGCTACACTGAAAATCCCTGTGTGAGAAAATTATATAATTTTAATATAAGACCCAAATGAAAGAAGACAACTCCCATGTTCAGGGATACAGCAACTCAGTATTATAAAGATGGCTGTTCATCTTAAATTGATTTATCAATTCAGCATAATTTCAATCAAAGCCCAGTGCTGTTTGTGTGTGGTATTTAAGCAGACTGAGTCTAATACATATGTGGATGGATAAAGGGCGAAGGATAGTCAGTATGTTCCTAATGTACCATGTGAGGAGCATTTGCCAGGCCAGTGATCAGATCTCTATATAAATAGCTTGTAATAAAGACAATGTGGAATTTACTCAAGGAAACAGAACAGAGATGCTGGAAACAAACCCTCACATAAGGGAACTTTGATGCTATAGTGAAAGTCCTGTTGAAGATCTTCAAGAAAGAAGAGAATGTTTATTAAGTAGCCCTGGAATAGTTGCTTGTATTTACAGAGAAGAAGAAAATAGTGCCTGTATTACTGCCACAGACAGAAATTAGTTCCAAATGGATTAAAGGCTGAAATGTTAATGGTACAACTTTTTTAGAAGAAAAAAATGAAAAATGACTTTCCTACCTTGGGATGTGGAAGGATTTCTTAAACAAGAAGTAATGGCTAAATTTCAGTGTTGAATATATCAACCACTTAAGATAAACACTTTTGTTTCTATCAAGTGATGTATTAAATAATTCAAAGAGATAAACCACAAACTGGGAGAAGGTATGTGTAACACAAATAACTGACAAAAGATTAGTATACTTTCACAAATCTACAAGAAAGACAACTCAGTAGAAAAAAGGACATAAAACATGAATAGGAATTTCACAAAAGAGGAACAGATAGCCCAGAGATGTATGAGAATAAGTGCAGTCTCATCACGGGTCAAGGAAATGTGAAATAAGACCACAGACAAGTAGTGAGATACAAATCAAGAAACCTAAGAAGTGGTAAGACACAGTGTGAATCTACAATAGTTCATCTTCACTGCTGGATGGATTATAAATTGGTACAACCACTTTGAAAATAATTTGACACTGTTCTGTAAAATTGAACATTCATAGACCCTATGATTCAACAGTTTTCCTCTGCTGAATGTCTTAGACTGCTACTCATATGTATCAGGTGACAGGGCGTGTACTAAGGACGTCATGGTGCTTCATTGAGGGTAATAGCTAACAGCTGTAAACAATTCAAGTGTGTCAGTTGGAGAAAAGATGTATGAAATGTGGTCTGTTCATATAAAGGTATGTTATATGGCAATGAAAGTGAATGAACTATTCCACTTGGGAAGACATGAATGAAACAATGTTGTGTGAAAAAAAGACAGTCCCAAAAAACTGCATAATGAGGAGACAGCTGTGTGAGAGCTAAGATGCAGACTCCGGAGCTGGACTGCCTGGGGCTTGAGTTCTGGCTCCAGCTCTCGCTAGATGTGGTCCTTACGTAAGTCACTTATCCTGTCTATGCTTTAGTTTTCTCATCTGTCAATGATGGTTCTTGTGAGGGTTAAAAGATTTAATATGTGTAAAGTGCCTATAAAATGGTGTGGTGCTAAATAAATGTTAGCTATTCTTGTTACTCTGAATTCTATTGCTGTTAGGCAGTTTTGTCTTTATTATTTGCTTTTTGTTGTTATTTTAAATTATGTTTTATTATTTGCCATCTCCCAATGGGTCTAATATAAGGTTTCCAATTGATGGCAATTGGAAAATAGAGGGAAATATAAAAAAAAATTAAATAACAATAATACAATTGCTAATTGAAGCAATTCTTACTATGGTTTCTGTTCCTTGCAAGATCTCAGGATATACTAGTGTCTAAGGAAGACAAAAACACCTCTTTTTTTTCCCCATACAATTCTATGTATAAAAGGCATAATTGAACTTGGACCTTATTATACTATCTATCATGTACAACTTTGCAGATAAACCTGTGTAGTCCTGTGTCAATATGAAATCTCTAGGAAGAGTTCCTATGGAGACTGCCTGAAACATGAATTTAAAAGAAAAGTCAGTAAGCAATAAAAGTTGTAGACAGACACAAATATAGAAAGATTTACTCCATGGTGTTATGTCTTCATTTAGACCTATAATTAACATTTTATCCTGAAGTTAAATAAGTAATTATCCATTATCCGTCACCAGTGGGAATTTAGGGAATCCAGTGAATGGTACTAAATAAGTGGAAATAATATGAATTTCTACATGCTCCCCTTCCTGCAGTCTTGCTGCTGGCTGCTATTGATGTTGTTCTGTGACTCCACAGAGTTAACAGTATTCATCATTATCCCTTAAGAATGCTTATAGGTCTGTTTGCAGATATGTATGTGACTATGTAATAGAAATGCAATTGACACAACACTGTAAACTGTACTTCAATAAAATATATATATACAAAAAAAGAAATACAATTCAAAGTGATTAGGCAAATCTTATACCAATATAGAGAATCTGTAAAAGTGTTGGAGAATTACTAGAAGCAAAAAGTAATTGTGGGAATGCAGTTTGGTGCAGCCACTATGGAAAACAGTGTGGAGATTCCTCAAAAGACTAGAAATAGACTTACTGTATGACCCAGGAATCCCACTCCTGGGCTTGTATCCAGAAGGAACCCTACTTCAGGAGGACATTGCACCCCAATGTTCATAGCAGCACTATTTACAATAGCCAAAACATGAAAACAGCCTAAATGTCCATCAACAGGTGACTGGATAAAGAATAGGTGGTATATTTATACAATGGAATACTACTCAGCCATAAAAACTGACAACATAACGCCATTTGCAGCAACATGGATGCTCCTGAAGAATGTCATTGTAAGCGAAGTAAGCCAGAAAGAGAAAGAAAAATACCATATGAGATTGCTCATATGTGGAATCTAAAAAACAAACAAACAAACAAAAACAAAGCATAAATATAGGACAGAAATAGACTCATAGACAGAGAATACAGACTTGCAGTTGCCAAGGGGGCGGAGGGTGGGAAGGGATAGATGGGGTTTCAAAATTGTAGAATAGATAAACAAGATTATACTGTATAGCACAGGGAAATATACACAAAACGTTATGTATGGTAGCTCACAGAGAAAAAAATGTGACAATGAGTGTGTATATGTCCATGTATGACTGAAAAATTGTGCTGAACACTGGAATTTGACACAACATTGTAAAATGATTATAAATCAGTAAAAAATGTTAAAAAAAAAAGACAAAGATCTGGTGGAGTCAGGTAACAAATAATTCAAGAGAAAATCCACAAGATTCATGACATATATACGTAGGTCAAAGGAGTGTGATTTGGTAATTAAGGTAAACAAGGGAAGATTGTGAAAAAGTGTTTTTGCAACAGTTACCCTTCTTTATGATCATATGAAAAATTCAGTTTGAAGACTCTTATATTGCTGTAATTTTCCTAGTAATTTTTAATATAGTGAGATATACATACAGAAGAGTATATAAAATATATGTATAATTTAAAGAATAGCTATTCTTGGCTCAATAAACAGTACTGCCTAGCACCCCAGAGGCCAGCCAGTGACTTAAACAATCCTCTCTCTACCTTCAAAGTTAACTACTATCCTCTGTCCTGATCTTTTTCCCTTGGTCTTCTATTTTGGTTTCATCATCTGTGTATGCTTCACTGAGTAATGTTTAATTTTGTAATTTTATGATATGAATGCTATTTTTTATGTGTATTCCTTTTTGTCTTTCTTCTTTTGCTCAACATCTTTGTGATACTCATTCTTAACGTGGTGTGAGACTCTAGTTCATTAATTTTCAGTACAGTATAGTATTCCCTGTAAAAATGAAGAAAAATATATGATGTTAGACACAGCTGATATTTTGTATTTCTTTTAAGAGCCTAAAAATGTTTTTCTTTATTCGACAAATACTTTGCATGTGGCTGTTGTGTTGTGTGCTTTTTTATTTGTTTTTGTTTTTAGCTGCATATAACAAAAGAACCAAATAAGTGCAGCTTAAAAAATGATAAGCTTATTTTCTCAGTGTATTTTATTTCATAAAATCTTAATTTCATTGTCTCTAAAGCATCATGAAGTACTTAAAAGGAAAATCCTAACCTGAGGGAAACAAATGTTGGAATAAAGGTAGCAAATGTTCTTATTGTAGAAAACGGTATACACATTGGTAAGATAAGCACTAAAAACAGTAGAAAATGGGAAAAGGAAGGACATGGCATTTCACAAATAGATGAACTAGTATATAGGGAAAATGTTAAACTGCATTGAGGTTTTTTAGATTTATATTAGAAATTAAAGTAGTTTCTTTGATGACACCTTTTTCTTTATGTTTGTGGAACCTCATGATTTTCAGGCAGTTATGTTTTTTAAGAAGTTTGGTTTAAGAATCTATAAAGTCGAAGTCAAGTTCTGGTAATGTTTTATTTTCCTGCATTAGCAATTCTTCTAATACAGTGTGATTTACTGTGTCATCATAGAAAGACAGCATTAGAGCGTGTACATGGCGGGGTAAAATTAAACATATGCTCACAATCAAATTAATGTATTTCATCTGTCTTCAACTAATAACAATCTGTCATGTTATCTATCTGAGTAGGGGCATAAACAGTTTATTTTGTGTTTGGAGTAACTTCCTGGAGGTAGTTAATGTGACAAGTAGTTTGTTTGAATTGAGTATAACCAGATCAACACTCTAGATGTTTCCTTGATAACCTAAAAATTACTGTGAAAATCCGTACGAGTACTGTATTTGTATTTTGCTTCTTTAAGTTAGGCAGAGACGTATTTTACAATAATGTCACAGAGAATATCTATTTCTGCCATTGTATATGGACTAAGATGCATAAAAAGTTTATACTTTTAGTGATTTCTTTCCATTGACAGGGATTAGACAATAATATAATTATTTAGCATCGTGCAATACTTTCCCTTTTTTAAAAAACATGAAGTAATGCATTCTGGTTTGAATAAAAAAGTCATATTCATTGTAGAATATGTTCTTACAGCATGTTAAAAAATGAAGTTTTAGGAAAATAAGAATATTGTAAACTTTGAGGCCAATATAAAAAAATATATACAAACTATTGTAATGTTTTTCAGAATTTAAAAATTTTACTTCAAAGTTTATATTATTTAGTTTGATCAGTAGCTCTGATTATTATACATTTGATTTATAGTTTTTAAACTACTTACTACTCTTGATGCTGTATCGTTGAAAACTATTCTGTTTGTTATATTAGCAATCCTATATAAGTAGATACAATGGAGATCCTAAATATGGATGCCTGAATTCCAGTAAACAAATAGGACTTATAAACAAATAAGACTTAAAAAGAGAAGTTGTCATATACTTGGCTTATTAGCATTAGTGTGTGTATTTTAGAAGTCAAAATATATACATAATTTTAAGCACATGTAAATCAAATTTAATAAATTATTAAGGGTATTTTACTTGTCATGTGTGGGCTAATCATGATGGATCATTTTTAAACATTATGTAATTTCACAATTTGTATGTACAGCTGCAAGTACTTTGTAAAGAACTTTATATAATCAAGTGCTAGGCAAAGAGTATCTTATTTTATGATGCTGATGGGCTCGGTTTTATGATTTATTGTATGAATACTTAAAGTACTAATAAGCAATAATCAGATTCATAATAGTTCACTTTTTTATAATAATGAGCCTTTAAAGTTTGTATGTCTTTATTCTTTTAATTAAAACTCTAAATAAAACACTTTAAAATGACCATTCCAAAAGCTGATGTTCCTTCTTTGTGAGACACTGAATCTGGCACCAAATGGCTTGATTCTAATTCTGGTGCTAGCAGTGGGACTTTGATTAAATCACTGTGTGTGAAATTAGATTAATGCTTTACCTGTTTGTCAAGATTGTTATGGGGCCACAAAGTTTTGTAAGTTTTGAAACAGACTTTAGGTTGCTTCAGAAGTCTCTTAAAGTGGTTTCTCTGCATCTGTCTTGCCCGCCTGTTTCCTTTCTCCTCATAGTAGCCAGAGTAATTTTCTCAGATGCAAAGACCATGTTGTGCCATTGCTTACAACCCTCCACTGGCTTTGCATCGCTGTATTTGGGTAATAGCCTCACGTTAGACTGCACGTCCCCACTCTTGCTCATTATGCGTCTCTACTTTCCTAAATTGTACTCAGTCATTTTCCTCATCCAGATTTTGTCCTGGTTGTTCCAGTGACTGAAACATTTTTCTCCTCCAACCTCCTTTTAGCTTGATTGGCTTATTCTCATCTTTCAGACTCAGATCAAAGAGGTCTTCCATAACTACCATATAAAATTGTCATAATTGCTATCTTGCTTCCTGTCACTCTGTTACTCTTTATCTGCTCAGCAACACCTCTCCCCTCCTGCAATTTCTGATTATAAGTGTTACACTGACTTGTTTATGTGTTTACTTGTTTATCAGTCTTTCTTCCTCATTAATGTGAGAGTAACAGTGTCTGCTTTGTTTTCTCATTTATTGCTTGTGCTTAGCATAGTACTTGACACATAATAGGTGTGTATGTTTAATAAATGTTTAAAAGGTATTGTTTTACTTCTTTTAAAGAAGTTCCTGAAGTTTTTTTTGGATAGCCCGTGAATTTTGTAATTACACTGTTAATCTGAGTCATCTTTAGGTTGATTAACATGCGTTGTAATGACTAATTACTTTTGGGATAAAGAATAACCAGCTGCATGTGTGTGACTGTAAAACTTGCCATCTTCTATTTTTAAAGTTACGATATAGATAATGGCAATTGTTTATAATTTGTAAAGGAACTTACTAGTTTACAAGATAACTGAACAGAAAAAGAAGTCATAGTCCTGAAATCTGTAGGAATGCAACATTTTTAATCATTTGTAATTTTCTTTTGAATAGTCTCTGAATTTAGAAATAAAAGTTGTCACTGTGTAGTTAATGGAAATGCTTTGAATCCAGCAGGGAGAAGTTGAAGGTTTTCTTATATATGTCACCCACAAGAACTTCCTTTTTGTGGTTATATTTTTGCTCAGGTGGGCTGGACTGTGTGAGGTAAGATAGGTGAAATGCATAGCAGTATAGATGTTACCGATGTGCATATGAACTTCTTAGCATCCCATACAAGACTCTCATGTGCCAGCCTTGCTGATTTCACCAGCTCTTGGAAGCCAGGTTCTTTCAGATGCTTTTCATACATTCCTTTGGCAAGGAATGTACATCTTCTCTGCCCCCAAGGTTGTCTGACTAATTTTTCCTTATCCTTCAGGAGTTAGCTGAAGCATCATCTTCTCTGTGAGATCTTTCCTGTCCCCCTATGCAGTTTTAGAAATTTCCTTTCTCTATTACTCCTGTTGTACGTTGTCTTATATACTATATGACCGTTGTTGTTCTCTTGGTCTTAGAATTTCACTGTGTAGTATCTTTCCATATGTGTTCCTCTCAGCCTTCCCAGCCGTTAGCACATAGAAGATGCTGGGTAAATAGTTCACGAATAAATGAATGAATAGACAAATCACAATAACACTAGCTAATACTTATTGTGCCGGTCACATACTATGTACCAGTCATTGTTATGTGTGCTTTATGTGTTTAGTTATTTTACCTATTATAGTAACATGAGGAAAGTACTATTGTTGCCCCCTTTTGTAGATGGGAAAACTGAGACAAAGAGAAATTGCTCACGATTCCACAGATAGTAGCAGAACAAGGAATCAGACCCAGGCAGTTTGGTTCTGGAGACTTCTTTACTACCATGTCCTAATTCCTTTCCAGATTAATCAGTGAATTACTGAAGAACTGTAGTTTCTGTTGCATTTACTATAATGCAAACAATTGAGAAGTTCAGAAAAGTTATTTCTTGTATGAGACTGGTGTTTGTATATTATCTACCACTCTAGATAGTGAAATAGTAACAAAGACCATTTATTGGGATATGAAAAAATGTGCTGAAATGATAGTTTTTTTATGATGATATTTGACATAATGTGGTTTTTATCAGAATTGTGTATTGTTTATTAAACACCATTTATTTTCTGTTACTTATCAGAATCTGTTTCTGTATCCTAATATACAGGCTGCTTTATCCTGAAAGTCATCAAAGTAAATGAATTTTGTTCACATCACATCAATGTAGGGAATTATTGTTCCATTGGAATCAGCAGGGCCAAGTGAAGGGTGAAAGTGACAGCTGTAGATTCAGAATTCTCATTTGTTGCTTCTAAATCAAAACTCTGTACCTCAATAAAACCAAAATAAGATATTTTAAGAATATAGCATACTAAAATATTTATGGATGAGATGATATGTAATATGTTTTGATTTGCTTTAAGATAATCTAAGAGTGGGGATATGGCTGAAAAAAGATTAGTCATGACTTGGTAATTGTTCAGGCACTTTTCTTTATATCTTCCCACTAAGTGTATTAACAAAGGAGAATGCGTTTTTGTTTCCATACTACTTACTGTGTATTAACTGAGCCATTTTTTTTAACATTTTTTATTGATTTATAATCATTTTACAATGTGTCAAATTCCAGTGTTCAGCACAATTCTTCAGCTATACATGAACATATACACACTCATTGTCACATTTTTTTCTCTGTGAGCTACCATAAGATCTTATGTATATTCCCCTGTGCTCTACAGTATAATCTTGTTTATCTATTCTACAATTTTGAAACCCCATCTATCCCTTCCCACCCTCCGCCCCCTTGGCAACCGCAAGTCTGTATTCTATGTGTATGAGTCTATTTCTGTTTTGTATTTATGCTTTTTTTTTGTTTTTGTCTTTGTTTTTTAGATTCCACATATGAGCGATCTCATATGGTATTTTTCTTTCTCTTTCTGGCTTACTTCACTTAGAATGACATTCTTCAGGAGCATCCATGTTGCTGCAAATGGCGTTATGTTGTCAGTTTTTATGGCTGAGTAGTATTCCATTGTATGAATATACCACATCTTCTTTATCCAGTCACCTGTTGATGGACATTTAGGCTTGTTTCCATGTCTTGGCTATTGTAAATAGTGCTGCTATGAACATTGGGGTGCAATGTCCTCCTGAAGTAGGGTTCCTTTTGGATATATGCCCAGGAGTGGGATTCCTGGGTCATATGGTAAGTCTATTCCTAGTCTTTTGAGGAATCTCCATACTGTTTTCCTAACTGAGCCATTTAATGGCAGAAGAAAGAACATTTCTCCAATGGTTTGTGTTTTATTTGTTTTTATATTTCCCTAGTTACTAAAAATGCAAATGACTACTCTCAATTTATAATTAAGTTTAATGTACTGTTTGACTACATAATTGAATACTACATATGCAGAATCTCAGAGACAATTGTAACATTTAGATTTCTATTATCTTGCCAGTTATGACTTCAAGTTATCATTAGTTAATAACTCAATACCCAATATCTACTCAAGGAGAGGTTTATTGTTAACAAGAGTGATGTAAATCTATGTTATTTTACATTAAGGTATATATATTAGTTAAGGTAATGCTGGATGCCATAAGCAGACAGTCTCTAGTTTCAATATCTTTGCACAATAGAAATTTCTTATTTACTTAAAGACCAAAACCAGGTAATGCTTATCAGTGCTGGTGCATCTCCCTTCAAGAACCCCAAATCCTTCCATTTTCTGGAACTGCCATCTTCAACAGATGGCTTCATGGATTACCATGAAAAAGGAGAGTAAGGACTACCACACATGGAAGGCTTTTATGGGTCAAGCCTAACAGTGATGCATATCATTTCTTCATTACATTGATCAGAAGTTAGCCTCACGGCCACACCTAACTGCACTCCAAGCTGGGAAATGTAGTGTAGGTTGATGAACAGCTATCTGGTTGGCTCATCTTTTCTTTATTTATCTGTTTAACTCTTCTTTTTGTTGAAAGTAGTGAAGGATCTTAGATTTTACCCTACTTACAAGCTAACAAGTTAGCCTGCTACCACATGGATGCAGGCAGAAGGCATGAGGCTCCTGGAATCGGAAATAAAGGAATTTATTACTCCTAGCATAGCAAGCAGGATGAGCTCCATGATTGTGTCGGTTCCTAGGACAGTGTGAGGGGACCTACACAGGTGATCTGTATGCAGTGGTTTCTATCACAGCTGAGGAGTACTGGGCTTAGGAAACCTAAATCCTTTATAATGGGCTCCAGGTAAGCCTCTGGACTTTGCTCTGGAGGGAGGTGCTATTTTATTATACTAGACGACGAACAAACTTACACCTTATCCCTGGGGGAGACACTTTCTCTGTGTAGGTTGATTGCCACACAAACATCCTTGAAAGGATAGTTCAAAACAAAAGCTGTTATTTAAAAATGTTATTTTTCTCAATTTTAATTTAAAAAATTTTATTTTAAATCACAAGTGTATTTTTCTTGCCATTTATTTATGCACATTTATACATATATATTATGCTTACAAAGGAGTTTTATTGTGTGCAATTTTGTACTATTTAATATCCTGTACTGTTGTGTATTTCACTTGATAGTCTTTTTTCCCAGCTTTACTGATACATAACTGACATATAACATGGTATAAGTTTAAGGTGTACAGTGTGTTTGATACACTTATATATTGCACAGTGATTACTACCATCATCACCTCACATAATTAACATTTTTGTGGTGAGAACATTGAAGATTCACTCTCTTAGCAGCTTTCAAATATGTAGTATAGTATTGTTAACTATAATCACAATGTGTACATTAGAATCCCAGAACATATTTGCCTTATAATTGGAAATTTATACCCTGTGACTAACATCTCCACACTTCCCCTAATCCTCAGCCCCTGATAATCACCATTCTACTCTGTTTCTGTGAATTTGGCTTTTTAAGATTCTGTATATAAGTGATATCATACAGCACTTGTCTTTCTCTATCTGACTTATTTCTACTTAGCATAATGCCCTCAGGTTTCAGGCACGCTGTTGCAAATGGAAGGATTTCCTTCTTTCTCATGGCTGAATAATACTCCATTGTATATACATGTATGTATCACATCTTTTGTATCCATATCTGTTGATGGACATCAACGTTGTTTCCATGTCTTGGCTATTATGAATAATGATGCAGTAAATGTGAGAGTGCAGATATCTCACTGAGATTCTGTTTTTATTTCCTTTGGTTATATACCCAGAAGTGAGAGTGCTAGATCACATGGTAGTTTTGTTTTTAAGTTTTTGAAGAACCTTCATACTGTTTTCCATAGTGACTGTACCAATTAACATTCCCACCTGCAGTGCAAAAGAGTTCCCTTTTCCCCACATCCTTACTGACATTTGGAATCTCTTGTCTTTTTCATGATAGTCATTCTAACAGGTGTGAGATGATAGCTCGTTGTGGTTTTCATTTGTGTTTCCCTGATGATTAGTGGTGTGAGCATCTTTGCATGTACCTGTAGGCCATTTATGTCTTCTTTCAAAAAAAGAAGTCTATTCATTTCCTTTGCCCATGTTTTTAATTGGATTGTTTGTTTCATACAATTATTTTCATACAATTATTGAGTTTTTTGATGTTAATTCCTTTTCAGATATATGATTTGCAAAAATTTTCTTCTGTAGGTCGCCTTTGCATTTTGTTGATAGTTTCCTTTTGAAAGCTTTTTAATTTGATGTGGTCCCACTGTTCATTTTTGATTTAGTTTCCTTTGCTTTCAGTGTCAAATCTGAAAAATCATTGCCAAGATCTCACTTAATAGTCTTCGAGTTCATGATTTTGAATGGTCAGAGAGTATTGTGTTATGTGGTTGTATTATAATTTAACTGTATTTCTGTTTGGGGACATTTATATTGCTTCCATGATTTTTTTATATAACAATAATTCTGTGGTGAAGATATAATTCTTATTATACATCCCTAATATGTTCCTCAAGATAAACTCTCTCAAATTGTGTTATGTGGTCGTAAAGCAGAAATGTTTGAAAGGCTCAACACACATTTTCTGAATTGCTTTTCAGAAAGCCAGTAGTACCAGCTCTCATCAGCACTGGGTATTCTCTCTCTTTTTTTTTTATATTTTGAAAGGAAACCTCAGTGCTCCATTTTTTTTTTCAGTTGCATCTCTTTGCACACTGAGATTGAATAATGTTTTCACAGGTTTATGTGAAACATTATAAAAAGGCCTTTAAGATGGCATAATATTCTGGAAAATGTAATTATTAGTCATATTTCTGAGAAAACTTTACTTCTTACTGGATTGTTATTATTCCAGGAAGCCCTGAAATGTGCTTTTGTTAGTATCTCTTTCTTGCTGTAAACCTAAATTATAAAATATGAAATACTGTAATTTGTATTTTTAAAATATATTAAACTAAAATTATACATATTACTCTTTCAAACAACTTTACAAGTTATATCAAAATTATTCTTGTTAGCCAAAATTAATTGGATTCTCTTAGACTTCTATTTCATGTACCATGTGATTTTAAGAACATGGCAGATACACTTAGATCTTTTTTTATTTGTTTGTTTTTAGTCTTTTTTTTTTTAATCTTTTTTTAGGGGGGTAATTAGATTTATTTGTTTTTTTAATGGAGGTGCAGGGGATTGAATTTAGGACCTCTGCATGCTAATAAGCACACACTCTACCACTGAGCTTATACCCCACCCCCCAGACTTGGTATCTTGATAACTTTTTTTCTTTCTTTCCATTTCAGTGTCCAGGTCAAGCTGAGTAAGCCAAGTGATTTTTTTTTTTTTTTGAACAGTTTGTTTTGACAGTATAAAATTTGGATTTCTTGTCTGTCTAATGCAGTCTTAGAATTTTTTTCATCTTCATGCTTTTTTACTCCTCATTTATTTCAGCTGCCTGGAAAAGCCTTTGCCATGGATATTGTTGATTTATCTCCTGCACTCTTATCCTATATGGCTCTGTCATCTGCTTTTCAGACCCCAGTTTTGTCCTTCTGTAACTTCTGAGATCTTTCCATTGGGCCTTCATGAATTTACAAATAAGACATCAATAAAATTCTTATATTCTCAACATCTTCCTTGAACAAAAGTTTTTACACTACTTCTTTCACTTGGCTCTCCCATAAGGACAGTACTGCCTTCTCCTGAAGCTGTTTCAGATGTTGAGGTCCCTCCTTATCACTAGTACTGGAGGTGAGGTAGATGACCTTCTTGTTACGTATTGCTCTTTCCAGATTATTCTCCTTCATCTTTCCTAAAAATCCTTAGATTTGAATATCAAGCTGCATGATTATACCTGCTGCTACTTATATTTGTTGGAGTTTTCAACCAACCCTTTAATCACTGCCTTGAGTTTCTTGAAGATTTTGGCTGTTGGGTCACAGTCACGCCATCACTGTTGCTTTCATGATTCTTGGTAATCTCAGTATCCATACAGATTATCCTTCTAATACTTTGGTCTCTCAGTTTCTTGAATTTCTCATCTTCAACAATCTTGACTCCCCCATCTACACTTACCATAGTTATTCTGAAGACCTAGTCATTATAAGTTTCTGTACCCTCTCCATGACATCAATATCAGTTTCATCCACCACAGTCTATTATCTCTTGTCCTTCTAGCTCACTTCCTTTGGTAACCCAACTCCAATAATTTTTAAACCACACAAGACCTTAACATCAGTTGATCTTAGCAATTTTTCATTTTCCTGAACCCCCTCCTTACCCAGCTTAGATTCCATGCTTCGTCAACATAATCACTCCCTTGCATTTATTGTCTTCAGTTACCTGCCTTTCTTTTTAGTAATTGTACGTGGTTGGGAAAACCAAAGCTCTACTTAAATGCAAATGTTTATCTACTCAGCACCTCCATTCATGCAGCTGAATATGAGTGGAACAAAACCTACAAAACACTGTCTCATTTAATATTCAGGTTAACTATCTTCAAGTGACTTCTCCATATCTTTTACATCCCATGTCATATCTATGAGCATTTCTTATTCACTTTTTATTCCAAAAATCATATTGAGACTCAGCCCCACTTTTTATCATCTCTGTTGCTCTCACTCTTGTCCAAACTACCATCTTCTCTTTCCTACATTTTTACTATAACCTCCTCAGTGGCTTCTCTGCTTTACGTTTGACTGTAGTTTATTCTCAACAAAGCAGTCCAAAAAAACCTTTTAAAATGTAGATCAGATTGCATCTTTTTTTTCCTCACAACCACCCATGTTTCTTCTCACGTTTCTTACAGAGACCTACCCACCCTGCGTAATATGGTTCCTGGCTTTTTAAGCCTCATTTCCTGCTGTTTCCCTCTCTGAGTCTTTTCAGCCACCCTGGCCTCCTGGCTTTTCTCTGAATCTGCTAAATGTATTCTTCCTTTAGGGCCTTTCACTGTAGTTTCCTCTGCTTGGAAGGCTCTTCCCCAGGTTTCCTTGCTCCTTAGTCTTCATAAGGTCTTTGACCTGTCTATTTAAATAGCACTTCCTCTCATGTACCCCCTTGTTTTCCGCATTAGATGTATCAGCGTTTGCCATACTATATACTTTACTTGTTGGTCTCTTTCTCTTCATTAAAATGTAAGCTCATTGTTATACCTGTAGCACCTAGGACACTGCCTGGCTATAGTAGGCACTCAGATTTGTTGAACAAATGAATGAATGATTGACAAAGTGTTTATCCACTGAAATGGTTAGACACATGTTTAAGCAAGCTGTAGTATGATTGAGCTGAAAGAAATTGCATGTTACAATGTTAATGCCTTTGTCCCTTCAGTTGCTAGATAATTGGAAGGATAAGCACCAAAATGTTAACAGTAGTTGTCTCTAGTTAGTGGCATTTTTTGTATCATTTTCATAATTGTTTTTCTGAGTATTTGGGAAATGATCATGTATTACTGCTATTAGGAGATTTTAATTCCATTTTCAAGATAAAATACAAGAGCTAGCATAGCGATGTGGTTCACTGAAGGACATAAGGGAAACTCAATCACAGCAGTAAGACTGTTATCTCATGTCCATTAGATGAATACTGGACAGTAATTTTAAGGACACTCTTAAGAATAGAAGAAAAGAAAGAATTCACTAGTATCTCACTGTACCTTCATCTTCAAAATTTACATTTCTGAATTATTTAGAATGAAGTCCTCTAGCAACTTGAGTCCTCTTAAGTGCTGCCTGCTGAATTCTAACACAGTAGGGGAAGCCTTTGTAGTCAAGGCCTTCTGTGAGGGCCTTTTTTGTATCTTCTGTCTCATTTGTCAGAATCTCAGTTACTTAAAATAACTTTTATGATTCTTAACCATCTTTTTATGTTCATAGTACTGGTGGTGACTTTTTTAGGACCTGGATTGAACTTTTTCATCTTTGGCTTCTCACAGCTTACCACAGTGCTTGGTACATAACAAGTACTCAGTAAATGTTTATTGAATAATTTTTTTCAGTTGATCAGTGATAGTATTAGTCTCTCATAGTTACCTTTGCTAGGAAAAAACTTTTGCTTGGATAGTAAATCTCCCATTGCTGTATAGATAAACTTATGTGGTAGTGAGAAGTTGTGGGGTGTGGGTGGGGGAGAGGGAGAGAAGAAAAAAAAAGAAGGAAAAGACACAACAATGATGGACTATTTCATTAGAAAAGACAAATGCACCCACTCGTTGAATTACAGACTTTTTTTTATTGGAAAGGGATTTCATTGGGGAATTTTCCTAGTGACATGATTTGTTCTACTCTTGTTGAATTAGGAAAGTATTTTAACTTCAATATTATGATAAACTAGATGTATAAATGTCAGTGCTAATAGCTTAGTATTTTAGTCTTCTCAAATTGATGCCTGTGGTATCTGGACATTTTTTGGCCTCTTCTTGTAAATAAGGTCTCAGTGATGTTTAAGGAACAGCAACTTGTGGCCAGAAAATAAAAAAGCTGCATATTATCCAAGTTAAGCAATATAAACGGGACTCAGGAATCCCCCACTAGATCAAAAATCTCCTAGAGAAGGATGTCCTGAGCTTACAAACTAGAAGCCTTCAATCTAATTTTAAATAAAGCCTTTTACGTAGTATGAGAGCATTTTTTAGTTGATAATCAATTGGCACTATTATGTAGGCTTACTAGATTTGCAAATTTACAAGTTTTTACAAGTCAGTTGGGTCCCTTCCTCAGGAAATCAGTTTAAGTTTTTTTTTCCTATATTGACTCAAAGAGCCTAGTTGTCCTTAAATCCTGTGAATATATTTGCCTTATAATTTGACGGCATTGAGTCAACACCCTTATAGGGTCTGTAGTGTTGTAAAAAGAGAAACTGTTCAATAAAGGATCACTAAAAAATTAGTCTGTGCTGGATAAAACCAGTGTTGGACATGAGTACTGTGCTTTGCTTTAAAGCACCTACAACTATTCAAGGAAGTATATCCTGGCCAATTACTACTTTCAAAATGGATACTTTTAATTTTGAAAAGCAAATGAGCTTTATCTTTTTGAAGTGAAACCATGGCTGTAAATAAAATAAATGTACAATGAAATGGTGATTTTTTTTTAGCAGAAAAGTACTAATGTATTTGTGTAACATTAAAGTTCATAGACTGTAGAACTGTTCTAATTATTAAATTAAACTGTTTCAAACCAAATGTGCTTGGGAAAGTGCATTTTTCAATTAATCACTGTGTGTCAACACGTTATACTAAGTAGACCTGTTTTGAGTGTCATCAGTGTGCCTGAAGTATACAGATAACAAGAACGACAGCTTTCATTTTTGAGTGCTTACCATGTTCTGGCCATTGTGCACTAAGCATGGATTAATTCTCAAGGAACTCTATATAATAGGTGTATTTGTTATTCCCAGTTTTTAGATTTGGAGACAGGCATAAAGAGGTTAAAAAAAATTGCTCAAGATTACACAGCTAATATCTAAGTGGTGGTACAGTATTGGAAAATAGGTCAAATTTAAATATGTTAAAAAATGTATTGACTGACTCTAATGTTGAATTTTGTTCTCTGTTTTTGTTCCCCTTTCTAGTTGATTTGGAGCACATGCGAACAGTAAAACCCGAAAAACACTTAAGGTTTTGCCAGGAAAATGGTTTTAGTAGCCACTTCGTCTCAGCAAAGACAGGAGACTCTGTAAGTAAAATAATGAACACTGAATATTACAAGTGTTTTACTTCTATATACTAATATTCATAGGAAGTATACTTCCATTACTTAACTTTTGGAACAAGTTAATTCCTATGAAGACATGAAATATGTTAGGTTAGATATAGCATGGGTATTCTGTTTGTATTTCTCTTCACGGTTATTTTAAGGAATTAAAAAATATGAAAGTCAAAAAGAATATAAACCACTCATAATCTCCAGCATTCGGAGGTGACCTCATATGATTCCTTCCAGTCTTATTTTTCTGATGCTCACAAATACTAGTCCTGCTGTCAAGGGACTGCATTTACTGAGTGCGTACTTTGTGATGGGCACTGTACTACTGTGATTCTCTCTGTTTTATAGAATCGTCTTAGGGAGGTTATGTAGTAGGGTCCAGGGTACACAGAATAAGGGTGGAGGTAGGATTTGTAAACCTAAGGATTGACAATCTAGGGCTCACCATATTAACCATGTTAAATATTTATTTAACAAAACTGAGGTTATAGTATAGAAATAAGGTTGTGTTTTACTTTTTAATGTATTTATCTGTAGAAAATTTTATCATGTCACTTAATAATACTAAATAGATTTAATAATCCATTAGATTTAAGAAATCATTAAATAAATGTTCAAAAATTTATTCAACCAGGTACCTATTTTTGGGCATGTAGATTATTTCCAAGTCCGGGATGTTGTTAAATTTTGCAAAATTTTAATGTAATATTTTGTCCATAAGCTTTGATGTTTTGATTTTTTTCTTTGAAATAGATTCCTTGAAAGATAATTGAAACCAATTGATAAATTACTGCCAGGAAGCCTAAGTTAACTTATATCACCACCAGCATTGTGTGAGCTCCGTATCACTGTGCTCTTTCTAACATTCAGGATTTATTTATTCTTAAATCTTTGTCCATTTGGTAGGAAAAACTAATTTTTTTGCTATGTAAATTTGAATTTCTTTGACTGCTACTGAAGTGGAAATTTAAAATTTTTTATTACTTATTAATTTTCTGCTTATTGTGTGTTTATAATTTTCTATTGCTTTTTAAAGTTTTCTGTGACCATTTTTAAGGTGGGGATAACAGCCATTTGTCATAATTTTTGCAGATACTCTCCTCTGCCCAGATTTTTATTTGACTTAATTTTCTTGGCATTTTCAACCAAAGGAAGTTTGTATTTTTTTTTCTGTGGTGTAATCTTTCTGGTGTTTTTCCTTTATGATGTCCTTGATGGTTTTTGTGCTTGGGATAAATATTAAGTAATATAAGGGTATTTAATCTTTTGGGGGGTCTAACATTTAAAAATGTGACCTCTTGGAGCGCTTTCCCCCAGGGTGGTGCAGACAAGGGCACATACCCGTACATGTCATTAAAAAAATAATAACATCAATACTTCTTGGTAAGTCCACCCATGGGTTGGGCTTTTACCCTCACGTGTCTTCCTAGGGGTCTTCTGTCATTTTGGAATTATGTTGCCTTTCAGTATTTTAGCTTGTGTTTAACCATTTAATATTTTTTGTGTACTTATGTTGAACCACCTTTAAAATTTCTTATTGTTTTCTTGTTAAGTGTAACTTTGAGATGGTTTGTTCTTGTGAAATCACTTTAAGGCTTTTAGTCATCTCCATTCCCAGGTTACTTCCCTTTGTTGCTTGAGAAGCTGAGTTTCTGGCTTACTGTGCTTTCCCTGATAATACCTTTGTCATAATTCTTAGTGATTTGGCATCTTTGTCTGTTCTCCACCCCACCTCAGCCACTCACTCCCGTGCATTGTCTTTACAAAACACCACAGCCTTTCTGTTACCTCATATTGCATATCACGCATCCTAATCACTGACCACCTTCTGTCTTCCCAGCTCACAACCTCCGAGTGCCCTAACCCAGTCAGTCTGCAACCCATGCAGGACCTACAAGACACTGATCCTAACACTTTTTCAGTGTCCCTAATTTCTTTTCATGTCCTCATTTTCCTCTCTTCCTAACTTAAATGTCATGGCCAGCCAAGCACATCCTGTCAGTTCCCTTTCCCCTCGTTCACATTATCTGACTCATTGGGCTGCCTTAAACCAAGCCCCCACCTTTATGTGGCTGCACTCATGGGTTTGAACATGATCAGAGAAAACAGAGGCATGGTGGAGGTTTCACTTAAAGTTCACAGTCACTCACTTCAAGTGGGCCCTAGTGCTGCTCAGCAAGTGTACATATCCCAGGGCCACTGTCTCTCTCCCTCACCCAGATGACTATTTCATAGCTTCCCTTCTCTCCTCAAATCTTCAAAACTTCCTCGTCCATTCTCTCAGCTGACGCCCTTGTTCTTTATTTTATAAGAAATTTGACAAACAGAAATCGACTTTCACATACTCCTGCCACCACATCTACCCCAGCTCTCCTTCCCACCCCACATCTGTATCTTCTGTCTTCTCTGCGGTTGCTGCGGGGTGCACTGTCTGTGCTCCTAGTCATTTCCTCCGTTGTGCATCAGTCCCATTTCTCATTGCCTAGTAGCGAACATCGCTTAGCAGTTCTCACTCTCTCCTGCACCTTTTTTTGTCTCCCAGGTTACTCTATCAGTATACAAAATATTATGACTTCTCTTATCTTAAATACAAGAAAACCCTTGATTCCACATCTTTAGCTATTCTTTCTTCTGCCACTTACCAGTGGAATATTTTGAAAGAGTTGTCTCCAGTTCTCTCCTCCCAACTTCTCTTCAACAGTTCCAGTTAGAATTTGGTCCCCAGTGTTTCACCCAAAATGCTCCTATTAAGGTTACCAGTGACCTCCTTTTTGTTAAATTTAGTGGTCAGTTCTTAGTCCTCATCTTACTTGACTTAGCTGCAGCATATAAAATAGTTGATCACTCTCTCCACTTTGAAATATTTTCTTCACTCAGCTTCCAGGATACCACCCCTCCTGGCTTACCTCCTGCCTTGCAGACTGCTCTCTTGGTCCCCTCTGCGGATTCCTTCTTATCCTTCTGTCTTCTAAATATTGGAGTGCCCTAGGGCTCGGTTCTTGGGTATCTCTTTTTAAAATCTCATTCCTTTAGTGAACTCGTCTAGTCTCATGGCCTTGACGAGGCCTCTTCCCTGAACTCCATAGTCGTGGACCCCAGCACCTTTGCTTATATGTCTAATTGGTAGTCCCAGTTTAATTCAGGTCCTGAACTCTTGATATTCTCCCCTCAAATCTCTCACAATCTTCCCCACTTCAGGAATGGCAGATCTTCTACCAGTTGCTAAAGCCAAGAAAATTTTGGAGTCATCCTTGACTTTCTTTCACACACTACATCTATCTATTACCAAGTCCTGTTGGTTCTACTTTCAAAATATATCCGTAGTCTAGTGACTATTTCTTACCATCTCCACTGCTACCACTTTGTTCCAAGCCTCCATCATCTCTTACATTAGTATCCTTGCTGTTTTCTCTTTTTGTACCTTGATTTCTGAAGTGAAAACTCAATACAGCAACCAGGTCGACCTTGTTAAAAACAGAAGTCACATCAAACCACCCTCCATTTTACTCAGAGAAAAAGTCAGAGTCCTTCCAGTAGCCTACCAGATCTTACTTACGTGATTTGTACACTCTTAGTCTCTTTGCTAATTTTCTTTTACAATCCTCTTTCTCTCCATTCCACCACACTAACTTTCCTGTTTCTCCTTGAACATTGACCATCAGTGAACTATACTATGTAATGCTCTTTGGGGTAGAAATGATGTAAGTCTTTCGAGGACATGTATCTCTTTTTGATTAGAAATCAAAATTAAATTAGTATAGTTGCAATAAATATTCAGTAAGTAATCATAAGTAGGGATAAGAATATGATAGGACACTTAGAAGCAAAGACAAGTTATGTGTAGCAGTCAGTGACTGGAGTGGAGCTCTAGGAGTCATAGTGGACCCAGCATAAACCTCCTATGTACGAAAGGCTGTTTATAGAAAAGTCTTCGTAGGTTTTCGTTTAATGATAATGGAGTATACTGCTCCTTTTCTGTTTGATAAAATACGGTAAAGATTGCTAAGTTGTTTTGCTCAAGAGATACGGAGAATTTATTAAAATTGGTGAGAAGCACAAAGAGGATTGAAAGGTTAGAAAGTAAGACTTTTTAAGATAAAGCTAATGCCAGATCAACAGGCCAGTGTAGAACTGCCAGTGAGGACTTCATACAGGTGGTACAGACTGCTTGACCCTCGTTTTCTTCAGGACTTACGGGAGTTTGTTATGCTAATAGTTTTTTTAAAATGTGGTATCTGTAATTAATTATCTTATGTTAAATATTTAAAAGCGTGATTTGTGTATGTTTAAACCAGTTCAGTGAATTGTATGAATTTCCAAATTACGGTTTAATCATTTAGAAAAATTATTACACTTAAAATGTTGCAGTATTTGACAAAGCTATTTTTGGAATAACCTGGTACATCATAGTTTTGCAGTTCTTGCTGTTTATCATTTTTTAGAAAGTTCAATTTACTTGAAAGTAACTTAAGCATGCCTGTTTTAAATCATTTAAACCTGTTTTTGTTATGTAGGTCTTCCTGTGTTTTCAGAAAGTTGCTGCTGAAATCCTTGGAATCAAGTTAAACAAAGCAGAAATAGAACAGTCACAGGTGATTATATTGAACTTTATATTTAAAAAAATAATTTATTTCTTAAATGACATTAATTTTCACCCTGAATCCTTTCACATTTATGTACATATTCCAAAAAGCCCTAGAAATAGATTGTGTGTGTGAATTATGGTTTGTGCAGAAGATGGAGGATGTTAACTTTTGCCAAATTATGATACCCTTGAAACTTCATTTTGTCCTTTGTGTTGGAAGAAATTAGATTACTATAATAAAAATTTCATCAGTGGTTATATAATTAGTTAAGATACTGACCATATTGTTTTGTACTTCATTAAGTTCTTCTTCCTAGATTACTGTACAATATTCTTTTTGTATTTCATATCAAATCCCAACTATTTATCAAAGTTTACCTTAATTAGTAAGAATTTACTCCATTTGGCATCTTCCATGTTTGCTTTGGTAAAACATTATTTTTTCTTAAGTCTTGTTCTCTGTTCCTCTCTAAAACATCCTCCACTGTAATGATACTGATTTTGATAGTAATTAATGATATTTATTATTTTATTGTTAATTTAATAATGGTATTAATTATTGAGGATTTCCGAATTCTCTTAGTATTCCTAGACAGTTCTCTTAGACTAAGAAATAAACATGAATACCAATGATCAAGCATTTAAAAATACCACTACACTAGCCAATTCACATTTGATTGAATGAAACTCAGAACAAGAGCCTATAAGGTTAAGCTTCAGAAGTGATTTGCGTAGAAGCAACAAATAAATTACATTTTTCCTCAATCCCTTCCACTGCATTCCTGCTCCTTGCAGCTAAAAAGGTATAATGATATTTCCCCATCCTTAAATTTTTCTTTACTTCTTTTAGAGTTAGTTCTGTGTCTTATTTTCATGGTCACTCTGTTTGTGTGTTGGGGGGGGTTTATAACAATTTGAGAAAATAGCAATTGAAAATTGTTATGCTGCTGTGGCTATTTCTAGGACTTCATTAAAATATTTGGAACTCTGGAAATCTGCAACTTGTTATTTCTCATTATACAAAAAATGTTTATTTCAGCACTTACTATGGCTAGGCACAATGTTCAGATATTTATGCCATATAAATTGCTCCCAGACACAAAAATAGTTACTTGGTTTTGGTCTAGGAGAATGGATACAAGAAAGAGAAATCACCGTGATTTGCTTGATTGCACAGAACTTGGCAGGCCGCAGAGGTCGAGTGATTCCTCTGATTTTTAGCTTCATTTTCTAAATTATGTTTGTCCCTGGTTAATCAGATAGTCCATGAATGATTATCAAACAGTTACAAATGATTTATTGATCATGTATTACAAATGTGGTTTAGTGGTGGATCCAGAGGAAATTTAAAAGAGTTTAAGATGCAGTCCCTGCCTTTAGTGAGGAAAAGTAATATATTATGTGCCAGGCACTGTGTTATCTCATTTAATCCTCATAATAACTCTGTGGGGCAGGTGGCAGTTCATCACTTTAAGGTTAGGAAACTGAAACTGTGGAGAGGTTAAGTAACTTGATCTGCGAATCTGTGGTTAGGCAGTGGTGGAGCCAGGATCTGAACTCAGGCCTATCGGACGGCAGTGTGCCTAGTATTTTCAGTCTTCCATATTGGGGGAAGATTTACTGAGGGTTTGGAGTGGGGAATTGAAAAAGAAGTTGGTATGAACAAGCTGAAAAGCTTAGTTTGTATTTTGGAAACAGAAGAGCAGTTTGGTTAAATAAATGTTACAGTGTGAAGGGAATTTCAGAAAAGATTATGGAGGTTTACGAATGCCAAGTTGATAAATTTTATCTTACATATTGACGGTGGGAAATAATTTTTTAAGCAGGGAAATAAATGAAAGCAGATTTTAGGTAGGATTAATATAATGGGATTTTTTTGTGTGTGAATGGATGAGAAAGAGATTGAAGCAAAGAGACTGGGTTACTGCCCTCATGTGATAAGGACCAAAATCCGAGTCGAAGGAAAAGAATGGATGTTAAGAGAGACATTTCAAAGAAGAATCAGTAAGACTTGTGGAATGACTGGATAGAAGGGAGAAGTCCAAGATCACGTTGAGATTTCTCTCCTAGTGGAGTTGAAAAAGGGGGAGACGCAATGATTGGTGATCCCTCCCTAGAGGGGAGGTGTGCTGGTGCGGCACAGGCTGCCATCGGAGCTCCATGGCATGCTCGGGTTCAGGGTAACTCCAGAGAGGTGGACTGATGCAAATACTTTTGAAAGGCAGAATTTTAGAGAAGTTTTACTAATATTTTTAGCTCGCTCTAGGTCATAAGAGCCAGAAACTTACTGTTTAGACTTTAGAGATGGACTTGACACCTAAGCATGTTTTAACTAAAGCAGTATCAGATGTGTTAACTGCATAGCTCTCTACCCTCCCTGTGCACCCCTCCTTGTTTGTTAGTGCACCCCGTCTTGTTTATTATGCTGTGAGGTTTAATTCAGTCTTCAGTTTCTTGGTGTTTACTTTGAATTCATTCATTAAAGGATAAATTCAAGCTACTAGAGACTTCCTGTATTATGTTCATCAGAATCCTTTGTGTGTGGGAACTTCAGTCTCCATTCCCAAAACTAGTGAATTTGGTGTCTTTGACAGTTGGATTATTTATCTCACATTTAACATTTCTCAGTGGAAACATTTTTTTAAAGTTGATTTTTTAAAAAAAGATTCATTTATAAGAAGGTACTTGCAAGCTGTGTTGAGCGCAGTGTTATTTTTTATTGAAATGATATTTGATGTATAACACTGTATAAATCTAAGAGGTATATAACACGTTAATTTGATATGGCTATATATTGTAATATGATTGTCATTGTGGCAATTATTAGCACCTCTATTACATTACATAATTATCCTTTTTAGTAGTTAGAATAAGTAAGCTCTAATCTCTTAGCAAGTTTGATGATTATAAGACAATATTGCTATCTAGAATCATTGTACTGTGCATTGTATTTCTAGGGCTTATTTACTAATCATTGTAAGTTTGTACTCTTAAACAACATTTGTCTTATCTCCCCATCCTCTGGGAACCACCATTTTATTCTATGTTTTTACAGATTAGGCTTTTTAAAATTCCACATCTAAGTAATATCATACTTTCTCTGTCTGACTTATCTCATTTAACACAATGTGCTCCAAGTCCATCCATGTTTTCACAAATAGCAAGATGTTCTCCTTTCTCATGCCTGAATAATATTACACTGTATATATACTTAGCACATTTTCTTTATTCATTCACCTGTCAATGGACACTTAGGTTGTTTCCATATCTTGCATATTGTAAATAATGCTACAGTGAACAGGGGGGTGCATATGTCTTTTTGATTTATTGTTTCATTTTCTTTGGATAAATACCCAGAAATGTAATTGCTAGATGGTGTGGTAATTCTATTTTTAACTTTTTGAGGAAACTCCATACTATTTTTCACAGTGGCTGCACAAATTTACATTTCCACCAGCAGTGCACAAGGGTTTCCTTTGCTCCACATCATTTCCAGCACTTATCTCTTATATTCTTGATGACAGCCGTTCTAACAGGTGTGAAGTGATGTCTCATTGTAATTTTAATTTGATGATTAGTGATGTTGAGCACCTCTTCATGTACCTGTTGGCTATTTGATATCTTCTGAAAGTTCATTTAAAAGCAAAGAAGTTCAGATTTTATATATACAGAATGTGGTGGGGGAGTAGGGAGGAAAGGGAGGGAGAGAGAGTGTGTACACTTGTTTTCTGTGATTTTTATGTCATTTGAGGGGTTCCGGAGGGAATTTGGTGTCACATTTGAAAGTGTTTTGTATTACTTTATACAGAAGGAGCTAGATTGTAGACTCACCAGTCACATAGAAATTGACACTATAGTAACTTCATTTGTAACATAAATATTTATAATAAGGTTTTAGTGTTGGTTCCATTCACTGATTAAAGAGACTTTGCTATTTTAGTTCTAACCTAGATTTTTCCTGTTTGAGAGTCATATAAAATGAGCTATCAACACACTACAAGTTTTGCAAGAAAGGGAAGAGGGAGAAAAGAAAGGGAATGCAGTTTATTAATACAGCAGACATTTTTTGCGGGTTTACTTTGTGCCAGGACACTAAAATCTGGCGATACAGAGATGACTAAGTTAAATTCCTTGTCCTCAAGGAGCTCCCAGAATACATGAGGGCAGGCAGATATTTAAACAGTTAAGTATGCTCTGATGCCTTTTTTTTTTTTTTACAATTCTCAGTTAGTTAGTGATTTTATTTGCGTCATTTATCTATTCACCTCTTTTCTGTCCCCACCTACGCTCCTCTGATAGTGTGAAAGTTGGGACTAGTTGTTAACAAATGTCCAAGTTTCCCAGACTGTTGAGATTTTCTCATTTTTCTTTCTTCCTTTCTTCCTTTCTTTCTTTCTTTCTTTTACTGGGGATCAAACCACGCACCTCATGCAGCATGCTCTCTGCCAACTGAGCTATTACTCCATCCCAGATGTTTTGTTTACAAAGGAGTCAAACCTTTAGAAGAAATAAATTTAGAAGTGCTATTCTCTGAGGAAGTCCAGCATTCAGCTCTTTAATAATACATTAAATAATCTAAAAAGAAAATGCATAGTTCTGTGTCTTATCTCTTTCAGTCTGAGTTGCAAGGAGGGTTTGTCCTATATACCTGGCGTTGAGTTCTTAATACATTTTTAAGCTTTGACATTTTCACTGGCCAGTTAATAAGCTATGACTTTGTTTGGTTTGAAATAGGTATGCATTAGTTTCTCTTTTTTTAACTGAAGTATAGTCGACTTACAATATCACATTGGTTTCAGGTATACAACATAGTGATTCGATATGTTTACAGATTATCCATATAAACTTATTTTAAAAATTGGCCATATCCCCTGTGTTGTACGTTACATCCTTATATTTTACTTATTTTATACCTAGTAGTTTGTACCTCTTAATCCCCTTCCTCTGTCTTGTCCCTTCCCTCTTCCCTCTCCCCACTGGTAACCACTAGTTTGTTCTCCATATCTGTGAATCTGTTTCTGTTTTGTTATATTAGTTTATTTTTTAGATTCTACATGTGAGTGAAAACATACAGTATTTGTTTTTCTCTGTCTGACTTACTTCACTAAACATAATAACCTCCAGGTTCATCCATGTTGTTACAAATGGCAAAATTTCATTCTTTTTATGACTGAGTAATATTCCACTGTGTATATATGTATATATTACATCTTCTTTATCCATTCATCTGTTGATGGACACTTAGGTGACTTCCATAGCTTGGTTATTGTAAATAATACTGCTTTGAACATTGGGGTGCATGTATCATTTCAAATTAGTGTTTTTGTTTTCTTTAGCTATATACCCAGGAGTGGAATTGCTGGATCATGTGGTAGTTCTATTTTTAGTTTTTTGGATAACCTCCATACTATTCTCCATAGTGGCTGCATGAGTTTACATTCCCACCAGCAGTGCACAAGTGTTCCCTTTTCTCCACATCCTTGCCCACACTTGTCATTTCTTGTCTTTTTGACAATAGTCATTCTGACAGGTGTGAGGTTATATCTCATTGTGGTTTGATTTGCATATTCTTGATGATTAGCAGTGTTGAGCATCTTTTCATGCATCTGTTGGGTATCAGTATGTCTTTTGTGGAAAAATGTCTACTCAGGTCTCTTTTGCCCATTTTTAAATCTGTTTGATTTTTTGATATTGAGTTGTATGAGTTCTTTATTTATTTTTGATATTAACCCTTTATCAGACTTATCATTTGCAAATAGCTTCTCCCATTCCGTAGGCAGCCTTTTCATTTTTTTGATGATTGCCTTCACTCTGCATAAGCTTTTTTTTTTTAATATTTTTTTTATTAAGTTATAGTCATTTTACAACGTTGTGTCAAATTCCAGGGTAGAGCACAGTTTTTCCGTTATACATGAACATACATATATTCATCGTCACTTTTTTTTTCGCTGTGAGCTACCACAAGATCTTGTATATATTTCCCTGTGCTATACGGTATAATCTTGTTTATCTATTCTGCATATGCCTGTCAGTATCTACAAAATTGTAAGTTTGATTAGGCCCCATTTGTTTATTTTGCTTTCACTTCCCTTGCCTGAGGAGGAGACAGTTCCAAAAAAATGTTACTAAGACCCATGTCAAATCATAGTCCATTTTTTCCTTTTTCTATTCACTTTTTAAATCTATTTTTTCATATAGTTTCAAAACCAGATGGAATCTTAGAGACCTTGCAGAAAAACCTTGTGTCTTATAGATAAGGATATTTTGAAGACCAAGGGGGTGAAGTAACTTGCCCAAAGTTGTGAATGTTACTGGGAGTGTATAATGGTGCATTATACAGAAGAAAGAGGAGAGTGGCTTTCTTTAAGCTCCTACTATGTGCAAAGTACCATGCTTTTAAAAATGCTATAGCAGTGCTTTAAATGGTAATCTATAATTTTGTTGCACCTTAAATTTATATCATAATATTCTTTAATAGTTTACACATCTGTTTTCCATGCTAGGCTCTTATGCATCTCAAAAACAGGGATTATACGTTATTTATCTGAATGTCTTCAATATGTAGAATAGTGGTTTGCTTTGAACGAATGATAGTGACAGGTGTTTTAGCCATCAAAGTCCATCAAACTATGTTTACTACATACCCTAAGCGTGACAAAACTATGACTTTTGCAATGGTAAACATGCTACTGTTGGATTAAGATGCAGTTGCAGAATTGACCAGATTGATCTTTAGTGTCTTCCCAAGCATCTCTACTACTTAGTACTTTATGATCTCAACTCTGAGGCTGACTTCTTGCTTACCCTTGTGGATAGCTACCACTTCCATTTCTGGTATCCACTTGTAGATTCTCTTTAAGAGTAAGAGTTAATCTGGTGTTGAATCACAGCTCCCTTCTCTTAAGGCCACTTCATTATTTTCACTTGATTGACTAATAGCAGAGAATATAATTGACTTTGTGGCTCCAAAGTTGGTGTTTTGTAGGTAACATTTTCTCTGAAAACATCAATGAATGAATGACTTGTAAGTAAGCCAACTGCTGTGAAATCACCTACCATGAAGCTTGTATCATGGAAATTATGCTTTTTAACTCATCCGAAAGCAAAGATTTGAATCTGCAGAGCTTTGGTTCTGGCATCCAGTTCAGAAACTTTGTACAAAGCTTTATGTCAAACAGCCAAGGCCCCCAAGAAAGATGTTGCCTTGTTAGTTCTTCATTAATTTGATGAAAATCCAAGTCATTTATGTTAGTCAATACTTCGACCAGAATGTCTTGACCACAGGTCAGTAACCTGGTTGTGTTTATAGGACAGGGTTTAAACCATCATTTTGGAGGATTAATGAGTTGCTTACTGATTATGAAAATCCTTTCTCTTTATTGTAATCCATAGTTTGGCATGAAACAATTAGGTTCGGGGGAGGCCAGATGATGGTGTTCAGAGTTTCACTGACGTACCCCCTCATACCTCACGTGGCAGTTGGTAATGCTTCTGTTGATAGCATCAGGCTGAGTGCCCAGTAAATCATGAGCCTTGTCCAGAAGTTAATGCTGCCTGCCAGAGAGCTGGAGCAGAGCCCGTCCAAGGCTCACGCGCTGCAGCGTCCTGTCCTCCACCCTCAGTTGTTTATCCAAGCTTTATAAACATTATCCCAAGCAGCAGCCTGATTAACGTTTTTCTCTCTCTTCTAATTAGTAGATGCTATTATGAAGGAAGGTATTTCTGAAATAAAATACTTGAAATTACTTTAAAAAGTGAGAATAGTTTCAAGTTTTACACTTTGTCATATGTGGTCTTTTCATCTTAAGGGTTATAGCAATAAAAAACCCTAACTTTTATTCCTATATTTAACAAATCTCTTAGATATTTGAAAACAACAGCTGTTGTGCTTAAATATTGTGTGTCAGGATTTTTTTTAATGACAGAAAAGTGTATTTTGAACTTGTTTATTTCTATATGGAATTTGGAAGCATGGAAGTTAGGGTTGTGAGGGGTGGAGGAGTGAGAATCAAAGGAAAATCTTTGACAAGTAGTAAATACTAGTAAATGTAAAAATTGTAAACGGCATATAGCGTCCTCTGACTTCTGCGTCCTCTCCCCATCTTCAAAGAAAATTAACCACTCTTTCCTCTTTGTTCCCACAACATGTTACAAGCCCCCTGGTGAAGCACTTACCTTGTGTGACAGTTAGCTGTGTACATGCTCTCTTCCCGCGAGCTCCACAGAACTGATGAACAAATTCTGTGTAGTTCACCCATGCATTCCCCGTGTAGAGTAACTGGCACATTGTGGGTCCTCAGTGATGTTTGTTGAAGGAAGTTGAATTAATACTTTCACTGCACTTCAGCATGGAGAAGCCCCGTAATTCTTTGTTGTCCTCTGAAACACTGGGCATTGTTTGTAATCGTGATACTAGAAATGGAACTCATAGCTTGTCTGGGAGGTTCAGTAGACATGTCTGTTTCAATAGTCAGAATTGTAAACAGTTGGATCTTTGTTCATTTCTTTCCTTTTATATGCATATATTCTGCTGTTTCTTTTGTGACACCTTAAATTTATGTGTATATTTCTTTTTCTTTTTTGGTGTTCCCTTCTATTTTCAGATATTGAATATACTTTCCATTTTTTCTTTCTTTCCTTTTTTTCTCTTCTTCATGTTGTTTATGTTGTACGGAATTGACAGCGTATTGTCAGGGCAGAAATAGTGAAGTACCCGGAAGAAGATAATCAACTTACCAGCTCTGCTCAGAGTAGAATCTGTTCAGTACAGTAGTGCAGGTATTAATGAATAAACTTGCAATTCGGGGGGAGGCGGGTGGGGAGGACTAGTGAATGCTATCTTGTTCCTTATTCCTTATGAATAGAGACATTCAAATGATTGTTGTGTATTATTGGGAATTAATATTGCAGAAGTCCTGTTTCAGAACTTTGAAAAATCGATCTTTTGTCAGGAGGCTTACGATTTAAACAAGGAATTGGGAACAAATTAAAATAACATTTCAGTTACTGTCAAACGTATTTGTCTTTATGGTTGTGTTTATTACATGTGCAGTGAAGTGGAGAATTGAGGCAGTTATTTCATTATTCATTCTTCACCATTTTTCCTGAAATAGCCTGATAATTGAAAGAATATTTTAAAAATTTGCCTTGAATTATCCTTCTTTGTCTGCTTGTATGTGCAGACTTAGTGAAAAAAAGTTGAAAATGGTAAAGGATTTGTTTTAATTTAAATTTATTACTTAGAGATGATTGTTAGGATATATTGCTAAATTCATTATTTAAGACATTCCTTGAAGTGTGTGTTAGAGGGAAGGAAGGAAGAGCTGAAAGTGTCTTTTAGTTTAAATTATTTTAAAAATATAAGGTAATTTTGTAAATTTCTCATTATTCTATATTTTGTTAGAGTCATTATTCATAACCTAATAGCTGTTTTGGAAGTAAGTTAGGGATTTGTGAGAAAAGTATTAAAAATTAAAAAAGTTTTAAAAATTGGGTTGCTCAGAACATTTCTTCTTTATATGTCACATCTCTTTAATATTTATAACTCTTCTCACTAACTCACAAATTGATTAACATTTTAAAAGTTGTGTTTGGGAATAATGGCTTATGAAAATATTAATAATGACATTTTTTACTATGAAATGATGAAGTCTTAAGAGTTAAAATATGTAAATGATTAATTTTAATTCCTTTGCTTTAAATTATAACCAGGGTTTAATTTTTCATATTGATTTGCCGATTTTTTATTAGACTTGTGAGAACCTCAAGTTAATGTCACATAACCAGAGAAGACTCCATTTAAAAGAATTGCTGTTACAGCCTTTAACAAACCAAACCTCCCCCAACCGAAAAAAAAACCCCAGCTCGACTTTAGTTGGTTCTGGATGATTCTTTTAATATCAGCTCCTGCTTCATTTATGATGTCTATCATCAGGAGTTCACCAGAGTTCAGAAAATAAAAATATACTCTAAGGAGCTCTTTCGAAATGTTCTGATGTCCTGATAATAACTCTGTTTTCTTTTATGACAGAGGGTGGTGAAGGCAGATATTGTAAACTACAACCAGGAACCTATGTCAAGAACTGTTAACCCTCCTAGAAGCGCTATGTGTGCAGTTCAGTGAGCGCATTTTTCTTTTGTATTGATAGTTCTGGCTGCCCTTCGCCTCTGTGTGGGCCTGAGGACCTCTAGGAACTTGCTTTATCAGTGACCATCTCTGTAGTTCAGTTAACACTTTCCTCTTAACTCGCTTCATCATTACGAGCTGCCTCACAGCCGCAGGCAGCTCCTTGGACTGGAAAGAATTCAGCTTCGGGACCACACACTTTGAATGGAAAGCCCATTCTCTGGAAGTAGACTGCTTCATTGTAAAAGAATAATGTTGGTTCTCTTTATGTCCTCACTTCTTTTTTCCCCGATGTAAATTTTTTTAAACAAATATGAAAACTCTCCAGGTCTTGACCATCAGCCAGGATTTTGCCAGAGCACAGTTTCATTCTCTTATCTGAACTGATACCTGGCAAAGTATGCTTCGGAGTGCAAACATTTAAACAAGTAATATATTTTATCTACAGATACTTAAGAAGGCATTCTTTTGCTATCTATTGTAAGTAAAAATATGTAAAGCTGTATCTAACTGAAAATGCTTGAAATAAAGCTATAATAGAAATACTTTTTTTCATTTTTTTAAGAAAGGGCCGAAATTGTTTATATTGTAGCTGTAGCTCACGAAATAGTGAGTATTTGATATTGTATTTTTGTTACTGTATCATGGTCAGTATGTATTGTGTGATACTCAAGTTAGACGGCTTTGTGAATTCTGATAAACGTCCAGCTGCTGCTCCAGTGGACTTCCTCCTGCAGGCTGCGTAAGAGAACTCCCAGGATGAGCTATGACTATTGTTGGATCACTGTGGATCAGACTGTACCTGATGTTCAGATGTTTTTCTCCTGCAAATAAATTTATTTAAATTACTTTTGGGGGGGAATTTTCTTTCTGCCATATTCTTTAGGTATAGAAAAACAAAGATTCTTTGGATTCAGACCAGTGATTGTGTGAAGCTTAATAAACATGAGTAACTTAGAGTTGTTAGGTGATTCTGTTAGACCAGTTAAAACCCGGACTCTGTAGCCCGGCATTTCAGGGCTCCATGTCAGTGGCATTCTGCCCCGTACCTTTCCTCACGCTGCTTTTCCACCCGCCTCCTGTCTGTGCGCCAGCAGAGCCGTGGGCTCGCTCCTGTGTGCTTATGAAGCTCTGCCGTCCTGTCTTTGCTGCACAGGCCCCTCTGCCTGGAATTCCTCCCCCTTCTCCCAATGTCTGCCTTCTGCCAGCCGGCGTCTAGGCACCACGAGGGCAGGGCTCTGTCCTGGTAGAGTTGTGTTGTGTTTTGTGTGGGCACCCGAGTACTGGGTGCCCCGTGTTTGCCATGTGAAACAGGGTGAATGCTGCCCCTCCAAAGCCAGTCCTCGTCTCCACAGCTGCAGGTTCCACGTGAGTACCTCTCAGGTGGCCATTACCCCTTTCTGCCTTGGGTCCCACTTGTCCGTGTCCTTGTGTTTTACTGTTCATAGACGATGAGCCTGTTGAAGGGCAGACCCTGTCCTCTCCTGCGTCCCTTCAGGAGTGCCTGTCAGGGTGCCTTCCCTGGAGGAGACTTGCCGTAAGTGTGTGCAGGAATTTTGGACATCTAATTTTACAGCTATAAGGGATTTTAGAAACCTTGTTGTTTCACATCTTGCGTGGCAAGGGAAACTGAAGGTCGGAGAGGAAAGGAGCTTGCCAGAAGTGGGGACGACCCTGGCAGTTCTGAGGCCGGGTGAGCTGGACTGCTTCTGGCACTCCTTGCTGTCCAGGGTGGGCGCTGTTCAGGTAAGATCGTAGTTTTTTAATTAAAAAAGAAAAGGAACTTGAGGTCATGAAATAACAGTGATAGACCCTATAGGAGATCTTCTGTCTCTTGGCCAGGGTTAACACTTTTTCAAGAGTGATTTGAAATCTAAGAAATTTTGAAACTTGGGCCTGCGGCACTCATTAGGCAGTGAGTCCAGCTTTCCCCACTTTGATTTCTGTGCTTTTCACTTTCTAGCAACTGTGCAGCCTTTTTAAGCCTTTCAAGGTGGCATGCCCTTCAGGATAGTTCAGCTTATCCTTCCTTTCAAGACCTTTCTGATACATGCTGGTCGGTTGGCTAGGGCCGTTTAGGAGAGTATAAAGTTGAATAAAAGATTTCAACCCTCAAGGACCGTACAGTCTAATAGGAGAGATGTTTGTTGTTGCTGCTGCTACTTTAAAGCTGTGGTTGGTTGAGGTCTACTGTTAACTAAACTTGCCCTGCTTTACATTCAGTAAGGGGTAAGACCATGCCTTTTTGATCATTTCTTGTCATTTATACATCTATGTGAAAATTTGAAGATTTTTAAAAGTGTTTTTTTTTTCAGTCCCAATTATTGCAATATTAAAAGGTGTGACTTAACACGTACGTATGATTGTACAGGCATCTGGAGGAGGCAGAGAGAAACTACAGAAGATCTGCGATCAGACCAGGGTACTTCAGTTGTGTGTTTATAAAAGTCAGAGCACTAAAGGGCACTGAACAGAGGGCAGGTGAGGGAATGGCTTTGTCGGTTTTCTCTCCCAGGACATTTCCAGGCACTTGTCACAGGAGCTGTTTTATTTCCACACCACACTATGAGAAGGGTGTCATTGTCCCTGTTATGTACGAGGACATTGCAGCGGGGAGTGAGTGATGTACACTAAATCCCTGCTTGAGGGTAGAGCCAGGATCCACACAAACCATTTCTGAGAGAGGGTGCACTCGGCCGAGTACTGAATTAGGTTGCCTTCCCTTTGTAGAGCTCACACAGCTGACCTTCCTAGATGTTGATCAGGCCTAGGTGTTCTTCTGAGAAGTGGTGACGGCCAGTGCTGGTCCACCCACTTTCTCACGCCGACCATCTAGACTGGCAAGCGGTATGTGTCTAGAGAGGCTCATGGTGGTAAGTTTGCCCTCTGATCACAGAAGGGAGGACAGAAAAATGCCTCCCCTGCTGTTGGTCTCATTGGTTTCATGTCTGTCCCGTCCTAAGCTTGAAGGGTCATTGAGGGCCTTCTGGCTCGGGGAAGGCAGGCGCAGTGAACACGCAGTAAGCATATGGCCAAAGCAGATTTCTGAATTCCATATTACAATTTTCCCCATACCTCGGGTTTTATTTTTGAAACAAAAAATAGGATTCATGCTTTTTTTACTTTGACTGTTACCTCTCCTGTCTACAGTTTTTAATTTAAAAAATTATAAGTCTTTCCATCTAGTTTTAGGCACTTTGTCTCCTGAAGACTCAAGCTATAAAGTTTCAAACACATTGTGGTCACTTCTGCTGCTTATTGAACTTTTGAAAACACAAAAGTTTTCAGCCAGAACTGGTCATTGGATGCTGCTTTTCAAGTGCACCCTCTATTATGTGTGGCAAACCACTCTGGAGTGGTTTTTGGAGTGGCCCAAAGAACTCCTGTGACTGCTTTATTATTCCAGGAGGAGGTAAGCCAGGACCCTTTAAAGTCGATCACTGAAACAATGTGATGGGGCATAATAGTGTGTGTGTCATTTAAAAATAGAAAAGTTTTCTGGCCATAACCCGTGCAGTGACTGCTGCAATGTTGGACATCCTGGAAAACAGTTGCAAGATTCAAAGAAAATGGAAATGCAGACCTTCTGAGCGTTGTGATGGACGTCTGCCAGCGGCCTCCCCAGCATCAGGTCACCGCTTCTCCCAACAACAGTGTCCTGATTTCCCGGTGGATCCCACCTTCATTTTCAACCACTCACAGCTCTAGGGATGGATTCTCACTGGCTTAAACCTATTAGGATATTAATTCCTCTTGGTCTCAGTGATTGGCTCAGCTAACTCCATCAGAGCTAATGAAACTGGAAGGGACATTTGCTGAGGTTTCTGAAAAACGAGAAAAAAGAAAAGAAAGCTTTCATCCCCTGAAGTTCCCAAATGACTCTTTGCCCACTGGACTTGAATGAGACAGGCTGTAGCTGTGAGCAGCACTGGCAGCCGGTTTGAGGACACGAAGGGAGAACCTGCCCAAATCCAGAGCTCATGCCAAGGGAGCAGAGGTGAGACATGGGGAGAAGCCCCGTCCCTGACACCGAGCCCCAGATTAAGGCAGGCTTGAACTGTGTAACAGCATGACTCGGTTTCCTCTGTCACTTTGGCTCGGGTTAGTTTATTTCCTTGTTAGTTCTTACATAAGCGGCTGTTATGTACCAGGGGCTTTGCTTGGCACCAAAGGTCGAGATGAACATGTCTGCGTTTTGTCCTTAAGGTCTTAGTCTAGGTACACATATAACTCATCGGAATGGAATCAGTTAAATGCTTCAATAAAACTGTAATATAGGAAGATGTAGCTTAACAGTGAGTGAAGAATCAGGGATTTCAGATAACAGGAATCAGGGTCAACAGTATAAGGTAATTGCCTCTTATAGGATTACTTAATACAATCTTAGACTATGTTAATGCAAAAAGAGTCTCTGTTCTCTGGGTTAGTTTGTGCATACGTATCACCTGGAGAATCTTGATTTAGTAGGTCTAGGGTGGGGTTTGAGGCTCTGAATTTATAACAAGCTGCCAAGGAGTACTAATGCTGCTGACTTTTGGATTACACTTTGAATTGCAAGGGATTAGGCTATGCTGACATTATTTTTCCTTCTATGGGTGCCCCTCTTTAAGAGGGCACATTCTGATCATGGTGAAAAGATACAATGTCATAAGAAACTGTTGAAGGAAGACGGTATGCTTAATTTGGAAAAGGGAAAGCTTCCGAGAGAGACTGGTGGTAGTCTCCAGAGAGGTGAGACCATGCTTCGGAAAAAGCTTAAACTTCCAGTATGTAACCTACAGGACGCCAGAAGCAGGGTGGGTAGATAGAAGCTATCGGAAGAAAATTCTGATGCAGCCCAAGACAGAACCTTGCAAGCATCTGCTCTATGTTTTATGAAGTGTCAGGTTGCAGGGTTGCAAACTCATGGCGTTAGGGGCTAGGTAAGTAAATAAATGAACACAAAGCAGTTAAGCATATAAAACAATAGGGAGAGCATGTGCCCGGCTACAGCCATTCTAACCCCATTTTTAAAGTTACATTGGCCAAATAAAACCAGTGTATGGACAGGGCCACTGCTAACCCATACAGAATCATTAAGCCAGTTAAGAAAAAATTTTCCTTTCTCAAATCATTTATTTCTCTCTTCTAGAAAATTGTCACACCATTCCGTTAGAACTGATCATTTCACTATCCTGTAAAATGTGTGATTAAATCTACAAGACCTTTGATGTGAATGGCAGTCCTACTGAGGGGGTGAATTCCACCCTTTGGCTACTAGATCGCAGTTCTTGTGAATGTAAACCTTAGTGTCTGGATGCAAAGCTGATGATATTAAGAGAGAAAATTATTTGTCAAACTTTTTTGGAGAGCTAAGTCATAATATTCGGGCTGGGCCCCAGGGGCCTAAGATGCCTAGGGACACAGCCTCTGTCCTGCAGTTCGTAGGGCATCCTGGTGTCCTAGGAGAGCGTCCATCCTGGTAATGGCGTACAGGGTGCTGGGAGCAGCTCGGTTCCCCCCGGACAGGGGTGAGGGGCAGTCAGAACAGATTTAACAGGGGAAGTGAAGCTTGGCCTGACAGCCTTGAGTGAGGCGACCCTCCCAGCACCTTCATCCTTGGGAAGCAAGCCTTTCAGTGGAGCAGGGCCTTTGGGCTGAGCTCAGAACCATGTACATTCCATTCTATCTGGCCCTTCATTTCATCAGTTTTCCATGCTGCAGAGCTGGAAACGAGGAAGGGCAGATGACTTGTTTTAAAGTCCTTCTTCGAAGTCACACTGAGTACTCTTAGGCCTCATGCGCTGTAGACTGAAGTAGACTCAGGGCTGGAGTTGGGGCTGAGGGAGGCACTGTGCATGTACCAGCTCAGTCAGCCACTCTCCCCTAAGCCTGGTGACCTGGCCTCCTTAATCCTTAATTAACCTGAATCCGCAGGTTGCACGTGGCTTGGACTCTGAGCCACTGTGTCTCTCAGGCCCCTTCCCCTCTTCCTTGGCTGCTGCCTGCATTGCTCTAACAGCCCGCTTTCTTCAGAGACCTCCACATCACCTTCATGCTGCAGCTGTAGGGGGGGACTTGACCTACGGGTTTGAATTAGGTCAGTCTCACTCCAAATCCCTCATGGCTCCTCAGGGCCTTTCCCATCAGCCCGACATTCTGAATCCTCCAGCAGCTTCCCTATCCTTCCTTCTGAGACATCTGTTCATCTTTAGCTCTTGTGACTACCTTGTGGTCCCTCACTTCCATGTCTCCACTGAGATTTCCTCTAGGGAAAGAGGGACGCTGAAGAGACGAGTTGGAAAACGTGTTTCTTCTCCCAGCTCAAAGATCAGTTGACTGCATAACTAGTCAAACCACTTAATATCTCTGAGCTCAGTTTCCGGGGCTCGCTTGCGCAGGACGGTTACATGTGCTCTTTATTGTTGCCGTGGTTTATAATGGATGCAGTGCAGACATCCTGAGTTCTGTATAAACATCTTCTCATCCGATGTATGTTAGTTAGCCTTCCAGATGGCCTACGACGAAGCTTGCCATCAACTTGCCAGCCCTTTGATGCAGCCAGCCTGGAAGTGAACCCCTGGCTTTTCATGAGACTGCAGCTTCACCAGAGACCACCAGGTAGAAACACCCAGCCAGGGTGCCCCAAACTCCTGCTTCACAGAAACTGTGAGAGAGAACAAATCATTACTGTTGTTTTAAAATCTCAGTGTAATTTGCTTCAGAGTAATAGGTGACTAATACAGTGGGTACTTGTATCATCTCTGGCAGACGGGAAAGCTATGGCTCAGGGCAGTTTAACAACCTGTCTGAGGTTGTACAGTTGTCCAAAGGCGGTGGAACCGGGATCAGACCCAGGTCGGCCTGCTCAGAAGCCTGACACCCCAACTGCCGTGTTATCCGCCCCCCTCATTACCGTCCCTGTGCCTCAGGCGTGGTGGTGCTTACTAAACAGCTTCCAGTGACTGAGCAAACCGTTTTCATGACTCAGTATATAAACAAATTGCATGAATATGTATTTACAGGGCGTTAGCCTGTAAAAATGAAGGATGAACGAATATTTGCAATCTCTGTTGTCAGGTTGAAATTAGCCTAGTTTCTTTAAAACTTCTAATCCCCAAACGAAGATAACGCTACCATTTGTTCTGACTGTAGAAATGCTGTAAAATACTTAATACAGAGAAAAATAAAGAAATTAAGATCGCCCCTTCCCTGTCAATGTTGACATTTTGGTGAAAACCCATGTACCAGATATGGATAAATGCAGTTCCAGAAATTATAATAAATTGCATTATATTAAATAACTTGTTTTGAAATTTGCTTTTGTTGACAAATGATATTAAAGACATTTTCGAAATCCATAAACATAATACACATCATCATTTTTAATGGCTTCATGGTTTTCAAGTGTATAACAGGATAATTTAATCACTCTGTGATCTGTGGACATTTATTTTTTCCCCAAATTTTCACTATTATAAAGTATGCCTTGTTGAACATCCTACGTATATCTTTCTATATTTTCTTGTATATATTTATCCCTGAGATAAATTCCTAAAAGTAGAATTGCTGGTTCAAAGGGTATTTTGAAAATATTTCATATTTTGATAAAATTTGCCAAACTGCATTTCAGAAATATTGTACAACTTATCCTGCTAATGGCAAGTGAAAGTGTCCACTTCCCCATGACACTGGCAGCATTAGAGTCGGTAAATTCCTCCTGTAAATGTGGTGGGTTCGCTGACCTGTGTGGTCCTCTACATGGCACTGATGTGGACTGACTTTCCCAACAGCTGTGAGCAAAGGCAGATAGGATGTCTCTATGGTAGCAAAGACTCGTGCCTACAGGGACGTTTTCCTGGTGCCTCTATTTTGGTCTTGACATATTTTAGTAATGTCAAATTGTTTCTTATACACCCAGTAAATATCCTTAGCAATCGTTAGTTCAAAATTGTTTATTCTAACTTGAGTTGTATAAAGTCACAGCACACAAGTGGCTTATTAAAACAAAAGTAACCCACCTTCCATATAAGGAGCCTTTGTTTTCCTTATTTTTCTCTCCCTTCCTCTGAAGCCTTAGTCCTCCCTCCCAGCCCTCCCCTTCCCCACCCCACACCCCCCATCCCAAGCAGACGTTACCAAGCCCTCTTGTGCCCTTTGCTTGCACATGGAAGTGAGTCGTCCAGCTTCTCAGCTGACCACAGCCTTGCCAGAGGCCCCATGCTAGAAGCACCCACCAGGCTTGTAGCACCACCAGGCCACCCTGCAGCCATGAGGCTGGTTGTCCCAGTCCCCTTCAGACCATGAGCTCTCCATGGCCAAGAACCCCCCTGTTGTTTGCATCTCCCTGGTGCCTGGCATTGAAGAAGCACTCAATCAACGTTTATTGAATGAATGAAACCTACCAGTATTGTAGGTTGTCATCAGCAACTAAGCAGCCCATGGGGTGAGCTGGGAGGAGCTCTGTCCTGGGGACAGGTGACCAAGAGACTGACCTTGTCTTAGCTTCTAACTGGCTATGTGACCATGGGCAAATTCCTCCACCTCTGTCAGGCTCCATTTCTTTATATGCAGTGAGTTTGTTACTCTCAGTGGTTTCCAAACCTGGTTGTGATCAGAATCACCTGGGAAGCTTAAAAAAAAACACTGATTCTGGGGCTCCACCCCAGATGCAGGGCTCTGGATTCAGTTTGGGAACCACTGGACAAACTCATCTCTCTGTGTCTCTCCTCCCTTATGTGACCAAGAACACACTGCCAGCTTTGAGGCCTCCATTTGCAAATCTGTAAAATGGGGATGATAACCATAGTGACAGCCCAGAGAACTTCATGGAGCTGAAATGAGACTCCAGTCTTGGGAGGAAGGACCTCAGAAACTTGTAACAGTTCCAAACATATTCATGAACTATTGGCCTTTTCTGTCTGCTTTTCTCAGTGTGACTTGGGGGCCAACTTTGGCTACCCAGCCCTAATGGAGCGGTACGGAGCCCCTGAGTTAGCCCCGTCTTTTGCTTCTCCCACTAGCAGTCCAGATTCTTCTAAAATTGCCTCCTTTGTTCCTCACTTCAGGGTGAGGGATCATCTCTTTCCAGCTTCCCTAAAACCCTCGACTCTTGAGCCAACTTAACCATTTCCTCCCGCCCCACCTCCACCCCCTGTTCTGTCCCTTATCCCAATCCTCTGACACGTTCTCAAATTTGTCTTCCACATTGGCAGGTGGCCCGCTCACAGGTTGGCCGGCTGCCCTGTGTTTGGGTCAGGGTGCAGGGATGATGCTGTAAAAAGCTGACAGGAAGCTGAGTGAACCAAGATGTGGGCTTCGGCCCATTACTCCTCCCACAACCAGGAGCAGAGGGGACCGGTTTGTTGCCGGTGCTCTCCTCGAAGGCCCACCCCTGGCTGTCGATGATGAGGAACGAGAGAAGGAGGATAGAGGGAAGGCATTAAAGATTTACTGAGAAGCCACTCCGCACCAGGTCCCGTTCTAGGCACTTTGCACGGATTTTCGTAACAGCCAAGTTAACAGCTCATCTGCTTTGCCATGCAGTGTACGTGGGCATCTGATTGGACCCTCATCCCAGGCCTGCCTTGGGAGCTGTGATTCCCATCTTCCAGATCAGGAAGCTGAGACTTGGAGGAGTGAAATGTCTTGTTCGATGTCACCGGGTCAACAGGAGGCAGAACAGGGATTTGAACCCTGATCCAACAGACTCAGGCATCCGCCATGCCCGACTGGGATGGCATTTATTCACGCTCCATATTTAGCATCTAAATTTCCAGGGAAATGCTTGACCCTAGAATGGGATTTCTTCTTAGATTTTTGCAGCCAAAATTATTTTAATTTTATGGCTAGGAAAAATGTAAACTTACATTTTCAGCAGACCAGAGATGACAAAGTATGCATTTGTCAAATAAAATTCTTTGCTGTGATAAAGTAAATTATTCCTTGGCCTTGTAAAAAATTAGGCCTCACTTGAACTGTTTTCACTTCAGCCTTGCTAATATTTCTGTTATCTCCATTAGGGATTACAGTGATGAATGCCTTTTATTCGCATCGTTAAGCATTTCAGCGAATGTGTGAACACACGTAACGTCGTAAGTCACAGGGAAATGAAACAACACGGTCTCCTGGAAAGAAGGGAAGTCTTGAGAGTCTGACAGATCGGGTTAGCGTCCTGTCTCTGCCGCTCTGCAGCCCTGCAGCCCTGCAGCCTTGGGCAGATGCCGCAGCTTCTCCGGGGCTCCGTTTCCTGGTGTGTAAAACACAGTAATACTTACCTCACTGGGTGATTTTAAGGATGGAATGAGGGGACATACTTACAGCACTTTGCTTTACACAGTTCCTGGCATGGGGTAAGTGCGTAATAAATGTCATGGTTATCATTGGAATCGCTCTCATGGTAACTAGTTGTTTAATGATACGCCCAGGGCTCACTCTAGTTATGAGTCCTCTGGGCAGCAGGACTGAGTTTCGGCCTTCCCGTCTGGGGGCCCCAGCTGCTGACGGATGTCCGCCCCTGTTGGAAACAGCTCAGGCAGCAGGCAGAAGTAGGTGAAGTTCAGTGGTGGGTGTTAGCTGTTGAGAGCCTTTTGGCTGCAAGCAACCAAATAACTAACTTTAAGTATCTTAAACAGTTAAGAATATTGATCACCTCTTACAAGTATTCTCAGGGTAAGGTGATCGCAGGGTTGTTTAAGTTGTTCGGAGATGCCACCGAATTTCCAGATTCTTGCCTTTCTTCTTTGCCGTCCTCAGCCTATTGACTGCTGGGCTGGCTCTCTCATGGTCACAAGGTGGCTGCAATAATGCCAGGTGTCACATCTTTACACCACAAAACCCAAAGGTCAGAAGGAGAAAAGGGGGCCCATCTCATCCTCATACTTCCTTTAAAGAAAGAAGAAAAATTTCCCCAAAGCCCCAGCTTCCAGAAGATTTCTCACCCCTTCCATTAGCCAGAATTTTATCAAATGCTCATCCCAGACCCGTGGTAAGGGAAAATGGTTAGGGCCAGTGACTCTCAACTCTGTCTGAGATTGAACTAGGGTGAGGGGGGAGCATCTTTAAAATACATACAGATGTCTAGGTTCTACTCTTAGAGATTGATTTAAAGGGGCTCAGTTGGGGCCCTGTTGTGCATATACACGTCTGTGTGTGTGTGTGTGTGTGTGTGTGTGTGTGTGTGTGTGTGTGTGTATACACTCCAAAGAGCTCTGATGAGCATCTAGGGTTGAAAATCATTGGTTTAGACTGTTCAAGTTTCACCCCCCGGGATGGAGAGCGTCCTAGTCTTCAGTGAAGCACATGGCCATGGGATAGCTGAACCAGTTCAAGTTCTAAACGGGGTGTGTGGCTATTGGTAGACATCCAAAGGCATCTGAAGCATCTGCCCCACACAGGTACAGTTAGGGTATCTGGATTAGGCCACATGATATTTTGAAAAAAAAAAAAAAAGTGAACATCTGACAGACCAGAGTGAGAACTCCATGTGGCCACCAGCAACTTGCCTCGGTTTGGTTAATCTCTCTGAGCGTCAGTTTTCTTATCCAAACCATGAGGAGAATGCTGCCTACCTCCAGGAGTAGTTTTGGGGTTAAATGAAAGCAAGGAAGTGAGAGGAGCTGACACAGATTGGGGCTCAGTACATGCTTGGTAATGTCCCTGGGGGTCAGATTTTTCCTCTTGCAGATCAGGAAATATAACTGGGCCTGCCCTGGGGCCCGCTGGGCCTGTTTGCCTTGGTTGTGACCTGCATGCTTGACCAGAGCAACAACGGCAACGCTCTTCTGTGTTGCTTGGAAAGGAGGTTTGACGCAGAGTTGGGCAGAGGGGCGCCCTTGGCAGGGCTGGGTGGCAGGGTTCACGGACCATGGGGGAGGAGCGAGGCGTGAGTGCTGGCTGGACTCTAGGGGGTGTCCGAGCCTGCAGGCCCTGCAGGCTGCTTAATGGAAGCTTTGGGCGTGGCCCGCCTCCTCGCTGTCAACTCGGCGGCTCCTTTATCTGCCTGCTGTCCAGGAGGAGTCAAGTGTAAGCCAGCGGTCCAGGGGAATGGGTTGTCAGGTCACTGAATCAATGCTACAGTTAATCTGTTAAAAACAGCAAGGCTCCCATTTGTAAACATCTCCTTGATAAGCCCTTTATAGCATATACAACCTGGGAAAATGAATGGCTTCCCACCAGCTGCCCTGGAATCACTGTCTCCCTGTGCTTGTCCAGATGCCCTCCCAACTCAGCTCGGCCCAGCCCAGCCTAGCCCAACCCAGTCCTACACACGTGGACCCAGCTGAGCAGAGCTCGGTGCTGCTCTGGGCTGGGGGCCAGCGATTTCCAAGGAGGAGAAGGTGGAACTTCCATCTTTAAAAAGCCCCGAGAATTGGGGAATGAAGTAATTCCAGGAGTCTTCCCATGTGAGGGTGTGATTGTGGGCTGAAAACTCAGGCAACCCTGGGCTTGGAACCTGGTTCTCAAGCTCAGTGCTGTGTGGCTTTGGTAAGTTAATGAGTCACATGCTATATGTGTTTGACTTCTGTAGATTTAACTCCACAATCTTGGGAAAAGAGCACAAGAAGAGAGGTAACTATCAACCACGTGGGTGACTTTGCCTGTCGTCTGTTCGGTGAGCACGCATCCTGGAATGAGAGGTGGGAAACGCGGATCTGAGCTGTCTAAGGCAGCTTTGGTTTGCTTGTCTCTGCCATGAACATCTTGTGTTGGGTGCGATTTGAGTATTTAGGGCAAATGTATTGGCTGTAGACCATTTTCGCCTTGCCTGCTAACTTTGGAATCCAAGCCCTGGGTAAGATGGGATTCCGTGCCCTCTACCCAACATGATAGCACTGCCCAGACGGTATTATGTCACTTCCTCTTCCAGAGTGGGAGGCTCCTTGAGGAAGGAATCTGGTCCTTCTCCAACTCTTGGTTTCCCTTGCTCCCTCTCCCCTAGAACCTAGTCCAGATCCCTACCCTTAGTAAATACTAAGATGAGCACTCGGTGCCTATCTGCTCCCACCTCGTTCTTACCTGGAAGCCGCTGCAGGAAGGCTCTGTTGTGACTCACCCTCTCTAGCCAAGCTGGTCGCCTCAGTAGCAAGCTCCTGCCCCAGAAAGGCCAGTGAGTTCCTTCTCTGGGATTCCTGAATCCAGGAATGACGCAGTGGCTCAGGAATGAAAGATGGAGACAGATTTTTTTTTGATGGTGCTCAAACTCCTGCTCTGAGTCCTAGAATCCAAATACTTGTCTGTCTTTGAGGGAGACCCAGCATCCTATTCAGAAAGTGGCGTGCTTACCTCAGTTAGTGCAAGGTAGGTTCCCGTCACCTGCAGCCAAAGGAGTCTTCATCAACACAATAATTTAGATGAGAAAATGATCCCCTGCTCCTTGGACAGGCTCATTGGCAGAGGCAAGTGTCAGGAATGAGCCCTATTAGAAGGCGTTGGAGTGACCACAGAGCCGAAGCGCTTCGCGGGTAGTCGTAGGCCTGGGCCATGGTGGCCTGAGATGAACCTGATGGAAGTGTCTCCGTGGATGAAAATCTCTCAGGCCAGCCAGTTAAGATGCACTGGTTATGTGTCACCAGCCATTACTAAGGAAGCAGGTGAGGTTAGAGACTTGGCTGTGCCTTTCCCATGACGAGTCTCCCCTCAGGCTCTTCGGGGAAATGGCTCAGCTTCAGTGCTTTGCTTCGTTCTAATCGGGGGCATAGCCTTCCCGTTCTGCCGCTTTCGGTAACACTGTAACAAATCTATCTGGGGAGGCAGTGTGGGTCTGAGAGAAGCCCTGAGTTCCGGTTTTCTGTGTACAATTTGTCTCATCTCTCTGGGCCTCCACTGACTGGTCTGTAAACTGAGATCTGAAGTTTGGTCCTGCCATCTCCTTCCACACTTGCCAGCTAACTCTACTCCTACTTTCTCAAGGAAACTGCCACCTAATGTTCACCGCACAAACTCAGGAGTGCAAGAAATACACCTTTGATTTTCTGCAATGACCTTACGTTTTGTCTCAAGCCCCATTTACACTTGAGTGGTCTTTCCCGTCTTTCTCCAGGGTCACTGACAAATTCTGGAAGATTTTAGAGACTGATCCGTTTGGCTATTAGTACCATCCTCATCCCCTGTTATCCTGTCTCATCCAGTCATTGGTAGTTAAGTAACCTGCTCAAGGTCTCACGCATTGAAATGCAAACCTAAGCGGTGAAATTCTAAAGTCAATGTAGATGTAAATATAGACATTGTCATATATAGATAGAAGCTATATATACACATACATAGGTGATGCCTTTTTTTATGATTCTCAAAAGTCTATGAAGGAGGTTTCATTGCCCCCATTTTACAGATGTAGAGACTGGAGCACAGCTTCCGTGTCTTTCCCTAATAAGAAGAAGGCTTGGAGATTCTAACCCACTTCTGTCTCATTCCAACCCCTGAGCTCACCCCCTAAAATCAGTGTCTCAATTACATTCTCAGAATCAGACAAGACCTGAGGCAAAGTGTCAAATGAAACATGTGCTAACTTCAGGGCTGGCTGGCATCTTCGCCACCTGCCCTATGGTAAGGACGGAAGCTGTCCTGGGGATTGGATGTAGTTCTGTGGATATTCCGACTGAAAGCCTGCATCCACGCCCATGGCAGTCTTCAGCTTCTCCAGGGGAAGGGCTGTGTTGGAAACAGTGAAGAGTAAGGTACGAGGCAGATGGGGTGGAAGAGAGATTTCCAGCAGAGGGAAATGCTATCTGGAGCTGTGATTCTTGGATTAACATCGAAGAATGAGAATTATTGCTAATGGAAAAACTTGGCTATCATCAAGTCAGTCCTACTTTAAATTTATTTTTTTTAATTTTCAAAATAAATTCAATAAGCCTGTAGACAATCAAAGACAAAGTCCTAAGAGGCACTCACAAAAATCTTTATAACATGATCACATTTGGTCTTAATATTCCAGAAGTTTTTCCTGAAATTTCTTTTAAAAATAATTGTACCTCTTGGATTGGTAATTTTCCACCCTTTTCATGTGGTGTGATTTTGTAACTCCTTTTTTCAGATGACCACATAGATTCATAACTGTGATTTCTTTTTTTAATGGAGGTACTGAGGATTGAACCCACGACCTCGTGCATGAAAAGCACGCGCTCTGCCACTGAGCTATTAGTCTTCCCCTGTAACTTATTTTTTATGAGTGTAAAACACTCCATTGGGTAGATATATCATACATATACAACCATTTTCCTATTTTGGGACACAGAGGGTTTCCCCAGTATTTTAGCCGTAGTAAACAATGCACTTTCCAGCCTCTGCCCTTCCAAAGGAATCTCCATACCTAGCCCGTATCTTCTCCTCTCAGACAAAGCCACGTCACCCAGTCTCTCCACTTTGGTTGACAGTCTCCTTCCCGGGCATCTCCTGTGGAATCTTACAGAGCAGACAATCCCATCTCTCTTCTCTGTTCTCCACCCTTTAACACTTCCAGCCATGTGTAAGTCTCCGCCCTAACATATCACCCTCGACCTTGTGTCTTTCTATTACTCTGTCTAACATCCCTCTCTTCACCCCGTGTTACATCCCAGGGCCCTCTGGCTTCTACCTCCTGCATCCCGCTGGAATTGCTCTTGCCAAGACCCCCACGTAGCTCCCACGGACCTTTCTCAGGGTGTGCCTTTGGGACCTTGCTTCTCCACCAGCCATCTTTGGCCTCTGTGGCATCTGTCTTTGTGCCCCTCCAATCTCTGTGCCCCAGTCTCCATCTCCTTGCTCTGTCCTGTCTTCCTATCCCTTGCATGTCAGTGCGCCCAAGGATCTCATTCTCAGCCCTCCTCTCTTCTCACTTTAGAGACTCTCCCTTTCTCTGGAGTTTCATTCTTTCTCAGTTTAAACCACTCTCAGGAAGTTGCTAACCCACCCTGGCAAACTTCTCTCTGTTTCTACCTTGAACCCTTCTCCTAATCTTTATTCCAGCTTCCATCCTTCCAGCTTACAAACATACGTCCAGAGCTTTGTGTGTGCCAGGACTTGCTCTAGGTTGGATGCAAACGTGAATAAAACATGCTCCTCTCTGAAGACTCATATGTCCGTTTGCTGCTGGACGTCTCCACTTGGATGGCACACATTGAACTCATTCTGGAGCTCACTCTCTCGCCCAGACCTGCTCTGGTGCCTGTGCTTAGTTAATGTTAAACTCGGGGTTATCCTAGACTCACTCTAACCTCAATCTCTAGGCCCTACGAGTCTCTCCATGAGTATTTCTGAATTTGTAAGCTGACCCTCTATTTTCTCTCCACAGCCCCATCCTTGGCCCTCGTCTCCTACCTAGCGTTTTGCAAGAATCTTTTCATGAATCTCAAAGTCTTTAGAATAGTTCCTAATACAGCATAGCGATGTCCCCCACTGGTTAAAACATCTGACGGCTTCTCACTGCATGTGGGATAAAGTGCAGGTGTGCTTCTGTGACATCCATGTCCCCTGTGTGTCCTGGCCCTTGCTCAGCCCTCTAGCCGTCTCTCTGCTAATCTGTGTCTTACCTTCTGTGCTTCAAAACTCTGAGCTGCTCGTAGTTTAACCATCTTTTGTTGTTGTTGTTAGTGGAGGTACCAGGGATTGAACCCCATGCGTTCTACCACTGAGCTATACCCCACCCCCAAGTGCAGCCGTCGGTGCAGTCGTGCAGTCGGTGCACGACTCCGTGTGCTTGTAAACCCCTATCCTAGCTTCTCACTTATCTAGGTCCATTTTGTCTTTAAACCTAACCTCAGGCATCATCATCTCAAAAGGCCTTTCCTGAATCTCTCCCTCCCCGCCTCAATGGGCTTAGTCACCCCAGGTTCTGTGTGATCCCAGCAGCCTGCCTGTGTCTTTTTCACTACACTCATCTATTGCTTATCTGTGCTCATGTCTATCTTCCTTAGGAATTCAAATAAATGTTCAAAAAATTAAGTTAAAAACCCATATTTGTGCCTAGCAATTCTATGTTAGTTACCAATCACCCTAGTTCAGAATAATTTGTGGGGACTCCCATCATAAAACCAGGGGAGAAATGTGTTGGCAGGATTGTCCAAGGTCCCCACTTGGGCCAAGAATTGAGATTTCACCTTTGACCTCCTGACTTTCCCTCCCAGGCACTGACTTTGAGACCACAGCAAAGCTCCCGGAATGTCAAGGCACTGGACAAACTCTCTGCCCCACAGATTAATTTTAGAGTCATTGAAATTCTGCCAGCTCTGGGGGGAATGATTGGGAGCCAAGCTGACAACCAGCAAAGGAGGAAATTACTCTGTGTCTATTTCAAGATGAGAGAGTTGTAACCACGGTGCCTCCCCCCAGTGATGCTGTTTGAAAAAACATAAATTTAATACTTTCATGAAACTCAATCTTCTAACCATAAGTGTTTCAGGGCTCTCTTTGATGTTCAGGAAAAGTAGCCTGGTGCCAATGTCTTTTGCACATATGGTGTGAAAGCCGCCTTGCACTTGAGTCCGGCATCCTGGGTCCCCAGCTATCTAGAAGGAAGAGTTAATATTTGTTTTCATAACTCAACAAATATCTATTCAGGTCCTGCTGTGTTCAAAGCATGCTGTTGGAGAACGAGCAGAGGTTCTGAGTCAGTTGAAAGAGTGTTCAAATCCTGTCTTGGCCCCTAACTGGTTACAGATCATTGGCAGAGCCCTTCTCCCCTTGAGCTTTGGTCTCCTTGTGTGTGAAATGGGGTTAGAATATCCACCTTTCAGCGAGACAGGAAGGATTCTGTGAGCTAGAATAAGAAAGAGCCTGCCTAGCACAGTGCCTGGGGCCTAAATCTTTATTTAAAAGAGAAACTAGGAGAACTCAGTTCCCTACAAATATAATTTGGGTTGGCAAGTTGTGGCTGCCATTGTACTGCAGGTGGCATTAAACACCATGAGGGATGCAGCCATTACAAATGCATCTGGCTGCAGAAACACAAAACCAGTGGCGGATCAGTAAATGATTAACGATGGACTCTGGGGGAAAAGAAAACCCTGGTTTGTAGTGTTTGCTGATTTCTAGCATGGCTGGTTTAAAGCTGCCAGTGGGATGGAACTGAGTGCGGAGTTGTGCAGATACATGGCATTCAGTATAGGATACGCTGCTGTACGTAGCGTAGAACCGGGAGACGTGCTGTCACCGCCATTCAGATACAATAGAGGTACGTAGTGTCAAGAGCATAGATAGTAGTAAAATTTGTAAAATATTCAGAAATCAAAAGAATTTTGATTCCTTACTACCTTTATTTTTAATGTAATTTATTTGATTATAAGATTATATAAATTTTTAATAATGGGCCCACAGAGTTTCTGGAAATTTAAGAATTCCCTCTCAGGAGCTGGCGGAGTCAGCTCCAGCACACACTGCACAAAGTCCTGCCGTTGTGACTTAAACATGTCCCATTTTATGTGTCTCATGTGACACAAAGTTCAGGGACAGGCAGTCTAGGGCTGGTGGCTTGGTGAAGCCATCTAGAGTCCCAGACTCGGCTCTGCCATTCTGAGCATGAGTCCTTCATCCTCGTGGGTACTACCGCAAGACTGCAAGAGGGCTGCTGTCCCACCGGACTCCACATCCACATCTCATGCAGCAAGAACAAGGAAGGAGAAAAAGTGTGAAGCATGTTTATTTGGGAAGAGACCCTGGATCATTTCTAGTTGCTGCTGTAACAAAATGCCACAAACTGAACTCAAAAGGAGGAGAGGCTGAAAAGAACACAAGGTTGTTATCTTACAGTTCTGGAGGTCAGAAGTCCAAAAGGATTCCCAGGGGGCTAAGGTTGAGGATTGTGTTTTTGTTTTTGTTTTCTGGAGACTCTAGAGAAGTTGTTTCCTTGATTTTTCCTGCTTCAAGAAGCCACCCACGTTCCTCGGCTTGTAAACCCCTCCTAGCCTCAAAGCCAGCAGTGGCTGGTTGAGTCTCTGATCACATCACTCTGCTCTTGTCACATCGCCTTCTCTGACTCTCCTGCCTCCCTCTTTCATTTATAAGGATCCTTGGGTTAACATCAGGCCCACGTGGATAATCCAGAAAAATCTCCCCATCTCAAGATCCTTGTCTTAACCCCATCTACAAAGTCCCTCTTGCCAGAGAAGGAAACATGTTCACAAGTCCCAGTGTTTAGGGCATGAATGACTTTGGGGCCATCCTACCATGGCCACCTTCCCCAGGGGCTACTTCCTTCTTCCTACTCTCCCACCGGCCACAGCTGGACTGTCACAAGGCCACCCCTTGTTCAGGGCAGGCCAGAAGCTTTTAGAGCAACACAGAAAATGTGGATAAGGTAGGAGGGGCTGGAAATGACCGCTGGGCCATGACTGCCCACCAGCAGTGTCTGCCACGCTGGGGAATAGTTAACAAACATCCAAGCAGGTCTATCCAGAAGGTAAGACTCCTCACAGTCCCACTTGACTCAATGGAATTATTTTAAAAAATAGGCCACTATCCTAAATCAGTAATTGGTGGGTTTACTATATTCAGGGTCATTGTTTAAGCATGCTTCCTTGTTTGTCTTCCTCTCCCCGTTCCTCGGTGGGCTCATCTCAGGTCCCAGCCCGTTTTGTGGCAGGTAATAGATAAAGGAGATGAGTTTCGGTGCTCGCTTTTGTGTCTTACACAGGGTGGGTGAAGGCTGACCCCTCCTCCCCTCAAATCAAGGAGGAGGGAGCAGGAGGCAGCCTTGTGACCAGTTGCTCCCGATGATCCACCCTTAATCACGTTGGAGACTTTGTCCCACAAGGCCCACTTTTCAATTGTTTAGACCCTCCTGGGAGGGGCGGTGGGTAAGGGGTTAGGTAGCCAAAGGCCTCTGATGGCAGGTGTGTTGACTTAAGAGAGTGGAGTCACCTGCAGGGGGTGAGGATTTCACGGCTGACACGCTAGCTCCTCGTTGGCTTGTCTAGGGGACCCAAGCATTCCCACATAATAGGAAACACGGCCTAGAGAAGTATGTGACTGGAGAACTCCTGATCTCCGACGTGGCCACTGGAAAAAGAACAGAACCCAAGAGAAAATGGTCTCACTGACAGGGAAACAGTGAAAATTGGACCAGGACAAAGCCATACGAAATCGATCATATCCCATAGAAGTGTGGCCAGTGTCTCATTATGTCACTCAGTGTCCCCTTTATAAGGTCAGAAATTTCAGAATTCACTCTCCTCAAAAGCATCGTTTCCCTTAGAAACATCTAGGCGCCTTCGTTTTGGCACGGAGGGCGGGGGGAGCAACGCTTCTCTCTCCGCCGCCCAGCACAGCAGCTGTGCCCGCTCTTACAGCTGAAGCATTTCCTCCTCCCTTTCCTCCTCAGTCCTGAGTGTGCCGATTTGCCAACCTTCACGTAAATATATGCTTCACCACTCTTTTGGGCAAACAGGTGAAATAAAAATCAATTGGAAAGCCAGAAGAATGAGCAAGCAAGAGGAAAGCTAGAGAGTCAGCCACGGGAGGCCTAGGGAAGCCAGGACATCCAGAGGGGCGCGGAGAGGGGGAGCCACGTCCAGAAGGGCAGGCTGGGCCACAGAAAGCAGCAGGCGACTTGGATAAACACTTGACATCTCTATATAGTGCTGAGGGCGCAGGGGGCCCGGAAGGAATTTTCAGGGAGAAGATATTATAGACTAAGAACCTCCCTTTCGAGCCTCTCTAAACAAGGGCTTCGTATGCAGATGCGGTGGTGTGGTTTTTGTGCTGCCGCTTGTCCCCTTTGCAAACCGCATGGGCTGCATAAAGGAAGCCAGCCTCCCCGAGAGGGGGCTGAGCAGGCTGAGAAGTTGGTGGGGGAGACCGTGCCCCCTGCCGTCGGCTCCCTGCCCCTAATGGCTCCTCCAGCCACTTGAGACAGCAGGGGCTTAACATTTTGACACCGATGTCCAATTTTTCTTGGTCCCTTCCTGTGCTCGGCCACACGGCGGTAGCCTGAGTTGTCCAGGATCTTGTGAATCCACTTAGTCACGTCAGCCAATGGGGGCCTTTGGAGTGTAAACTTTGCTGACCGGGGTGATTTAAGCCACGTCTTGGTGACAGGGCATCCATCTTAGCAAATGGTGTGGGGCCAGCAAAAGCCAGGGACGCTCAACCTGAACATGTGACCACTGCTCAAAGACGCGCGAAAAGCGTGGCAAGGACAGATTCCTTTTTAAACACTGTGGTAAAATATACGTAACATGAAATTTACCGTTTCAATCATTTTTAAGTGTACAGCTCAGAGGCACTGGGTACATTCATGTTGTTGTTCAACCATCACCACCATCCGCCTCCGGAACTTTCCCAGCTTCCCAGATGGAAACTCTGCTCCATTAAACAATAGTTCTCTGTTTCCCCGCCCCCTGGCCTCTGGCAACCACCGTTGGACTTTCTGCCTCCATGAATCTGACTTCTCGAGGTACCTCGTAGAAGTGGAATCATACAGGATTTATCCTTCTGTATCTTGTTTCTTTTGCTGGGCGTGATGTCTTTAAGGTTGATCCATGTTATAGTATGTGTCAGAATTTCATTCCCTTTTCTGGCCAAATGATATTCCATTAACATACCCTGTTTTGTTTATCCATTCATCTGCTGTGGATTGGTGTCTCATGTGGCTTTGATTTGCATTTCCCTAATGATCAGTGATGTTGAATATCTTCTCATGTGCTTATTGGCCGTTTGTGTCTTCTTTGGAAATGTCAATTCATGCCCTCTGCCCTCTTTTAAACCATGTTGTTTGGATTTTGTTGTTGAGTTGTGTACAGTACGGGTTCTTGGATAACAGACCAGGGAACAGTGACACAGCTGTGACTTAGAGTCAGTCACCAGTAAACAGGCCTGCCCATCCTCCCCTCTCTTTAGGCCCAAGATTTTAAAGTGTCATTTATATAGATTTGTTTCTGGAATATTCCAATATCATTGCACCACCATGACAATCACTGGATATTTTAGTTAAAAGGTATCCAGGCAAATGGTGTAGCATTGTTTTAGAAATAGAGAATCCAGAGAAATAAGAGTTGGAAATCTGGCATCTGGAAATCTGGTCTCAGTTTGAATCTATAATGTCAACTAGGACAGAGGGCCTGAAATGGTAGAACCCAGCCCAGAATTTCCATGTTCTAATTATCTTCTGACCACTGTTGGGCAAAGCTCCATTTGGCTTACCTTACTGGCACTTCTGCTGCCCAGGCAGTACCATCTTGAGGGAAAACAGGGTGGCTCTCCACATAAAATGCTGTGGAACATAGGAAATTAAGAAACTCTGCCTTACTGCAGGGGTTGGTGGGGGAGGGAGTGGAGTGAGGGGAAACTCCAGCCTCCAAGCATCCTTTGAAGTCTTCCGTATGGTTCTGAGAATCCTAAGAAGTGGGTACATCTTGCGTCCTCTAGGAACTTGTCCTTCTGGAGTTGTGTGGCTTTAGCTTTGTTCCTCTCCCAGCCTTGATTTCTAGAGCAATATGCTTTCTGGGCATTGCTTGTCAAAGCTTTCACCAGGGCTGCTGGTACCTACCAGTGCCTGCTCAAGGCTGCTTACTGGCCTCAAACACACCTTGTCCAATGGTGTCTCGACTACTGGCTTCAAGGTTGCAGGTAACTTGCACTTGCCTTGTCCCATTCTTCCAGCTTGTATTTGCTTTTGTTTGGCAGCCTCCTTACCGCACATCAGGCCTGGACCCTGTGTACAGGACAGGACCTCAGGGCTGTCTGCCTGACAGCGTGAGCTGTACCCAGACTCACCTCACAGATGCAAACACACTGCTCTCTGGCCAAACTTGTATAAAGGAACCCATAAGCTTTTCCCTACTAGGATACTCTCATTTCTCTCCCTTATTAAAATAGATCTCACTGGGGCCCCCTGGCCAACGTTGCCAGCCGTGAATAAACCTCAGGGTGGGCACAGGTGAGGCTCAGACTAGGACCCCATTACATTATTTTGGAGAGAAAAGCACTATATTTCAGCTAATTATTCATTCATTCATATTTTCTGAAGATAATTCTAGCACAAAGATGCTTCCCTGTTTCAGATTGCAAGACATAAATTTTATTCCTCCAGTGAGACTATTCTCACATATTTGGGCATTTTATTGTAAAATGTTTTGCTCTGTTCATATAGACATGTGTATATATATTCACTTAAATATATATTTATATATGTGATATATAATTATAACACAAATTATATGTATATATCTATTTTTAAATACATATGAATAAATAAACCCATTAACACATTCATTTCCCAGCCCTCCTAGGGAGATTGCTGAATCTTGAGAATTTAAGTTTGGAGTCTTCGTGGAATAACTGAAAGGAGAGCCATTAACGGGTCCTGGGATGCACTTCTTATTCTGTAGTCTCCTCAGCGTACTGTTCTAATAAACAACTCCAGTGGAGAGGAAACCAAACCTAGTCTGTATAACGCCGGGGGAAGGCGAGTGCTGTGTTCGTTGAAGCAATACTTCCTTTTTTGACTTGGCTTTAGATTATAATCAAAAATGGAAGAAGTACTCATGCTTAATTTAACAGATCCATTAGTGAAAGGACCTTTGGAAACATGTCCAAACTTTTCATTATACAAACAGGGAAACTGCACAAATGGGGAAAATGAGTTGCTTGAACTCAAATCCTGAGCCAAAGGTCACTTGTCCATCATCTCTGTCCAAATACGTCTACGCAGGTCATTCTGAATCCTAGCTATTACCCTCGGACGTTTCCTGATGGTTGTTTCTGACTAGTAATGGCTTGCGGTATTTACCTTTCCAAGGTCTAACATTTAGTGTGTGACAGAACACTGATGTAGAGGAAGAAGATGGTTTTGACTGTGAAATCAGCTCTATTCTAAGGCCATCTAGAAAACTGGACGAGCAGGGCTTCTTTATTGAGGGTCCTTGGAAGGACTTCAGCCTTTGACATTGTATGAATTATTTCATGCATGAGTAGGTATGTGTGTTTTCTTTAGGGAGAAGATCTGTTTATCCTGGACTCTCTTGGTTGGATAAGAGAGAAACGTTAAGCGTAAAGGTAATTTATTGGCTTATTTTCCACGGGCTCAGACCCAGGACACTAATAGCTTCCAGAATGGCTGAACATGGTGGTTCTGCTTCTAGCTCTCTCCACCTCTCAGCTCAGCCTGCCTCTCACTTTGTTCTGATTTAAGGCTCTTTGTACTCGGGGCACAGAAAGGCCGCCGACAACTCTACACTCACACCTTCCGGCTTCTTACTACTGAGTAGTAAGAGAATGACCCCCAGTCCCCTGCATGGCTCACTCAGACACACCTTCGCATTCGCTGGTGCGAGGCATTGAGCCACCCTGGCTGGTCCACCTGGGTCGTGTCTGCAGCCAGTGCCCCCACACTGACACTGACAGTCTCACAGAACCACACGGAGTAAGGGAGGAGTCCCACAGAGGCACCAGAAGAAGGGAGATGGGAAAGCACACGGAGCAGATAAAACTAGAGCAAACTCAGGCCACCATTCACCAGACTTTCAAAGGGTGTGTGATCAAAAAGGTTTAGAACCTCAGGCATTCTTAGGGCCAAAGGCCGGATCATGGACTTCCTACTAGGTCACATTAAACACTCTCCTGACAGAACTCAAGAAGACGGATCATTTGATTTTTATACAGGAATGCATTTTTGCCTCATCCACACAAGTGTGCTTTGAGCACTCACTCTGCAAAGTCAATGTGTTTATGATTTTAGTTTCTTTTTAAGAGACATATTGTGTTTGGGTTTACTTCAACTATACGGTCTCCCCATAGGGTCATTGTCAAGTTACCTGGAACAAATGAAAACAGTTCTGTTCTCTGTAAAATATAATTTGCATACCATGTGATTTTATCATGGCCTGACTGTGCCTGAAAGCGCGCCACAACTTCTACCAATCGGAACTCAGGACAGTCCTCATCCAGGGATCTTGACTGCACAGTTGCTGCTCACCTCAGTCTGAGAGCCTGGGAACCCTATTGTAGGGCATGAACTAGGGGCTCAAAACCTTTAGACAATTACATGAATGTTCAACTTGTTTTATCATCCTTTTTGGAATTCCAAGAAGTGATATTTTCGGCCATTGTACAGAGGGGAGTAATCTTCCTGGGAATGATACAAAACAGCTCCCGAGGAGAGTGGCAATTTAGACAATGTTTTGTGGAGATGGAGTCCTCCAGGAGAAGGGACTGAGCTTTCATTGCTCTTAATTAGGGGATCTGTTTTAATGCTCCATTGATCCTCTTTCTGATGGCCCATCAGGGTCCACGGAGGGGGGTATTAAGCTCCAGGGCTTTCTGTGTGGGACATCGAGTGAGATGGGATGGGGTGATGGAGCTACAAGGAGGAGGGGAAAAGAGGGGAGAGAACCAGAATGTCAGGTGCTTGGGTTCCAGCACCGGTCCCCTCTCTGGTCTGAGCAGGAACAGTGCTGGGTCAACAGCCCACCAGCTGAACCCTCCCTCAGGGAGCTAAGTTCTACTACTGGGAGAATTCTCTCTGCTGTCTCCCTTTGGGACAACTGGAAGACTTTGAAGACCTAGGAGGTTAAGCGCCATCACTCTACTTGAGATGCTAAGCCGAGCCTCTGGGAGTGCTGGCCCTGAGCTGGGATAGCAGGGAAGGGACACCACTACGACACAAGTTACACTTATCAATTGAAAATCACAGTGAGTCGACTATGCAGGAGAGTCTGCTGCCGATGTAGACACCATTCTCACCCATCTAGGGTGAAGATTTCATGCTCCCCCAAATCACAGAGGCTGGAGCCTAGGAATGACAATTCCCAGAATTCCCTGCTGCAAGGTTCCAGGTTAGATTACTTCAGTGATCACAGGCATGAAGGTACGAATTGCAAGGTGAACAGAGGCCAAACCATCATTAGTGCTCCTCTGGCAGTGGTGGGCAGATGTGTGGATTTTGGCAAATGGGAGGCTTTGCGATGCCCCCTAAGTGTGTTACCCTCGAATTACTTGCCTCTTTGCTGCTTGTGGTTGTCATCAGTGGTCATTCTGTGACTCTAGCTTCTTGATCTTCTAAAAGCTAGTGGTGAATCTGAGAGCTGGTGGGAGCGCCCCCTAACTCTCTCTTCTTCAGTTCCTCCAGTGGTTTTGTTAGATCCTATTTCCCTTCCCGTTTGAAATACCTGCAGTGTATTTTTCTGACTGATTCCTGACTGCTACTAATAAGGTATAATATGCAAAAATGCCTCTGAGTACGAGAGAATGTGAAAATTCAGATTTTTCAAAAAGACAAAAGCCGAAGGTGGGTTTTGGAAAAACACCGCCTGCTGTCAGTATTGCTTTCCATAAGGCAGCTGTTTGGGGAACAGAGCGTCTATTTGAATTTCTGGGCAACGGCTGTTTCATTTGAAAGAGCGTACTTACTATTAGAACATAACTTTACATTTGAGATGCTAAAAAAAAAATTTCCCAAACAACCCAGGCTATTGTTTTGTTAATGCAAATTTCTAGAGGTAAAATTCAACAAAACTTGGTTGGTGGTACTTGGAAGACAGAGTAATTCATAAAGACTTGAAGGAGAGGGGGCTGACCCCCCACAAGGAGGAACGTCAGCATCTCCACTGGGCTTGGGTTACCCCGTTCCCTTTCTCTGCGCTTAGATTTTATGCTGTCAGTGGAGCCCTGCCCGAATGGACACCATTTCAAACACACTTACCTCCGTCTTCTGAGCCGTCCCTGTCTCCCTGCTCTGCTTCCCTTTTCTTCATGGCACTCATCACCACCTGATAGACTATAGATATCTTTGTTTCGCTTTTACCGTTTGTCTGTCCCCACTGAATTCCAGGAGGGCAGACGTGTTCGACGGCTGGGTTCACTGCTATATCCTTAGTGCCCGAACTGTGCTCGGTACCTAGAAGGTACCCAACAGACAGTCGTGGAACAGGTGAGTCCACTGCCTGAACATAGCCACAGGGCACACCTTTTCTTTCCTTCTTAAAAATAGATTTAAAGTAGTTGCATATAGAGGATCTTAGACTCTTCTTTTTTCTAAAAAAAAGTCTCCCTACTTAGCCTGAAGGAGTGCACCTCAATGAGAAAGAAAATGAAGATGCACATTTTTTCCGCAAAAACTTTGAGGTATGGAGGGATGAGTGCTCGTCTCTGGCCCTGCCTCCTGCCTGGGACTCAGACCAGCGCCTGAAAAGAGGAAGATGCACCAGTAAAAAGATGCCAAAGCCGCACATCCCAGAGATGCCAGAAAGGTGCCACTCACTCAGCCAAAGGCCTGTAAGTGGTAGATATTTCTTTGGCTTAAGCTTCCCCAGGCTGGAAGGAGGCCCTGGGTCTCCTGCTTCTGGAGCAGGAAGTGGCAGAGCTGTCACCTGACCAGCCCCCACAGGAGAAGACGAAGTGGGAGGCTGCGTCTCACAGCCCAGAGGACTGCGTTTCCAAACTACAGTCTGTGTGTTCACAGGCACACAGGGGACACCCCGTGGAGGCTTTCTGAATGGGTCCAGAGGAATTCGGAGGCAGGGGCTCGGGCAGAGCCTGACAATTCTGTTTTTCCTCTGTGACTGTGGACTCTGAGCCACAGATTACAGCCTTGCAGCTCTGACTCCCGTGGCTGCAGCTACCACGAGAGCCACCCCCTCTCCCCGCTGTCACCCACCTGTCCTCCTCCCTGTGAATAGACAACGTTTAGGACTCCTGCTGCTACCGCTGAGAACGTATCACACTAATTGAGTTCTTGTTTCTCTTTAGCATCAGCCTTCATCAAAGTATCTTTGCTTGGCTCTTATTCAGTGGTAAAGAATGTATTATAATTGGAGGTCTTAAATCTTATGGCAATACTCATGGATGAAATAGCTCAAACAGTGACATCTAATGGGGCTTTCTGTGCTGTTCAATATGCAGCCATGAGCACTTGGGATGTAACTGGTGCGACTGAAGAACTGAATTTTTTAATTAGTTTTTATTAGTTTGAATTTAAAATTTTGGTAGCTACATATGGTGGTTCAGATGCAGAATATGCTTACATGCTTTTTTTAGACTGTCATTTAAAAGAAAACACAAACTTTAAATGAGAATGTAATGCTTGGAGAACGGTGGTCCAGGTCTGGGTTCAGCCCTTCAGTACCTTTGCTCTCATTTGGCTCATCATGATGTGATGATTTTGATGATCAATCTTTGATATTTAGGAAGGGTTCCCAGCAGAGGGATGGACTTCTTATAGCCACCCATCAGGAAGAGACGGATCCTCTGAGTGTGCTGAACCAGTTTCTAAACCTTAAAGACTAAGAACCAGATCCTGGACCTGATGCATTCCCAAAGGATGCCCCACTGAGGGCCACCAACTGGCTGGGCACCGCCTGGTGTCACCTCATCCACACTGCCGATGACCTTCCTTCCAAAGGTCAAGGTACTCACGTAACTAGGAAGACCAGCACAGCATACCGAACTGGCACTTTCGGCCAGGTACCTTGCTAGGTGTTTCATTATGTGTTCTTTTATCAAATTCAACTTTGCATGAGCAGCATGTTCCTGCTTATTTCACACAAGTAAACTGAGCCACTCTTTGCTGGTCACATGGCTAGAAGGGGGCACTTGGCCTTGAACTCGGGACTCTGGTTCCCAAAGACAGTGTTCTGCCTCTGAGCTACCCTGCCACCCCAGCTAGGCTCAGAGCAGCCTGATGCAAGGCAGGAAACATAGCTTGACCCACTTGTGCTGAAGTCAGAGGGCTCTTCTGAAGCAGCAAGACAGGAACTCGGGTAATTCTCCCAAAGCATGCATCCCCTGGGCTTGTGGCTTCCACTTTATGGAGCATACATTTAAAATGAAGCTCCCTCCTGAGTTTTCCCGTTGAGCGCTACTATCGTCTTTGAGAGGTTTGTCAAAAGATGCTTGTTTCTGCTGGAATCGTGTCTACAAAGGGACTCTTTGTTGCTCACAGAGACTCTCCAGCCTCAGGCCTGGGAGCCACCAAGTCACGTTCTGGATGATCTAAGTCAGCGGAAGCTGGTTCCCTCCACATACAGGTGACAGTTGGGCTCGGGCTTTGCTCAGCTGTCTGAACGCCAGAGAAATGGTGGTGCCTTTTGCAGCTGTCCAGTAAAAGAGACACAAGCCAGATATTTGGTCTGACTAGAGATTAGGGAACAGAGCAACAGCCATTTTCCCATCAGTACGGACCCAGGAACTGTGGGTGGGTTACTGACGATGATCAGAGGATGCTGTTGAGAAGAGGCATCCTCACAGTATCACATGTGATGTCTTGGCTTTGAAGATGTGCTGTTGTTCAGTCCAGGAGAATCCCTCCTCTGGCACTCTGGGTGTGGTCCTCACGCTCCTTTGAGCTTCGTCCGAACAGCTTATGGTGGTGCCCTCGAAAGTGTGTCTGCCTCAGATTTTACTCAGCAGCCAGTTGGGATCTGAGAGGAATTGTCTCTTTTTGCCAAGGAGCCTTTTGTAGCAGAGAGGATGTGATGTGGTGGGGAGAGGGTGGGTTTTGTATTTGGGCAGACCCGGTGTTCATCCTGTCAGTGCCCCTGCTTAGCCATATCTTGGGAGAGTCATTTCTTTATTTTATTTTATTTTATTTTATTTTTTATTGAGGTACAGTTGATTTACAATATTGTGTTAATTCCTGGTGTATAGCATAGTGATTCAGTTATACATACACACATACATATATGTATGTTCTTTTTCAGATTCTTTTCCATTATAATTTATTACAGGATATTGAGTATAGTTCCCTGTGCTGTGTAGTAGGACCTTGTTGTTTATCTATTTTATATACAGTAGTGTATATCTGCTAATCCTAAACTCCTAATTTATCCCTATCCCATCCCCTTCTCCCCAGTAACCATAAGTTTGTTTTCTAGGTCTGTGAGTCTGTTTCTTTTTTGTAAATAGGTTCATTTGTATCATTTTTTTGGATTCCACATGTAAGTGGTATCATATATTTGTCTCTCTGTTGGACTTCATTTAGTATGATAATCTCTTGGTCCATCCATGTTGCTGCAAATGCCATTATGTCATTCTTTTTTATAGCTGAATAATATTTCAGAATATATACCCCACATCTTTTTTATCCGTTCATCTGTTGATGAACACTTAGGTTGCTTCCACATCTTGGCTATTGTAAATAGTGCTATGAACATTGGTGTGCACGTATCTTTTTGATTTCCTCAGATGTAAAGGCCATTCATATGCAGTTTCTAATGCCATGTTCCATACCTTGGTGAACAGGGCAGCATTCTAGATTAGTATAGGAAGCTATTTACAGCGCTGTAGCCCCACAGCAGGACTCAGAAAAGGATCACTTATCCAGTCTGCCCAGGCTCAAGGATCCTGGGTCAAGCATCCACTTTGATACAGGCGGCCATGGCCAGAGATAAAAACGGCAGGCATGATGTCCAGGGGCAGCGGGGTGAGGAGAGAAATCCCAGAGACAGAAGGTCCCTGTGACTGGACCTGGACAGACACATAAAGTGTGGTCGTCACAGTTAACTCTTGCTGCTCCCATGTGAAAATACTGACTGAGCTTTGGTCTCAGTTGAGAAATGCAAAACCAACAGGCATTAATTTTTACACTGAGCCCAGATAGGAGTTCAAATCATGATTAGAATTGATAGAATGTAAAAGCATCCTGACTGGTCAACTTGGTTAATTGTTCCTTCCTGCCAAGCTCATTAGCTTCTCTTAGATCTACCTTCTGTAACATGCTCTCTAGACTTAGAAACAGCAACTGCCCTGGTTAGGGTAAAGGCTGTTCCTTTTATTCTGTAAGGTACAGGGAAAGGTTCTGGGCACTTAAGGGCACAACGCAGTAAGACCTGAGATGCTTGGTTCTTATTCTGCAACATGATTGAAGGAGTGTAGAAATGGATTCCACATGTCCATAATCACTTCTCACATTTTGGCTACTTTTTAAAAAGGCTCTGGAATTAATGATACAGTATTTGTACACACAAATAGAACTATTGAGATCAAAGTTCGGTGAGAGTGGAGGCCACGTCAGTGTTAAAACATACCGCGACTCCACGGTTTTGGTGGGAGGAGGCAATCACTCTCCCATTTCGAAGATGCCGTAAGTCCTCTGGGGTGCTCAGTGGCAAAAGTGCTTGCCACTCACAGAGTTAGAGATTTTTTTTTTTGAGTCAGAGAATGTGGAGTTTCAGAATGTGGGCTCTGTAAGTGCCAGGTCAAGAGGGGAAGGGACAGGGAACAAGGAGTAAGTGCCAAGAGTGAAGGATTGACACTTTTTGCTTCGCCGTATTCACGTAAAGGTTATGTATATACTTTCTTCACTTGAATTGTCTTCACAAGCTTCGTCTACTGTTCACTTACATATTTAACACATTTTTTCCATGACTCTCCATGATACGTCACTTACTATTCTAAGTGGTTGTGTCATTATCAGTGGGTAAAACAAAAAGATTCTTACCTCCTTTGTGTTTTCGTTCTAGTGTGTTCTGGTCCAGTGAGAGAAGACAGACAATAAATATAATACATGAGCAACTTTTATAGTGGTAAACGTGGTACTGTGGAAAAAGAAAGATGTAGGGCAGGTTAAGGGGATCAGGGCTCCCCCAGGTGGAGTGGGGGGAGTGGGTTACAATTTTAAGTACAGCCATCAGGGAAGGACATATTGAGAAGCTGATAGCTGAGCAAAGACCGAAAAAAAGTGAGGGAGGTGATGACCGGAGTATCTGGGGGAGGAGCATTCCAGGCAGAGGGAACAGCCAGCGCAAAGGCTCTGATGTCACAGAGTGTCTAGAATCTTCAAGCAACCAAAGAGGCCAATGTAGTTGGTGAGAAGTGAAAGCTGGAGGAGGGAGAGATGGATTCAGAGAATAACAGAATAGGCGTGCAGCATGTCGGGGACGGATCATGCAGGAACTTTGAGACCACTGAAAGGTCTTTGACTTTTACTCTGAATAAAAAGAAGAACCATTGGAAGATTGTGAGCCGTAGAGTGACATGCGCTGACCCATGTAATTTGTGGAGGCCTGTCTTACATACAGCAAAAATGCACAGATCTGAAGAGGATCACCTGATAAGTTTTAAAAAATGTGAAATCCGTGAAACCATCGCCCAAGTCAAGATACAGAATATGTCCCTCACTCTTGAAATTTCCATCATCACCCTTTATTATTATGTTTGTTATTTATTTGGGTTTCATTCATTTTTCTTTTTTTTAGCGTCCAGAGGTGGTAGCTTAGATGAGGAGTTGGCGGACATTGTCTGTAAAGGGCTGGATGGTAAAAACTTGAGGATTTTGGAGGCCACACACTCTTGGTTGCAGGTACTCAGCACTGCCACCGTAGCACAAAACAGTCATAGGCAGGATGCAGTCAAAGAAGCCATATTCCAGCAAAACCATGAGCGAAAACAGACGGCAGACTGGATTTGGCTTATAGGCTGTAGTTGCTGACCCCTGGACTAGACCACTGATTTTCAATTTTCCTTCCTGTTTGTTTTTGCTATTGTATTTTTCAGCTCTAAAATTTCCACTTGATTCTTACTTCTTTGCTGAGATTCTTCACTTTGTCATTTGTTTCAAGACTGTAATTGCTCATTAAAGCATTCTTATCATGGCTGCATGAAACTCTTGGGCACATAATTCTATTATCTGTGTCCCCAGGTGTGGTGATTGTCTTTCTCACTTAAGCTGAGATTTTCCTGGTTCTTGGGATAACGAGTGACTTTTTGATGGAAACCCAGACAACCAGGGAATTACGTGATGAGCATCTGGATCTCAGTTGCCATCAGCCTCCTCTGACACTGCTCTGGTGGAAGAGGAGGGCACTGCCCCATGACTCCCAGGTGGAGGTGGAAGTCTGGGTTCTCCACTTGGCACCCACTAATACCGTCCTGGCTGAAAGGGGCAGGGGACTTGCACGGACCCTGCAGAGGGGCCTTGTTATAAGTGGGCAGTGGTGGAAGTCCTGGCTCTCTACCAAGGCCCATTTGACTCCAAGCAGCAGAGCTGGGGAGCGGTGCCTCTTTATTGGCAGGTAGGGGTGGAACTTCAGGCTCTTGGAGCTCATTACTGCCCAGCAGAGATGAATATCCCTTTTCTCCAGTTTACCTTCTCTGATACTATCCTGGTGGAGGGGGTGAGAGTCTCGAGACAGACTGATAAGTGTGGAAATCTAGGCTCCCTACTTGACCGTGCTGGTGACGGTAGGAGTGAGGCTGTAGGTTTTTCTGTCTGGCCGGAGTACAGCAGTCAGCATCTAAGTCTCCTGTTTTGCTAGGCTGCACCTTATTTGGCCCTTTGGCTAGCTCTTCATCTGCACCTCCTGGAGTCTGGGGTTCTTAGCCTCTCTGCAGCCAGTCTGGAATACCTGAAAACCCAGGGACCTCACTGCCATGTTGTCTCTTGGGGCCTGAGGTCCCTAGTCAATTGCCTTCTTCTCTCCATCTGAACACTCCTTATTACTGCTCACAGTTGAACTGCAATCCCCATAGGTCACCTGCTTGCCTCCCATGTGACCAGCTTACCTGGATACCTTCAGCCCTCATCACTCCCCTGCACAGAACCACTGTCCTGCTCTTTTTAGTGACTCAAAGGTCCCTACTTCCTCCTGCGTCTCTCCTCTAGGTCTTTGCTTCGGCTACTTTGTCTGCCTGGAGGAATTTCCTAACCAGAGAATATCTCTTCCTTCACAAATCTGCTTAGCAGAGCCTTCAGTGATGCTCCCAGTGCAGAATGCATCTCTGTCTTCACCATTCCCCTGGAGTATTTTGTAAGGATCCCCACTACAGAACGTCAGCAGAGAAGCCAATAATATCTCCACCGTGTGCTGGGTGCAGTGCGCGGTGCCAGGGCTCACAGGTGAGTGGTATTCAGTCTTCTCTCTCGAGGAGTTTGCAGCTCGGTCTTAACACACTGCAATGGGACTTTTCATTCCCATGGCTGTCTCCTGCTAGGCCTAATGAGAGCAGACCTACGTCTCCCACTATTTCTGTTCTGCAAGTATCTACCATCAGACACGGTACACAATAGACTTAAACATCTACAAAATCTAGTTATGCTAAGAATAGGACCTTCACTCTTGGGGCTTGTTACCATCAGCAGTGGATTTGGAATTCCATGGATACCAAGCAGAGGATTCATCACCATGGATGTGTTGAAATGCCAGCCACGATGTCTGTACCCTCAGGAATCAAAAGTAGTTTTTCTGTGTTCTAGAATTATACTTAGAATCATAGGCTGCAGGAACTTATCTCAGAGATCAGTTAATTAATCCAGCATTTCCCAAAGTGTGCATATGTTGGACTGATGGAATATAAGATGGCTTTTGGTGGCAGATGGATGAATTTTTTAATAGTTATGTATTTTTGAATGTACATTAGAAAGATACACAGAGAGTACCCACGATATCACTGCTTAACGAGTGAGTAAGTATAAAGGCAAACGTTAGATAATCATATTTTAAATATGAAGAAATGGTAAAAATCATGAGGGTGGTACACGACTGGGAACAGTTTGCTTATTTTGCAGACGCCTAAACCAAGGCTAGGGAGAGTCTTGCCCAAGGTCCCACAGCCTGAGAGTGGCTGAGCAGGAATGAGGCCTCTGACCACCTTGGCCTCCAGCTGGAGAAATTTCTGGGTTGCGTCCCTAGCGCCATGTGGCTGTAGAGCAGGACAGACTGGAGGGTAGGAATTTGGGTGTGGGCACCAGGTGGCTAGTTTGGAGCCGTCTAAGAGTGTGGGAAAGAAGGAGGAAACCAAAGGGAACAGAGAGGGCTGGGCTGTGATAATAAGCCTTCAGTTCTGTCTGGGCTGCGGGCGGCGGTGGGTGGCCTCGCCCTGGTGACTGCTCGTCTCCGCGGGGGGCAGTGTGCCGGCCTCACTGCAAGAGAGGCTGCTGCCCTTAGCTGCCTGCTGATGCCAGTGGCCCCTGGTACCAGACCACCGCCAAGTGGGAGATGTTTTCCGTTCACATCCAGACAGTGTCTCTCTTTTATTTGTTACACCACGCAGCGCTCTTTGGTGCCTTTGGGTTGGAGGTATGTTCTCATCCCACTGGGGGAACTGTTCCTTGGGGACTGGATTGAAAGGAATAGAAGGAAAGAATTTCATCACCCTTCCGCGCCACCTCACTCCTGCCAAGGAGGGCTGCAAAGGGCAAACCTGGCTCCACCCAGAGCCAGTTCCTGAGAGAGAAACCTGACCTTGTCTGCGGAGGTGCGAGCATTGGTGCGCTGAGTGGGGCTGGCCTGCTTCTCGGAGTGAAGGATGCTTTGGGCGCCTTGATTTCTGCGGAAGGATATCGCCGTGGACGGCTGGCTCTTTTAAGCAAGGATTTAATGCAGAAAAGCCTACTTTCCAGGCTCTCACTAAAAAAAGTTTTTTTCCCACATTTGTTAAAGAAATATGTGTTGAGCACCTACCACGTGGCCGATGCTATGTTGGGCCCTGGGGGCACGATGGCGGACAAGCAGGCTAAATCCGCGTCCTCTTTCGTTCTAGTGGGGAGACACCAATACCCCAGAAAAGGCAGGAGGGAGTCAGGGACAGATGGTGATCGGATGAGCTGGAGCATGACGAGAGAGGCTTAACTTAGAGGGGCGGGTAGGGCAGAGCCACGGGAGGAAGGGACTGTCGGTTGAGACCCGAAACACAAGGAGGCAGCCCCAAGCGAGAAGCTGCGGGTAGAGCCCTCCGGGCAGAGTGAGCAAGCGCCGAGGGGTGGCGCGGGGAGAGAGTCCGGCCCGTTCCCGAGGGCCGGCGTGGCCGCAGCGTCGTGGCGGCGCGTGGGTGGGAGGCGGCGCCGGGCGAGGACGAGAGCCAGCTGGTGCTGGTCTCTGCGGGCCACGGGGAGGAGGCTGGGCTTTCTCGGAAGGACGGTGGGAAGCCACGGAAAGCTCAGCACCGGGGGCCAGCGTGTGCTCGTGGACCGGGAGGAGGGCAGGGCAGCCCCGCCCCGGCCCGACTCAAACCCAAGCACCAGGAAGATGTGTGGAGGCCGTGCCACCCTGTCCTCTCTGTCCTGCTGGGTTTTGAGTGACACTTCCATCTTTCATGGAGGGACTCTCTAAGTAGCCTTGTAGACCTCGTTACATAGAAAGACTCTGGCTCAAGACATAAAGCGCTGTTGGCAGTAACTGCACTGAACGATTTCCTTCCCAGCCCGACAGTGGGAGAAAGAATCCCATCTCCTCAAGAGCAGTATGTGTTCCTTCCTTCTGACAGAAGGAATTAGAGACTACCTCTGCTTTCCTTTCTCCTCAGATTGCCAGGATGCTCAGGGTGAAAAAATCTATAGCCCCCAGACAGCGGGGATGTAGCCTCCATGAACTAAATAGTTGGATTCCATTTCCCATTCTTGATCTTGGTGTCCTGTTGAAAAAATGAAATCTTCTTGGTGCTGACTTTTTTTTCAAATCCTTTCTGTGTTGAAGAAGGCATTAAAGAAAATAATAACTGGCTTCCCCAAATGGTCCTCTGAATCAATATGCTGTTCTCTGCAGCCCAGGCTAGTGCCCCTCCCATTTTCTGGCTTTACACATTCTCATCCTTTGAGGCTCAGGCTGTTGCCACGTCCTCCAAGAACTCTTCTCCAAACCCTTGCAGCTCCTCTGGTGAGCACCACATTGTTTAGTCTCAGGCCCTGACTCATATCTCTCTTGTGTGTTAGTCTTCTCTTTCTAATTAGATTAAATTATACAATTCAGGGACCCAAATTTTTTAAAACTATCGATTGAGTACCTATTAGATGCAAGGTCTAAACAAAAATTTGCTTCCTAACGCTCACAACTAACCGGTGAGGAAGGTTAGGTTAGGTTGAGTTGGGTAAACCTGCTTCCTCTTATATACAAGCAAGAAAACTGAGGCTTACAAATTGCCTGTAAATATGATCAGAGGGCAAGTGGGTAGAGCCAGGATACACACCCTCTCTGGCTCCAAAGCCTTGGGGCCACAATACTCCTTACATTTCTGAGCTCACCCTGGGATCCCAGAGCTGCCTCTCACATATCCAGAGCACTGTCTCTCACCTACTCTCTGCCTCTAGAAATTCTCGCAGCAGAGAGCAGGTTTTTATTTAGGGCAAGACACCAGATTTTAGTGCAAATAACTCTCCCCAAATCCCATTCAACACTTTAATCTAGAGTTACCAGACATGTAATGGGCACTGGGTTCCACCTCTGATGTGGGGGAGGATACAGAGGTCACTGACCCATGGTCTCTGTCCCCAGAGGGCCCACAGTCAAGGGGTCTGAGCAGATCCCGTTCTGAGTGTTGCTTTGATGTAGGGGCAGTGGAAAGGCTACTTCCCTTGTGAAAGTGGCAGAGAGACAGGGGGAGGGAGAGAGGAAGCTGTTCAAGGCCTGGGTTATCCTTTAATTTATTAATTCAAGTGAGATTTATTGAGGGCCTGCAGTCTGCCGGCATTGTTCCTGGCACCGGGAGTTGGTGGTGAGCAATGCCTACCCTTATGGAGCTGATGCTCTGGAGAGATTGTGAACAAAACAATTAGATAGACTGTAGTGTGTTAGAAGGTGACGAGTAATTAAATAAACCATATAGTGATTAGGAGGTGAAAATAAAACAAGGACAGGGGTTTGGGTAGTGTGTGTGTGTGTGTGTGTGTGTGTGTGTGTGTGTGTGTGTTTGTGGGGGGCTGCAATTTTAAATAGAGTTCAGGAAGGCTTCACTGGGACTGTGTTTGAGTAAAAATCTGAAGGGGATGAGAAAGTGGGCCAGAGGAATCTCTAGGAAAAAGTGCATTCCAAGCAGAGGAGGAGATAGTGCAAAGGGCCCGAGGCAAGAATGGGTCTGGTGAGAGGGAGGAGCAGCAGGAAGGCAAGTGAGCCTGGACTGGAGGGAGTGGAGACAGAGCAGTGGGAGGTGAGGGCAGAGGGGAGGGCTGGGTGGCTCAGCCGGAAGGAATCTGGTTTTTACTCAGAGTGATTGGGAGTCACTGGAGGGTTTGGGTGGAGGCAGGTCATGGTGTGCCTTATGCTTTAATAGACTCACTGTGGCCGTTGAGTTGAGAATGAATTGAAGTGGGCGCCCTGGATTAAACTGTGTCCCCCCTCCCCACATTCATATGTTGAAGCTCTAATCCCCATTGTGATGGTATTTCAATGTGGGGCCCTTTGGGAGATAATTAGGTATAGATGAGATCATCATCGTGGGGCCCCCAGGGTGGGATTAATGTCCTTATAAGAAGAGGAAGAGACCAGAGCTCTTTCTCTCTCTGCCACGTGGGGACACAGTGAGAAGGTCGCCGTCTGCAAGCCAGGAAGAAGCCTCTCACCAGGAACCAAAGAGTCCAGCACCTTGATCTTGTATTTCCTGCCTCCAGAACTGTGTGAAAGATATGTCTGTAGTTTAAGCCACACACCCAGTCTATGGTATATTTTGTTACAGCAGCTCGAGCTGACTGAGGCAGTGGGATAGGGGTGAGGAGAAAAATGAAGCTGCAGCAGAGTGTAGCAGGGGAAGTGGAGAGAAGTTTGATTCTGGATACTTTTAGAAGGAATTCATGTGGGTTAGAAATGAGCAGATTAAAGATGACTGAAGGTTTGGGCTGATAACATGGAAGGATGGAGGTGACATTATGGGGATGGAGAAACTCTTCATCAGGAAGAGTACGTTTGGGAAGGAAGAACACCAGCTCACATGTGGGTATGTTAGGTTAGGACATCTGTTGGGCACTCCCAGCAGAGATGTTCCACAGGCTGGGGATCAGCAGGGAGGCTCAGGCCAGAGACAGGAATCTGCTGGGATTTGAGCACTAGCATCTGGGAGACTCACATTTACCACTCTGAGCCTTTCTTTCCTCATCTGTAAGATGGACATAATAGTACCCTTAATGGGAGAGAGAATCAAGAGGATAGAAAGAGCAAATTACTGTAAAGTACTTGAAAAAGTTTGTGCATCATACGGATGCAAAATGTTGTTATTTTTTCAAATGGTCACTTACCAGTGAAGGCATGTGAGGACAGGTGCAGACTGAGTTTTCAAAGTGCACCCCAAGTTCTTTCTTCATTTGAATCATCCGCCATAAGACATGCAGATTCTTGGCCCATTCTAGACTTACAGAATCAGAATTTCTGAAGATTTGACTCAGAAATTCATGTCTCTGCCTCTCCTCAGCTAATTCTCATGCACCTAAAAGCTTGAGAATCACAGGTACAGGGAAAAACACCTCCACCAAGATGGCACATCAAAGGTTATCAAAAATTCAAGCTATCACAGACTCTGAGTAGATCTGGGTGGCTATTGGTGAGGTCAGGGTCAACTTGAGCACACCAGGAGTGGGAGGAGCCAGTGAGTGGAACAACATGACCATGGCCAAGTCAAGAAATCCGAATTAAATTTAGAAAGTGAGCATGAGACCGGAAACTGAAGGGGCGGTTGTTGGGATGGAGGAAGGATGCCAACTCAGGAGCAAAGCGCGAAGGCCTGAGCTGAGCCCCGAGAGTGGGCCTGGAGTGGCGGCAGCTGGTGATGGGTCTTGTACTGGCCTCTGTAGACCAGGCATGTGCAGCAGGCCGGGCTGGTTTAATGCTGGAGCAGAAGCTCTCTGAGAGGCAAATTCTGTCTGGAGGGGATTAGCCCATGCTGATTGTGCCGGAGGTGCAAGTGTGATTCCCTTCCTGTGCATCTCCAGGCCTGGGAAGGAGGCCCGGTGGCTGGAGCTTCCCTCTGCAAGACCAGCCTTTCTTTGTTCTCACCAGTTCCTGCCCTCTTACTTGTGAGTCCTCCTTACCGCTACGTAGGTGGTAATTGATCCACAATGGACATGTTTTTATTAGAGTAATGGTACCACTTTTGCAGAAAAGAGCAATATAATTTTGTTAATGAAAGTCATGTGTCGAGACAAGGGTGGATGAGGACTTCTGGGTCTGGTTTGGCCCCGGCTCAAAACCTTCCGGGAAAACACCAACTTTCAGGGCCACACCCAGAAAGTCCCATTTACCTCTGTCAGGCCCATCTGCTTTGCATTAGAGGAATAATAACCGTCGTCTCGCAGTGCCCTTTCATAAATATAAAATGTGCAATAAAATGGTTATTAGAAGGTAATCAATGGTGCTCATGTTTTCTTTAGGGAGGACATTGATGGTGAATTTGCACATAGCCCCCTTGGCCATTCTGTGTGACTGGCCAAAGTCTGTTTTGCTCCTTGGCCCTTGGTAGGTCAGAGGGCAGGACCTCTGAGAGTTCCTTTGCCAGGAAAGCATCTCTGTGGATCCTCATACTGGGGAGGAGAGAGAAGACCAACTCCACGATTGGCCCGGGGAAAACCCTCACCTGCTTAATAGCTTTAAGGCTGGGATTAAATGAACTAATGCTGATGAAAGATACAAGCTCAGCGGGCTTCGTACTGCCAGGGCTTGCTTCCCCGTCTTACTTGAATATTCCAGGGCAACTTGTAGAATATTAAGAAAGTTAGGGGCACTTTTTAAGAAAGTCAAAATCTTTCCCATTAAGGAAGCCCACATGATTTTCCCTTTTTCTTCTAAAACATTCACTGGAGGGCCCCCACAATTTAGAACTTGATCAAATAACCCATGCAAACCAGCAGGGCTCAACCTATATCTTATTTTATAAAGGTGTTAGGTTTTGTTTTAAATATATTAACTTAAGAAAAAAATGTATTATCTTAAGAAGTAATGGTATTTGTGTTTATCATCAGATTACAAAATCCTTGGAAATAAGAACCCTGTTTTTTTTTTTTCCATTTTTGTCTTTTTCAGTACTCAGCAGAGTATTGGGTACTTTTTTGAAATTAATAAGTGTCTGTTGATTAGCTGGTGATTGCAACATCAATATTTAGTTGTTAATTTATTTGTTGTTGTTTTAAATCAACAAACATTTATTGATAGGTACCATGCCAGCTAGAGGAGAAACTAATATGATAAAAGTAGGTAACTTTTTTCCAGAACCTACTCCATGCTAGAACTGTTCTAAGCACTCTATGTGTATTAACCCTTTAATCCTCACAACATATGAGTGCCTCAGATTTGCAGACTAAGGAATGGAGGAGGTCTGACCATGGCACCCATGCTCTTAACCACTGCAACACAGCTGCCTGATGAATAAATGAGGCCTGGTCCCTACCCTCAAAGGGCTTTCCATCAAAGAGAAGTGACGGCTGGGAGTGAAACCGATGAGAAGTAGATATGGCAGGCAAGGACCAGATACCAAGGGCCCAGAATGATGATGGAGAGGTTGGGCCAAATGGCCTTCAAGAATTTCTGTAGAATGAAGCCCACACCTGCAGAAATCTTGTCTTCATTTGCTCAAAAGGGGCTCCATTCATCCCTTCTGAAGTTAATCAGCTCAGGTGAGGGGGCTGCCTGGGCACCATGTTGGAATCATCGACTCTCAGGCTGCTTGCCTAAGAGGCTGTGATTAGGCTCCCATTTGATGCCCTCATCCTGGGAGAATGTCCCCCGTCTCTGCTTACATGCTCTCAGGGCTGTAGACCTCACCACTTCACCAGATGGCCCACTCCATCATCGGGCAGCTCTAGTGCAGAACTGAAATGGTTTTCCTCCAGCACTGACGCAATGGGGTTCCGCCTTTCTCCAGAGGTCAGTCTTTTCTGGGCTCCCTGAATCAAGTCTTCTCCAAGAACACAGTTACAGATTCTTTAGCTATTTCTCAAAGGACACGATTTCTAGACTTCGTTTGTTTCTTTACTCATTCAGTGAACACTGGGCTAGACCGTGCAAAGACGGTCTGATGTTGGTCTTGTCCGCAGAGTTCATGATGTTGGGAGGGAACAGCAACGATTCCCTGGGCAGCTTGTTGGGAGCTAAAATGGCTGCCTGAGCAAGGTCCTAGAAGAGGAGAAAACCCACCTCCTAGAGGTGCTGGCTTTTGGGTCACTCTAATGAGAGTTTTTCCTGTGGTTCCTTCCTCACCAGCCCTACATTCTTCTGTCTGTGTCCTCTCCTTGAGTCTCCTTGAGTGTTGTCATAGACATCACTGGCTTCAAGAAACACACATGCAAATTAACTGCAAAATCTCTTTCCCTAGAGCAAAGTCCTCCCCAGCTCTCCATCCCTGGTTGTCCAGGTGCCTCCAGGACCCCTCCACTGGCAATCCCAAAGTCACTTCCAGCTCAACACATCACCTCCCAAAGTCACGGTCTTTCTCCCAAGACAGTCTCAGAAAGCTTAGGGCAACCTGCCTCTCATCACATAGCTGGCAAGTAACAGTGACCAAATTCAAACCCAACGCTGTCAAAGTCCATTCTCATTCTGGACTGCTTTCCACCCACTACAATCTTGGGGTCAGGAAATGTGGGAAGGAAGGTTCACAGTCTTTCCCTCTCGTTTCGCCTTCTCTCCAGTGCCCTCTTCTGCGGCGCTCCATCTGGTATTTTGGTGCTCCTTTCTGCAAGGCTCTTGTCTCAGTAAAGAAATCAATGTGAATGGCTTCCTATTCCCTGAGGCCGTCACACTTTAAGCCCCCACCTTCACACGTGACTCGTGACAGCAGAAAGAGTTATTCTCTGGGAACAGAGGACTTCCCAACCCTCACTGTATTCTACTATGCGAGTCTAGTGCTTTTCCACCAGAGGTGGAATCAGTTTTAGTCTCCACTGTCTCTCCAGGCCCCAGAGCAGTGCTTGCCTCAGAGCTGATCTCGGCATCTCCTCACTGACTGGCTGGATCCTGTCCTGCGCCGGGCCAGAGCATTTAAAGGTTAGCTTTAGAATCTGAAAGTAAGTCCAGTTGTTCAGCACACAGTTCAATGCAGCATCTATTTAATGAGCATCTACAATATACTAGGTATAGTGCCAGCTCCTGGGGTTTCAGCCGGGAAAAAGACGCAGCTGTGGGCTTCAGGCCGCTCAGAGGGGATGGAAGGGAGGGGCAGAGGGGGCAGCGGGAGGGGGGGGGGACGAGCAACGCAGTTGTCGTGTGGCAGCGGGACTGGTACAGGACGCGAGCACTGACGTGGGGCGGAGCTGGGAGCAGCTCGCTCTGTGGGTGCGAGGTGGGCTGGGAGGGGGATGGCAAGGTGGAGCTCCGGGGACCCCGAGACCGCCAGCTGACTTTCCCAGGACAAGACTGAGCGTGCTGTTCTTGATCCCTCTTGGTTGGAAGTGGAAATTCTTTCAGGGCCTGAAAGAGAAGTAAAATCTAGAATTGCAGTGTCTCAGAGCTGAAGGAGGTATCAGAAACATCTAGCCCAGTGGATTTCCAACTTCCTTTTAGTAGCAGACACTTCAGCCTAAATCTTACCAGGACACCCACTTTGTAAAATGGATCCAAACTGAGTCTCCGACAGCTTGAAAACCATGATGTAGGCCAAGCCTCTCATTTTTCAGGTGAGGAAACCAAGGACCAAAGTCCCAGAACACACGAACGGCGATATTGGCCCAGTGTGGGTCCCGGGTCTCCTCTCTGTGCTGCCGGCAGGTCTGGGCGGCCCGGCAGAGGGCCCGGCGGACAGCCCGCGGGCCTGAGATTAACCATCAGGTGCGGGAAGCGGTTACATTCTGCTCCTGCGCGATCCGCCCGTCCCGTCCTCCCTCCCTGCAGTTTATGTCAAAACATGCAGGCGGGATCCTGCTTCTTCTCACGTTTTAAAAACATACAGTGGACTTGTGTTTACAATACTGCGGGGGGATGTGACGCGTAACAGCAGAGCACACCACCCCCTGGAAGAGCCACCCAGCCCTGACCGTGGCTCTCTTGGTCCCAGACCACAAACTCTGGAAACGCTCTCCTCTGGGCTCCAGTTCAGAGTCTTGCCAGGGGATGTCTCTGAGCTTCAGGTCTTAAACAATGTTCTACGCTGTGCAAACAAACAGCACCAACAACGATCTGCCCCTTGGATCCGAGCCACGTCTGTCTGGGCCACTCAGCCTGGGATGCTCGCAGTGGGGTGGGGAGGGAGAACAGATTAGGGATCAAATTTCCAGCTCCAGACCCTGTTTTCCTGCTTCTGTGGGACCATAGGTGGGTTTCTGAGCTCACTTGGCCTCAGCTTCCCCATCTGAAAAACGGCAGAAGCTACATAGCTTTGAGCTCATTTCCTGGTTTTCATGTGCGTGTTGGGGGAGGGGTTGCTGTAAAATCTTTTTTAAAATGGGGATGGTACAGGAAAATCCAAAACATAAAATAGACGAAAGCCAAGCTGTTTGGTTTCAGGCAGCTGGAGAGACCTTGGTCACTGCCATCCCCTCTGCTCTTGGAGCCCTTGAGATGCCTCTCTGGATCCCTAGGGTCCTCAGCACGTGGTTGGATACCTCATGATTTCTCAGGTCCTTTGGGCTCAAACATTCCCACAAACAGAGTTGTAAATTCTAAGTCACAGTTGTGACTACAAAAATATGTCTGTGTGTACACGTACGAGAGACTTTACAATTTGGCATTTTATTTTATTTTGACCAAGACATTGCATTAAAAAAGTTGGCAGATCAAGCTTTGCAGCAAAACTGAAGGGCAGGTTCAGAGATTCCCCATATACCCCCACCCCCTCCCTCCGCAGGCAGAGCCTCCCCTGTCACCAACATCCCCCACTGGAGTGGTACATCCGTTCAAATTGATGAGTCTACATTGACCCCTGTGTGAGAAGTCCACCAAGAGTCCACAGGTCGATGAAGTACATTGTGTGGGTTTGGGCAAATGTATAATGGCAGGTGTCCACCAGTATGGAATCGTACGGAATATTTTCACTGCCCTACAAATCCTCTGTGCTCTGTCTCTTCATCCCTCCCACCTGGCCCTCCCAAGACATCGTATTTTTAACTGATTTTCTTGATTCGAAAAGGAATACATACTCATTCTTAGAAATGAAGTTACTGTAAAATAAAAATCCCATGAAATCCTGCTCTTCTGAATTGAAATTATATCGAAAGATGACTCTGCCACTTACAGAACCTTCCAGGTCGAATGAGCACAGCTCAGAAGGCAAGTGGTAAAGCCACTCACTCACCTTTGCTGGTTGGGAGATGACCCCTGTCTCTCTCCTGTGTGCCTCCTTCACAGGGAATGGATCTGTCTATGTATCATGACCCACTTGATCCTCAAACTGGAGGACAGAGGAAAGCGATGGGAAGTGCCTTTCAGAGGGAGAGGCTGTGTCTAGGACTGTGTGGTGAGGTTGGGAGGAGCCAGGAGTAGAATCCAGCAGGGCGGGTTCAGTCTGAGAAAATGAACCCTTCACTCATTGACGCTATGATTCCTTTTTCTTTCTTTTCACTTCTCAGCTTTTGCTGCCATACTGGGCAGGAGCTTTGCGTCTTTATCCTGGACCGTGATTCCCACAGCCCCGACCCCTACCCCCAATTCATCCCTGCACACATTTCCTCTCCCCTCCCTAGTCCCGCAGCTCACATCTCAGACCCGTGGAGTCCAGGAAGAGACGTTGATAACCTAGTCCACCACAGGGTGAATGATGACTGTGGCCACTGGCCCTCAGCATCACTACCACGGCCCTTCTCTGGGCTGTCCCGCACTGCACCGGACACAGTGCTAAGGGACTACATTTCCCAGACTCCCTTGCAGCTGGAGTGCTAGGTCCTCTTTAGGCCCAGCTAGCAGATGCCCTTGCTGGACATTTGGAAGGTGAAAGGGAAGCAACGACTCCCCACAGTTGATGGCAAATCGCATGAATGGCAACAGCGAAGCTTTCTGCAGCCCGCTGAGGTTTAAGAATGAACTCTCTCAGGTCATCTTGTTGAGCAACCATCGCCTGCTATACACATCACCTTCCTGAGTTTCCTCCGTTTTCTTTAGTTTCCAGGCTGTAAAGTGGAAGTAAGAAGAACGCCTACTTCCCAGGGCTTCTGAAGACTACGTGAGGTGAGGCAGGGGAGGGCTCAGCACGTGCCTGGCACGGCCCCGGGCTGGTGGATTGTATTCCTTTCCATTTTCCACTCTGCCCTGGGCCTCAGTGCATCTTACCTGCCCTGCAGCAGCCTCTGCCTTGAAGTAAACTTGAAGCCAGCACTGGAACAGTGTTTCCCAAATGGTTCCACAGAACACCCCCTCGGATACTAGGGTCCCAAGCACGCATTCTGGGACCACCACCCTAGAATATTCCCTGGAAGAAGCCTTAGAGATCTTTGCTTTCACCACCCTCCATTGTAGGGAGACTGGGAATATGACTTTCTCAACGTTACATAGCAAGTGACTTGCAGGGGAACCCTGGTCTCCTAATTTTAGGGTCAGGAGGAAAAGTCATGATGAAATATCTGTTTTCCTATCTGTAAAAGTTTATAATAAACCCTTTTCTTTCTACCTCATGTGGGGCAAGTGATAGTAAAATATTATTTGTGAAAATGCTTTGGAAATCCTGTGAATATATGTCTATATATTCATATACACATTTATATTTGGAAAGGCTTCATATGAAGATAAGGCATCACTGATGATCAGTGTTTGTTAATTATTGACTAAGTGTTTGTTGAGCACCTGCTAGGTGTCAGTTACCACCCTCAGTGCTGGGCACACAGTGGAGAACCAGGCTGCCAGGGGGCTGCCTCCCTGGAGCTCACACGCTGGGTGAGCTGGAGCTCGAAGGAAAACAGACAGACGCACAGAGGACAAATAAACAAATGAATAAACAAGATAATGTTGGGAGGTGATAAGTGCCATGAGGAAGTAAAGTAGGGAGTTCCTATCAAGAGTGACAGGGACTGTTTTAGACTGGGTGGTCATGGCAGCCTCTTGGAGCACGTGACCTTACACTGGCCCTGGATGACCAGAAGGAAGCAGGCAGGGGGACCTGGGAGGAGAGGACGCCAGGCAGACGGAAGGCTGGACCAGAGGCTTTAGATGAGGCAGGAATGGTGTGGGATGATGTCCTACAGGGAAGAACCACACAGCCTGGTGCAAGCAGAGTGGAGGAAAGGAAAAGGCGGTAGTTTGGATACCCAAATTCTAATCCTGGCTCTGCCACAAGGTAGCTGGCTTACCTGGGACATGCCATATCATAGCCCTGGCCTCAGTTTCCTTATCCGTGCAAGGGGAGCATAAATCCAGCCTTAGCCAGAGTTGTGCTACAACAGAGTGTGACCTGCCCTCAAACACCTCTGCTCAGAAGCCCACTGATAAACCACAATCCGTCTCAGGCCTTTCCTGGAGTCGGAGCTGCCGGGATGAGGGCCCACCGACCATCCGCCAGCACACAAAATACGAGCCCTGTTCTGGCCCCACGGACAACAGGCGCAAGACAGAGGGTCTGCTTTTTCTTCTCGTGGACTCGAGCCTTCAAGCCTTTGGACTGAGTGCCAACAATAATTCATCAGGAACGCTTTACAACTCAGCATTACAAAACCTGTTAGGAGACAGATCGCCCGCAGGACGGGTTTGAGAAGGAAACGTGTTCAGGGCTGGTGACCTCAAGATGATTAATGATTTTTCACAGGGTGAACTCTGTCCTCTGCCTCCCATGTGCTGTGTGCTCCTTTGCTCCCTCACCAGCTTCTTTGCAGGGGAGGGGGAGGGAGTGAGGAGGGGGCGGGGTGGGGGGAGGGGAACGCCAGAAGGGGAAGCCGGCTGATCAGAAAGAAAATGCAGGAACAAGAACCCTGTGTTGGAAAGGTAGGAATGTCTTATTGTAATGATTTTATTTTTATTTTTAATTTTTGCAAAAACAGCAACGCAGATTCTATAATCTTGAAATGTACAATCTGTCACTGAACTCTGAACGAGCTCATTTCTCTGATGCATTCTGCACAGTGCCTTGTCTTTCACCATCTTTCGTGCGATGATCATCGCACCCATCTCCACGGACCCAAACCCTGACTTTATTGAATGTGGGATGTAACAGAAGAGGAAATCACGATGTTTTGACATTTGAAGTCATGGTAACTTGATTTTTACTTTTTAAGACGGAAAAAAAAGTACATAGCTGTGATATATGCTGTTTCAACACACCAAAAGTATAGCGTTATTGAAAGAAACACTTCTGGTCCCCCCCATCCGCTTCTTTAGTCCTACAGCCCTGAGATCATCAATGTCAAATCAGTGCCGTCCTTGGTAGGCACTTACCCACGTTAAACTGGCAACAGTCTCAGACACCCTCCTGCAGAAAATGGATGTTCAGATGCAAACTGAGTAGTGGCGGACCTTTCCAATTTCATGGGAAAAGCAAGTTTATGATGATGAGGATAAGGGCTACTATTTACTGACTGCTTAGGTTAAAGCTACTCTTCTGTTGTAGTGCATTACGCGTGTTTTTAATGACAACCTTATGATGACCACAGGAGGTGCTTACTAATATTATCCGCATTTAACAGATGAAGAACTGAGCTGTGGGATAAGGCTGAAACTGTACAAGCAGGACTGGAGTCCAGGACGTCTCATTCTGGCCCCGGGGCACTGCTGGATTCACCTTTCTCAGTGTTAAGTCTTTCTTCTATAATAGTCCCTGAAACTCTCTTGACTTCCCTGAATGTCTGCTTGCAAGTCATTACAGGCAACAAAACCAATGAGGAGGTAGGAAGTGATTAATAGTGTGCATGACTGGGGATTGTGCTGTACACCAGAAACTGACACATTGTAACGGACTGTACTTCAATTAAAATTAGAAAAAAATAAGGGCTGAGATTCCAGTCTCCCATACCCACTGTGACAGCTGCTCCCCCAGGGGTCCCTGTTCTGGGTGAGCCTTCTTGATGTTATAAACACATGTGTTCTTCTGCTCCTAAAACTACTCCTATTCCAAAAATCTAATTAACTATGTAACCACTTCTTGGTATCTTGCCTGACTTTTAGGTGCTCCAACACCTGAACAGGTTTGAGAATCTCTGAACTTGACCTTGAAGGCATGACGAAGTGTGTAAAACTTGTCAACATGCATTTTGTGGTTGTTTTGTAAAAGCAGTCAAAAGATGGCTAAGTATCCAAGAGCCCAGCTTTAGACTCAGAGCCTTGATTCAATTATGCCTCTTCCATGTAGCAATCATGTGACCTTGGGCCTCAGTTTCCTCACCGGAAAATCGGGGGTGATAGCACTACTTGCTTTATAGGGTTGGAATCAGGAGTATTTGAAATGGCATTAAAGGAAAGCATTTAACACAGTGCCTGGCTGACAGGAAAGACTTAATGTCTAGTAGCTGCTGCGATGAAAACAATCATTTATCCTACCTGTTCAGAATTCTTCCCCTCACTTTCACTAATTCATTCGGAAGAATCATCATCTGAAATGTATCAGTAGTTGCACACTAGACTAGGCTGATACTACAGGTCCTTTTAAAAATTTTACAGAATATGAGATCCATGCATGATGGAGGAAAGAAGGGAACTGGACAACTGGTAAAACACATCATCTGCCTCATTTTAAATTGAAAGTCAGGCGGGTCATTCCCCCACCTTGGCCAGTTCCTGGCAGATAGAACCGGTGGGCTGGGAGCCTTAGTGTAACTGCTGGCTGAGATGTGCTTGTCCTTATAAAGAGACCCTAAGCGAGGCCACCCTTTGGAAGATGCAGTCCAAACGAAGTCCCCCGCTAAAAAACCAGAACAAAACAAAAATCTAATTACCTCCCAAAGTCTTCACCTCCGAATACTATCATATTGGGGTTAAAGTTTCAACATATGAATTTTGGAGGGACACGAATGTTTAGTCCATAGCCGGCGGGTGCTCCGAGACCACAGGCCACTGCCGTCCACCTCAACTGGCTAGGTGAGTGGCAGCCAGCCCCTCTGTGTTGGGAGACTTCCTTCATTCTCTTAGCTTGTTCTCACATCTAACATTCTAGATGCTTCCCCAGCTGTAACCATCTGACATGCGTCTAGTAAAGGTATAGGTGTCAACATATAGATTAAATAACAGAGTGTATTTTTCTTACTTTGAGGTAAAGTGAAGAGAAATAGAAATTCAGACAGTGATTCCTGCATCCCATTGCATTGCATCACATTCCTCAGTGGGAGGAAGACTGAAATTCAGGAAAGCGAGAACAGCGTGACCTTTCCAGAGCCGAGGTCACTCTGGGGCCCACGGACACAAGAGAGCAGGGAGCTGCCCTGTAGGATTCTCGCTTTAATGGGGTTTGCTAACTTCCTGCCCATCTGATTTGTTCTTCTCTTTCTACTGAGCACCTTTCTCATTCTCTCCTCTTGACCGACTTTTTCTTCAACCTCCTCTGCTCCACTTACAACTGCGGCTCACGTGTGGTTCCTCATGACCTCTCCGTGGCTAAGGATGCAGAGCTGTGATCCTGGGCAATGATGCCGCCTCTCGGAGCCTCGTTTTCCACTTCTGTAAAATACGGGAAATAAACTACATGAGATGCCAGGTCCTTTCAGGAGAAACAGCTGTGCTGTCAATGTTGTATTTATTCCCCCATCGCCTAGGAAAAGAGGCCAATGGTTTGAAGCTAGGCCTTGATTTGGATTCAGATGCGATTAGACATAATTTCCAAAGTTAGCTTGTCTGAAACCCAAGCCAAAGAGATTGAGAAGGGCAGGCATCCTCTTAAACTTGGTTTAAAGTAGAGCTCACTTTACGGCCAACCAAAAAGGTCACAGAGAATTCAAAGGCCAGGCTGACACAGACTTTTACTTCCCTGAGGGCTAAGAGAGACAGCGCATCAGAATGAATTGAGAACTAGTAACGTTCGCAAGAGGGACAACCTGAAATACACTCTGATTTGCTAAAAACAAAAAATTTTTTCCAAAAAGCTTTACTCTCTTATCTCTTGTGATACAGCCTCATAACTAACCAGTGTGTTGCAGCTTTGTGGCTGAAAAGCACCTGCAAAGGCGTCATCGACTCCTACTGCTAACACTTTGACCTTTGACCTCCCAGTGAACCACACCCAAGGGTATTTGCACATTTTGTGCTTCCCTGTTGCCCTCACTTTGCCCCAGGCTGGGTCCCTTGCGCCCCCTGAGTGAGGTGTCCTTCCCCGTGGTTCCTTACTGCCATCACATTTTCAATACATATTGCAAATCATTTCCATAGCCTGGGAGCTCCTGTGGGTAAGCACTTGTTTCTTATTACTAATTTCTCACTCCCAGCATAAAACCAACCAACCAACCAACCAACAAACAAAACACAGCTCCTGACACCTAGCAGGTGTTCAATATTTCAGTGAATAATGGTTCCAAAATCTAGGATTTTATCTCGGATTGCAGGGTAGTTAGGGAACAGGGGAAGTTACCTTGCTTTTGACTCAGTATCGCTTCGTGCCTTCCGTTGACCACCATCCTTTGCCAAACCCATCATGCTTCTTGAGCTGACCAAACGTGCAACAGTTACCTTGGGTGGGGTGGGGAGGACTTTAAATGTTCCATCAGCAGAAAAAAAGCTAAGTAACTTGCAGTAAATCTCATAACTCAAGGCTTCATGATCTATAAGGATCATCAGCTCAAAGATTCTCACTTAATAACAGTTTTAAATTTGGTAAAACCTCTCCACTCTTAAATCCCACCGACAGTTTCCCCTGCCTCTCTTCAACCCATCAGTAGCTTTTAGGACGAGAAATCTATAGCAGGGACCCTAAGCTGTCAGAGGGACCTAACATTAAACAACGATGATACATACAATTTGCTATTTTACGGTCTCTGGAGTGTTCAGCCTATGCAAATGAATGGGAACACAGACAAAGCTTTGTGAATGAGCTACTTAATAGGGTTATTTATCACTTGGGGAAAGTGAAAGCGACCTACAAGGCCAACATCAAGGGAATAAATGGTTTGGCGAATTTCTCACGGATGACTCAGCTAACACCGATATTCACAAAGGATCTGCTCTGTGCCAGATGCTTTCTGGGTGTCATTTAGTACAGATGCCCTCTGAGTGGTTCGGCGAGGATGACATCAAGTGACCAGGCAACTATACCAGGGGCAGGTTCTCTGCGAGGGGAAGTGTGGAATGCGATAGGCATGGTTCCTAAATGTAGGATGGGGAGGACGTCTGGAGGGACCAGGGAACATTTTCAGAGGACAGTGATAGCTAAGCTGATTCATGAAAAAACTCAGACACTTGTGTTCTACACAGAGAGAAGGGTGTGTGCAAAGACCAGTTGCTAAGGTGACCTTATGCATTTGGGAAACTAGAAGAGCCCTGATTGGCTGTTGTTCAGTGTAGAGTTTTGGAATCAGAAGAGGTAGGCTACAGTGGTAAGCCATGTTAAAATACTTGAATTTCTCCTTTGAGAAATGGGGAGCCACTGAAGATTCCCCTTTTTTTTGTCTCCCAGAAGGAGAGAAAACTATGTATCCAGAAAGCTTCCAGGACAAAGGAAAATAAAAATGATAGAATATTCAAAACAACAGAAGACATTGCACAGTTCTAGGTCTAATGTGATCTTATCTATGTAAAGACAAATAACAAAATGCATGAGAAAAATCCTAAACAAAAATATGCCAGAATGACAGCAGAGGCTGCCTCTGGGCGGTAGGATAACACATGGCTTTTCTTTCTGCATCTTTACTGCTTCTCATATTGTCTAAACTTTCTACTTGACAGCATCTATAATTGGGACAATCAGAAAAATACACAAAAATAACAATCTTACAACCTAGAGGTCCATGAAAGATAAATGTTGGCCACATGTTTCATGGGGATTCAGGGTGGCCTTGTTTTGGGGGCCCACCCTGACCAGATGTCCCCGTGGGAGAGGGAAGCCAGGGCCCCTCCCCCAGGACAGAGTGAGGCCAGACACATGGCCTCCCTGCCTCCGGGTCTGGGCTGTGCTGCATGGCTGTCCATAAGCCCCAGCTCCTGCCCAAAGTGAACAAGGGAGACTTATACTGACCGGGGGACTCGGATGAGACATGGTCATGGTGAGTGTGAGCAGTCAAGGGAGAGGCTGACGTGAGAGGTCACAGTGTGGGTGGAATCTCAGTCTCTGTGAGCACCACGGCATAAAGCATGGAAGAGGGGAGAGACGGACCCTATCAGAGAGATGGTCAGACAGACAGACACAGAGTCATCATAGAAGAGACAGAGACAAGGCAAGGATGCAGAGAAGAACAGACGAAGGAGAGGAAGAGACAGAAAGAGATGGGGAGACAAGAGAGAAAGACAGTGAGAGATAGAAGCAAAGAGAGATCATCAGAGGGAGGGAATACAAGGTGTGAGAGAGTGACAGAGAGAGAGAAACTGAAGGACCAAAAGAGGCAGAGAGCCAGGAGACGATGAGCAAAAAACAGGAATAGAAACAGAGACATACAGAAACGGAGGGAGACACTGCAACTGAGAGTACAGCATGAAAGAGTTAGAGAGAAAGACAGAAGTGCAGAGACACAGAGATGATACACAGACAGGGGCTGGCAAGAGAGGCAGAGGGTGGAAGCGTGGTGAGCAGGGAATGTTCCCGGCAGGCACATCAGAGGATCTGTGTTTATCATGTCCAAGTGGTGGTGCGTGCTCAGAACCTTTTCGCAGACATGCATGGCCTGTCCTGAAACTCATTTCTTTCCTAGTTACATTCCCAAAGTGTCAGTAATATATTTTTTTAAAGGTTTAAAAAATCATTTGTATAACAAGCTGTAATTTATGAGTCTCTGCTGTAGTCAGGATTTTCACGATCACTTCCCTCCATTAAGTAGCTAATATTTTGGTTCCTCAGTGAGATTTTAATGCCCATTTTACTTATGTGGAATCTGAGGCCCAGAGGGGCTAGGCACCTTGTCCTCAGGGCATGACTAGCAATCCGCTGAGCTGGAATGAAAACCCCAGCCTCCCACACTCCCAGTTCCCGCGCCACTGCTACCGCACGCCCCGCTGCTTCAGTCCATTGTCGAGTCTTCAGTGCGCCATGCTGGGGGCTGTGTGTAGAGGGATTGGGAAAACAGCTTAATGCATCAGTAATCATTAAGTACCCGCTGTGTGCAAAGGCACTGTGATGGTGGTGACATGGTGACAACCAAGCTGTGGTTTCCACCCTCAAAATACTTATGCTCCAGTTGGGAAGACTAAATTAACAGAAACCCATGACAGTCCCTCAGCTGTGCCCTGGGGCTTCTGGTTGACTTAGTTTGAACACCTACTGTTTTGGTGGCGAAAATCCAGAATCCTCCTTGCAATTTCCACAAATTCTTGCTCCTCTTCTTCCTCATGGTCTCCTCTCTTTCTGCTGCTGCAACTCCATGTGCCATGGATTGGCTCTGGACCACTTGGGAAATTGACCATGGCCCCTTGGCCATTTTATTTATCCAAAAATATCTACTCCTATGGGTACATGTTATGATTTCAGTAATGTTAATGCAGATTTGGGAGGAAGGGGTGAGAATTCTGTCTCTCAGCACCCTGCTTTGTCCCACCTGGTGGGCTTCCCACATTGGGCTTTGCTGTCTTCCAAATTCCCTGCCCCAGACATGCCTACATCTTGCTGTGCACAGACCCCAAGCCCCCGCCCACCACCTGACATAAAGTTCAAGGTCCCTTCCTTTGAGGTTCAGCCTCACCCACCACCTAGCCTTCCCCAGATCTTCTGAAACTGAGGGGCATGCATTTTTCTATGTCCTGTTATACCTGAAGCAATCGGAGGTGTACCAGTGATCAGTTGTGAGGGCATTGTGAGGCAGAAGAGAAAGAGGAGGGTGAGTGGGGGCTATCAGGGCAGGAGTGCTGGAAGCCAGGGTTCTAGGGGTGGGTTTCTGGAAAGCTCCAAAGCTCTGGTGGAATTTGGTTTTCAGGATGTGCAGGTTGCTGGGACAGCAACCAACCATCCACTTCTCTCTCCGCATCTCCTAGAGCCTGGCTGGAGGGTAAGAGCTGCAACTCCTTCTCACTCCTGACCTCGAGGCCCTCCGTCCCTAAGTGGTTGGCTAGGGATGGCGGGACGCAGCAACAAAGCTTGCGTTTGTCTCTCTGGAGACTCTGGGTTCTCTCTTTAAGTGCTCACTTTGCTAGAAGACAGAACTTGCTCTTACTTTCACTTTCAGGACGAAGAAACCAGCCTTCCCTCAGACTTAGCTGGAGGGGCAAAGGCATTTGCAGTGCATCTGTTTCCAGCTGCCTTTGAGCATAGCTCATCTTTTTACACGACCGAGAGTTTAATATTTATCAAATGCAACAATGCATGCAGCCCTGAATGGAAACCGCAACAGCATGGTTCCCGGCCTCCTGGGCCTCCTTTCCTGGAGGGGGTGATCTCACCCGGGGACCGCCAAAGTCCCCGGGCATGCCTGTCTTCTGTGTGCGGCCCGGGTGAGTCTTTCATTCACATGTGTGAAAAACGTTCCAGAAATATGTCCGGAGGCTTTCCACACGCTTCTGCTAACACAGGTGTTATGTCTTCTGGCCTGGGCCAAAGTCACATGTTTACATTCTTATTTTTCAGTCTTCTAGTTTAATATATACCTAAATAGTCACCCACCACAAGTGAAGTTTTAAAAATAAATCCCCAGAAAAGAGAGGGAGAAGGAGAGGAGGACATGCGGACAAGACTGGGGTCTGCAGCCCTGTGGCCCAGGGTCCCCCAGCTGCGTCCACGGAGCAGCAGGCAGCTGCTGGGACAGCTCGATTTCAAAGAACCTCTTTCCACATCTGTAACATGTGGATGATAATAATCCCCCTTACTGACCTTACAGACTTGTCATGAGGATCAGACCTACTGATGGACTTGAAAGTGCTTTGGAAACGGCCATATCCACAGCGATCATGGCTATTTCATGGGCATCTACTTTGTGCCCGGCACGGGAATAGCACTGGCAGAGATTATCTGGTTGAGTCTCCACAACCACTATAGGAAGTAGATGCTTTTAGTCCTGTTTTACAGGCGAGGAAACGGAGACATCATAGGATTAAGTAAATTACCCAAGATCACACATCTTGTTAAGAAAATGTAAGCCTTCTAATCCCTGAGCACGAGCAGTTTTTAAACTTTCTTCCTTCTCTTCTTCTTGAGGTTTTTCTTCTTCTCCTTCTCCTCCTGCCCCAGCCCCTCTTCTTGTAAATGATGTGATAATCATTAGGATTGTTCACCAAATCCCTCTCTGCTTGGCAAGTTTGTGATTCTCTGCCCTTGTTAAAATCAGCCACAGCCATGTGACTGGCTTTGGCCAATGGCATTTGAACAGAAGTGACATATGTCCCTTCTGGACAGAAACTAAAAAAATCTGTGCATGGTTTTCCACATTCCCTTCTCACTTCTGGAAACATGTATCGAGTTGTATCTGTTAGGGTAACAGAGCCCTCCCTTAGCCTGTCCCACCACATCCATCTGCCCTGGAGATGTGCGTAAGGGTAAAATATCTGTGTGTTTGTGTCTGTAAAATCTCAGAGATTTGGAGTTGTTTGTTACTGCAGCCTAACTGAGCCCATCCTGACTGATACGGGTAGCAGACCTGGTGATGAAAGCATTAACAGGGAAAAGAGCAGATTGTTGTAACAGGGATGGCACTGACTGGAGTGGGAGTCTCTGAATTTGTGTACAGCTCTCGATATGCGTGGTAAACTTGGGCATCTCAGTGTATTATATTGGAATACAAGGGAGGGAGAGGCATATACCTCAGGCATGTTCAGGAGACAGCAGGCAGAAGTCACGGTATTCCTAGCAGGATCCGGGAAATACTACTGTGTTATGTAAAAAAAAAAAAGTTTATTATTCTCTGTTAAGTTTCACACCACCTAAAATGAGATAAAGACAAGAAGCAAATGCACTAAATAGTTGAGAAACAATTTTTTTAGAAAAATGTAAATGCTTTTCTATGTATTTATTTAATTCCCCATCACCGAGTCATACCACCTACCAATAGAAAGATTTTTCAGTTTTTGGATTTTTTTCATTGGAACACCTTGTCCTGTCCAGTCCCAAGATGCCAGCATTCTGTGGGTACATGGTTCAAGGAAAGCTAGACTAAATTAATGACTTCCCCTCTCTTCTGTTACAATGCCCTCAAATTCTGAGTCCATGAACCTCAAACCTTTCCTCATGTCCTTTTGGAACTCTTTTTTTTTTTTTTACCAATAATGCCACTTGTGGCTAATAAGGTGACAGATGGCTAAGCTAACTCTGGAGGCTTGGAAAAAATGTAAAATAGACAGGTTAAGAAAATGAGAAGGAAGCCCAGTGTGCTTTTAGGCAGACTGAGCGGGGAGATCTGTACAGCGTGAGCCAGAGAGTGGGCACTGCAGGGTCTAGGTCTCCTCAGCATGTCTCAGATAGACCCACTTCTGTTCATTGCCATGACCACTGTCAACTGTTGCCTGAACTGTCTCAATAATCTCCCAGAAAGTATCCTTGCTGCCCAGGGCTGGAGCCAGGGGGAGGCCAGGTAAGTACCTAGGGCTTAACATTTAAGGAAGCACTCATACTTGGGTGTTGACTCCCAGATTGCATGGCCAGGAGAGTGAGTGCTTCCTTAAATGTTTTGCACTAGGTGCCTCCCTTGCCACCTCCTCCTGTCCTCACTGCTGCCAGGCTTGCCTCCTCCCATCACTGTCCAGGCCACAGTTAGAACAAAATAGGAATCTGATTCAGGATGAAGTTACACTTTCTTGTTCATTCATCAATTCATTGAGTTTTTTCTTTTTTCGTTTATTATTGGAGGTACTAGGAATTGAACCCAGGACCTGGTGCATGCTAAGCACATGCTCTACCACTGAGCTCTATCCCCGACCCCTCATTGAGTTTTTGATTGATTGAGCCATTCATTCAACACACGTCGAGCCAGGCACTATGCTAGATGCTGGGATTAGAATGATGAGCAAGACTGCCTGTGTTCCTGTCCTCCTGCTGCTGACATCTGAATGAGAAAGACAGACAGGACACTGTGAACAAAAAGAAACAGAAAGACATGATAAACTCTAAGTGCTGGAAAAGAAACAAACAAGGGTTGAGGTGGCAAAAGGGCGAGGGCAGGACTGCACTTGCATGTTCCCTCCATGGACTGGACAACGAAGCCCTCCCTGAAGAGGTGACAGACAGGCTCGAAGGTCGAGAAGCCAGAGTGTGAAATGAATTCCAGGCGGAGGGAACAGCACGTATAAAGACCCTGGGACAGGCGCTGGTTTGGAATGTTCAAGAAGTGGAGTGGAAACCAATGCCATGTGTGTAGTGGGAAAGGTGGAACCCGGGAGCATGGGCCAGGCTGCACTGTGGAAGCGCCTCAAGTTTGGCTCAAAGTGCAATGAAAGGACGTGAGAGTGATGCAGAGGGCTCGTGTGGCTAGATCAATATTTTACAGCGTTATTTCATCTGCTATGTGGAGACTAGTGTCAAAGGGGAACAGACCGGACAGAGAAGATCAGTGTGGAGGCAAGAGACACTGGTAGTCTGGACCTGGGCGTAGGCACTGGAGATAGAAGAGAACAAAGGCAATTAGCATTCTGGTGAGCAATGGACAGAAGCCACTGGATGTGAGTGGGAGTTGGGAGTGACTGGTGAGGGAAGGGGAAGGGTCAGGAACTCCAGGAGCTCCCTGCATCAATGAGAAGATGTGGAGGGAGGGGAGGAACAGGTGCACGTCTGGGGCAGTAAATCCGTAAGACTCCTGCGGGTTATTATATGTTTGGAGAACTGTTAGACATCCAAATGAAGATGGCAGGCAGGCAGCTGGCGGTGGGAAGAGGCAAGGGCTACAAGTGTGAACTTGGGAGTCAACAGCTCACACTTTAAAAGACAGATGGCACTGAAAGTCGTAGGAAAAATTCCTGCTTCTGGCCAAGATGGAGTAATAGGAACCAGATTTACCCTCACATTCGGCAGAACAAAAATCTGGACAGAATGTGAGAAACGAGTTTTCATACATGAAACATTCAGCAGCAGAGGGCAGTGGCCCTGAGGGTGGGCCATCACACGAGGTGGGCTGTGATGTCCTGGTTTCCTGCCTGGAGAGTTTCCAGGGGCCAATGCAGGGATGGGGGAGCCAGGCAGTCTGGCAGTGTCCCTGAGTTGAAATGACAGAGCTGGGAGTCCTGGGAGGCCAAGGTGGACAGAGTTTGTGTTGCTGATGGGAGAGCGCACAGATGTGCTGTGGCTGTGCCTAGGACCCAGCTGGCCTCATGGCGGCCTCCTCTCCCGGCTGACCCAGGCCGCAGTCTGATATCTGCACAGCCCCGGGCCACGGTCACAGCTTTCCGCCTCCTTTCACGGGTGGAAGATTCCCGCTCAGCTCCAGGTTTCACGTGGCGAGCCTGACACTGGCCCCCATCACCCGACAGGGGCCTCTTTCCCATCGCAGTTGTGGACGGGCTGGCTGCCCCTGCTGGCTCCTGGCTCGGAGCTCCGCGGGCCTCGAGTCCCTTCCCACTCACTGCTGTTGCTCTTCCATGTGTGGCCTGCAGGGTTTACTGGCCTTGTTTTGAAACATGATTATGTTTTTTAAAAGCCGTTTATATCTCATTGCTGTTTTTGTTTTTCATTTTTTACTTTGACTGGAAAGTAATGAAATAATCTCGATTTTTTTCCCTTCCTGGGTAGCAACGTTGGATTCGCTTTCTTGACATGCACTCTTTGGGTGATTCTGCGACACCCCTTCCCCTAGTTGTCTCCTATCCCACCCCCCACCCCACCCAGGCCTGCCTCGCTCTCCCTGTGGAGCGCTCCAGGGACCCACCCTGGCAACAGTCTCTCATCCAGTCCCACTGCTGCGGGGTCCACATCACTGCCACAGACTCCAGCCCAGGCCACCCCCTGGCACGCCCATTAGGCACTCCTGACTCAACACATTCGAGATCGAACCCTGTAACTTTCACCCAAACCTGCTCCTCCATCTGCATTACCTAGTGTGGTAAATGGCACCCCATAAAACCAGATATTTAAGCCAGAAACCTGAGTGCTATCATAGATCTGTCTCTCTCTCTCTCTTTTTTAAAACTAGCACATCTAATAAATCACTGTTTGACAAGTTTTACACGTGTAACCTACATATATCTTGATCTGCTGGCTCTTGCCTTGAAGTTAACCTTGGCTTGGATTCATAGAAAAAAATCCAGCAGTTTGGCCACCAAAAATGAAAATTTAAAATAATTTTAACCTTTACTGAATTCTGTACAAAACTAAGGAGAGGTCCCATTCATATTACACAGCAGACTTTGAAATCTTCTAATCTATCTATTTATCTATCTATCTATCTATCTATCTATCTATCTATCTATCTATCCATCTCCATCTATCTATGTATCAACTCTCCCTGAGCTACTTCTTTCTTGTTTTTTTTCCTGAAAAGGTCTAAAACTCTTCAAACCCTGCTACTATTTCCAAACCCAAGGATTTTTTATTCCCCATTCTCTTTTTTTGTTCGTTTGTTTCATGATCTACTCCAGACTCTTTCTGCTATAAATCAATCTCATAATTGTCTGTACTTCTCGGGTTTCCCCCTAATTCACATCTCTTTCAGCACCATGAAAGACTAAGGATGGAATAGAGTCATAGACACATCCTTGGAAGGTAAGGAGGGTATTGAAGAGGGAGAATGAATTTATCTCAAGTTTAATATTTTCATCTCTCATCACCAAAAACCAATTAAATTTCCTTCACATCTGTTCTCCTCTCTCCATTCCTGCTGAAACAATTACATCCCAGTGTCAAACACGGTGAAGAGACTGACATTTTTCCCTAATTGAATAACTGAGCCCACCACGGTTTCACTGATGCTGGCAGAAGAGATGTTTCATAGGTCAAAGACAAAGGACGATTTACTGCTCACAGTAATAGCAGTAGCCAGGGTGGTGGCATCATTGTGCCTTTTCCCTGAGCCCCAGTTCCCCCAGGATGATGCAGTGAGAGCCAGAAGACACCTGCACACACAGTGAGTTCACGGCAGGAGAGGAACTCTGAGCTTCGGAAACCACACCTTTTATGAGTAAGCACGTCTCCTCTTTGCTCTGGCAGGTGGTGGGGCAGGGAGACGCTGTCTGTATCTTCCCTTTGTTCTGGAGGAAGATTCTAGTGCTTCCAAGGCTGTTGGACATGCAAAGGGCCTTGAAAAGGTAGTCCAGAATAGAGAGCAGTCAGTACCTCACTCACAAGACACAGGGAAACATAAGGAGACCCATGGAAAGCGTCTCCTCTCACCTTCTCTGGACAATCATCATTTATTGTTGAACTGTTACAGCATCTGCCCAACTGGCCGGCCTGTGCCCCAGTCTTGCTGTCTTCCGGCCCATTCTTCCTCGGCTGCAAGGGCAATCTTTCATAATGCAAATGGGGTCATGCAACTACCATTGTTACAATTCTTCAATGGTCCCTTAGTTCCTACAGGGTAATTTCCTTAGTGTGCCTCATAAAATAGTTTTTGATTCAGCTTTTGCCTGGCTTTTCAGCCATCTCTTCTATTCTGTGCTGAAAATGTTTGACGTCTAAAAATGACATATAATCCTTCGGTTAATATTTTCACAGTGACTTTTAGAGCTCCCTCTACATGGGGAGCAATTTACAGGTTAATGGGCTTGAGACAACCTTTATAAACTACTTTGTAAACGTGTCAACTATTCTTGCTGAAGTGCATCTCAAATTCTGCTTGTACTGCTTGTATGTGACTGTGTGTGTGTGTGTGTGTGTGCGCGCGCGCTAACAATAGACAAAGGAAATTTAGGAGGAGAATTCTGTAAGCCTAACGAATGGAAGTACGTGTTCTATTTATTTATATTTTTTTTTCTGCAAGGATCTAGGCCTTGCAGAGATCAGCTATAGTTGAATTTGTCTCCTGTCTGTTTCTCACAATGACCTCTGGCTCTGATTTGCAAGTGGGGTTTAAAATCCCCTCGCTCAAGTTCACACAACTGTCCCTTCAGGGGCTTTGCATTTTCTCCCAGTCTGAGCTCTTTTAGACAAATGTCAGTTTTTGGTTATTAGCCTGGTGAGAATTTCTAGAAATAAATAAACAGTTTGGAGAAGGAAACCCACTCTGGGAGTGGAGACTGCGAGTCAGTGCCACGTTGGGCGGAGACAATGAACTTTTGGCTTCTGTCCTGAGGCTCTTTTTGACTGAGACTTAAGGCTGGGAGTGGCTTTGGAGCACTGCTTCCTCGCATCCTCTGCTGGAATAGAAGTCCCTGCCAGGAAAGGGGTGGTAAAGCGAAGTTTATGTGGGGCATTCATGACATACTGAAGCAAATAGATGATTTTTATAATGACTCGAAATTGATGAATTTATCAGGGATTATGACTTTTCATAACTGTTGCCCCAAGACAGACCCAGGCCTCCTCGAATCTGGGTCTAACCTATGCTGCCTCTTTATTTCCCATGACAGCCCGTTGAAGATTTGTTATTCCTGCCCCTTGCTGACTGAGTGACCCTAGGTGAGTCACTGCCTGTGCCTCAGCTTTCTATCCATAAAATGGGAACAATAAAACAATGGGATGATTGTGAATATTGAAATGAAATACACAATGTTATGTGAAGTGTACTTTAAGCTGTAAAATGCTATAAAAAAAACTGAGAAACTGTATTTTTTGGCTCCTGAAGGCCTACTATTCCCTCTTACGCTGCTCTGCTTTGACCCCAGGCTCTGGCTGATTTATATACACAGAGAGAAAGTCATGAACATTTATAAGAAAATTTAATTTTTTTTGTCAACAGTTGTTGCAAATGGAAATATTTAAAAACACAATTAAAAGCATTGCTATTTTTCAAAACTACAGGCAAGCAGTTAAAAAAAATAGAAACCTATCGGTAGAATTAGCTCTAGTCCTTGCCCTGGAATGATGTGAACTTGACCCGTCATCGCCCAGACGTGCCTCTTCACCCGCCGTTTGCTAGACGGTGAAGTCCTCAGGGTGAACACGGACTTGTCATTCCCCAAGGTCAGCACACTGTGTGAGTGTGTAAGTGGGCAGTAGATGTTTGTTTACAAAAAAATAAGTGGGCCTTGTTTTCGTCATCTTTAAAGAATTATACTGGGACTACATCAGGGCTCTTTTAAGTAAGGCTGGTGACTCACTGGGTGGGTTTTGAAAGAAATCTTGTGGGCCACAACTAGCATTTTAAAATGCAATAGAAGGGAAGAGTAAAAAACTTAGAGTAGATTGCACACAATAAGGTAGACGTTGCTTTGTGAAATCTTTGTTTCAGTTGCGTGTGCGTGTGGTGGGGGTGGGATGTATGCGCTGGGTCTAGATGTGAAATGCATATGTTTCTTATTGTCCATTATTGCTGGAAATGTATGAAAAGCACTGGACTAGTCAGTCCTCCCGTCTCTAATGTCACATGACTGCTGTCACCACCACCATCACCCCTCACATTTGATTAATATTTTACATTTTACAAAAAAATGCTTGCACCCGCCCCTTCATTTGGCCTTCATCAGAACCTGGAGTGGAGGAGGGACATGCGGTTACATTTACTCTTTGCATTCTTCTTGTAGAGGAGGAGAGACTTGTGCCTCAACTTTTCCTTCTAGAAGGGATTATCTTTATCTGGAGAAACCTTTAGACGAGGCCTGGGAAGGATGTCTGGGCTGGAGATGCTCTCAGGAAGAAAGGAGAAGGTCCCTGTTTCCTGTGAAGTGAGCTGTAGAAGAGGGGGCTTGTGTGCAGGGGGAGGCCAGTGGGGTTGCTTGGGAGAAGGGAGGTGGTGAGGTGGAGAGAAAATTATTGTTTTTTTAATGTGTGTATTTTTTTAATTGAAGTATAGTCAGTTTATAATGTTGAGTCAATTTCCGGTGTACAGCAGAATGCTTCAGTCATACATGGATGTACATATATTCATTTTCATAGTCTTTTTCAGCATAAGTTACTACTATATATTGAATATAGTTCCCTGTGCTATACAGTAGGAACTTATTGTTTATCTATTTTATATATAGTAGTTAGTATCTGCAAATCTCAAACTCCCAGTTTATCCCTTCCCACTCCCTTCCCCCACTGGTGAACATAAGTTTGTTTTCTATGTCTGTGAGTCTGTTTCTGTTTTATGTCTAAGTTCATTAGTCTTTCTTTTTTTTTTAGATTCCACATATAAGTGATATCATATGGTATTTTTCTCTTTCTGGCTTACTTCACTTAGAATGATGATCTCCAGGTCTACCCATGTTGCTGCAAATGGCATAATTTTATTCTTTTTTATGGCTTAGTAGTATTCCATTGTATAAATATATTACAACTTCTTTATCCAGTCATCTGTCGATGGACATTTAGGTTGTTTCCATGTCTTGGCTACTATATATAGTGCTGCTGTGAACATTAGGGTGCATGTATCTTTTTGAATTGAGATTCCCTCTGGATATATGCCCAGGAGTGGGATTACTGGATCATATGGTAAATCCATTTTCAGTCTTTTGAGGAATCTCCATACTGTTTTCCATAATGGCTGCACCAAACTGCATTCCCACCAGCAGCGTAGGAGGGTTTCCTTTTCTCCACACCCTCTCCAGCATTTATCATTTGTGGACTTTTTGTTGTTGGCCATTCTGGTGTAAGGTGATGATGGAACCTTGGAGAAGCTGGGCTCCATAGTGGAATCTGCTGTGATGGCATGAGCTGACCTTCTTCCCAGGACTCCACCAACTTTCAGATACAATCACTAAAAAGTCATGAACTTCTGCTGTGATTGGATTTCTTGTGGAAACTAGCACAGAGCTGACTTCTGCATGGAGTTGTAGCCAAAGTCAAAGCAGAAACAGTCTCTGTGGATGAGGAGAGAGCAAGCATCTGGGTGACAGATCAAGAGACTGAGGGTCAGAGAGGCCCATGACAGCTTCTCAAAAAGAAGCTGGGTGATTGACCAGAGGTGCTTAGTCGGCTTGGTGCTAGATGAAATGAAGGACAAGAACCCCCTATTCTGTTTCTGCAAAATGTTTTTAAAACTGATACAGATCTATGTACTTGAGGCTCAAATTGGTGTCGGCTCAGGGGGGCTAGTCCACACATAAGTTAGCAGAAAATGGTCAACAAGAAAGACACAGGCTACCTCAGCTGGAGAACAGCACCTTGCTTTCTTTCTTTTTTCTTTTTTTCTGGAGTACAGATAATAACTGAGAGTTGTTGCCATGTCCCCAGTGGGGTAGAATTTTCTGTTAGTGCTGAAAATCAGGTGATCTCTATTATGCTTCCCACTGCTATACTGCGGAGATGAAAAAGTCAGAAGTCACCCTCAGTCACAGACGTCTGCAGCAGGCACACTTACAGGGTGTCTAGAGAAAGCTGACAGGTGTCCCCAGGTTTTGGCATGACAGGGAGCTGCGCTGTGGCCACCAGGAAAGGAATGGTGAGAACCACAAAAATACAGCCAACACACTACTGTATATAAAATAAACAACAAGGACCTACTGTATAGCACAGGGAGCTATATTCAATATCTTGACCTATAATGGAAAAGCTCTGAAAAGTAATAAAATAATATATGTATCTGAATCACTTTGCCATACCCTGAAACTAGCACAGTGTTGTAAATCAACTATGCTTAAACGAAAAAATAATAGTAAAAAATCTTAAAACAACAGTTGTTAAATTATAGGTACTTAAAAAATCAGTTCAATTTATGAAGGAAGGAATGAATGCGTTTAATGTATTAAAGAGTAATAAAAATACCCAAAAAAGGGCCAAAAAAAAAAAAAAGCTAAACAGTTGCAGACAAAGAGACTGAGAATTCTTATCAATTAGACAGTTCAGTCCCAGAGTGAGGAAATGTCTGTTCCGATGCAGGTTGGGTTAAGCACAGTTTATCATGGGACAGTGAGGGCATAGAGACTGATGTGGTGTCAGGGTGGTACACTGAGCAGGATCCAGTCAGAGACACCAGGCTCATGTCATCTCTTCTCTGTCCTGCGGTGATTCTCAAATTGAGGTGGGGAGCATCAGTGTCAAGAAGACTTTGTTAAATAACTGCTGTGTTCTGGCAGATTTTAATGAACTTTTCCCTTATGGCATCCTCTCTCTGCCCCTTTCTCCCCTTTCTCAACCAACTGAAAATTACTACCTGCAAAAGAGATATTACCAATGGGCACGCATTTTGGTCGAGAAAGTTCGAGAACTCATGGGCAGGGTTTGTATCCTGGGCATCGGTTCATGTCACGTGTGTAGAGATCTGCATATCATTCTTTTTCTCGTAGTTTAGATTCAGTTATTCTCAGTGTATTCCTGAAGTCTATCAGGCATCAAGATATGAACCAGATATTGGAATTAACTTTCTTGCCTCCAGGGTAGGCAAACCAGGTAACCAGCTTCTGCCCCGTCACTGCGCTCTACCTGAGCGAGGCTAACTCTTAACAAAGCGCTCTACGTATTACAAAAACGCCTTTGTAAACCACAAAATGCTCTTTGAACATAAATGGAAGTGATTTCTGCCCTGCTCCAACAGTCTTCTACACTCAATAAGTCACTGCATTCACAGTGGTCTCTTTATGAAATTCCCCATCCCCCACTTCTGAGTAAGTAACTTGATACAGCTTTTTGGAGACCTCTTTGTCTGTAGGTAAATAGCTCAGGGGGAAGTTACAAAACCTCTCTCCACAAGAGTACTTACCAACCCATGAAGACTGGAGTGAAGTTTTCACATCTTTTATTTCTGAACCTCACAGCGACTCGGAGAGAAATAGGATGATGCCCATTTTACAGGTGAGGAAACTGAGGCTCAAGCTACCTGTCCAGGGGCTTTAAACTGAGATCACCCGACTCTCTGAATACCCTCCAACCATTAGACTATCAGTGAGGTCAGGGAGGAGGTCTGTCTTGCTCACTGCTGCAATTCTAAAACTTACTCTGTAGAGCGATGCTCAGTAATGTCCACTGGATGAACAAATGAATGAAGGAAGGAATGATTGCGTGCAGATCAGCTACAACATTCAAATTCCCTGGGGCTGAGTGTAGTGTCTGGCAGGGAGTAAAGGTCAGTGGATGTCTGTGGTGAGGATGAGTGAGTGAATGAACGAGCGAGTGCCCCTGTGAGGGTCAGATGTGCCAGACGGAGGTTAAGTGCTCACCCACCTGGGCTCACCTCCAGGTTCAGGGACAAGGGTGTTTCTTTGGGTCCTTGTAGACACTTCCTGACAGTTCTGGAGGAAGCCTCGCCCATGGGGCCTGGGCGCCTCCCTGCTCTCAGCACGTGCAGCAGGTCTGCAGGAACACACACCCGTCAGAAGCATCTTTCCTCTACAGAAAGCAGAGCTGGAATGTGAGTTGAGCATCCCAGAAGGCTGTCACCCCTACCTGCATCCTTGGGGCCATATATGGGCATCTCTTACCCACAGATCAGCCGTAAAAAGTCCACTCCGCCTGCCTCCCTGAGAAGCAGCATCTCAGTGCTCCAGTCCCTTGGTCCCAGTCCCTGGGTCTTATTTATGGTCGGTCTGTTTCAAAGTGTTCACAGTTCCCAGGGAGGCCTCGCTGCTCTGCTGTGGGCCTTCAGAGGACTGTTGACACTTGAACTCCTGTCCCAGTGAATCAGCTACCCTGTGCATTTAACACACCGTCCTGCCCACATCTGTACTCTCGGAATGTCCTCCTTGTGTGGCTTTGCCACTTGGGGGCTGGAGTTGTGAAAAGGAGATGCTCTATTCTCCTGTCCGGTCTCTTCTTCCCGCCTCTGCAACAAGCACCTCTTGTTCACACAAGAGCAGCCACTGCATTCAGATCCACCCCCACTGCCCAGGCCTTGGCCTGACTCTCCCCCTTTCTGGCCAGTTGATGACTCGGTTTCTTGACTGTTCAGTGAGGACCCAAGGCCTGTCTTGCTCACTGGGCAGGGTGTCATTTTTGGCTTGACTGAGCCCTGCTTCCAGGACATGTTCTAAAAGTGGCTTGTTTGTTGATATAAGCTTTTCTTGTCTTTTCTCATTTTCTCCTTAAAGCATGTTAATTAAAAGAAAACCAATGAAAAAACAGAGCAAAATAATTGATGCTAACCAACGATCAGTGTACAAATCATCACTCACTGCCTAAATCTCAACTTTTTAATCAGACACCCCAATCAGGCCCTTTGCTTGGTCTTTGTGCCTTTTTGCAGGGGGTTGGTGGGAGGCAGTTAACATTGCTCCTGCTTACCTCGTGCTGTACGTGTTAGCCCCTTTGTGCATGAGCTCTTCCTTAACCCTTGGAACATCACTGTGGGCAGCACAGGGATCCTGTCATGCAGCTATGAAAACTGAGGCTCCATCATGTCGATCAGTTGTCAAGTTCATGCTCTTGTTAGTGCAGGAGTGGGGACACACCCACATCTCTCAAAGGTGCAGCTTGCTTTTATTTCTGCCTCATCCTTCTTTTTAGAAAGAAATAGTCAATAGAAAACTCTCCTCCGATGGCCCATCATTGCCTATGTCATGGTCTTTGTGCCCAAGAGATCTTGGATACAAAACTCCCATACGAGGCTACGAAATAGGATTAAGTTATGTGATTTATCATGTTGCCCAAAAGTGGAGGTTTCACTTTGTTTTCAAAGGAGAAGTTGCTAAGAGAGTGTGCCTATATGTGAACTTGTTACGAGTCCAAACTCGTGACAGGCCAATACATAGGGAACAAAGTGTCGGGGCAAGCAGTAGCAGCTTTATTCAGAAAATCAGCAAACCAAGAAGATGGCAGACTAACATCCTGGAGAATCATCTTACCCCTGGCAGTATTTAGGCTCCTTTTATACTGAAAGGAGATGGGGTGTGGTTGTTTGTTGCAAACTTCTTGGTGTCAGAGTCCTTTGTTTTTGCAGCTGCCCAGGTCATGATGTTCCTGTAAACCTCTGACAAGACAAATGTTATTCTGTGTTCTGCAACTTTTTATCTCTGTATGAATGGAGAAGTGTTACAACCTTAAAGGTCAGAGCCTTGAGAATGGGCTGTCTAGCCTGTGTATTTCAGGCTCTAGGCAACATTCTTTTACAAAAGGTACAGAACCAGTATGACTACGCACAGGAAACAGAGCACAGGGTTACAACTAAAGGAACAGATCTAAAGTGGAGTCAAATCTTTTCTTCCCTATTACAAACTCAGCAGTTACTGGAATTAATGTTTCCTGAGCATCCATTATGCCTCTGTGATAAGTACCTCATTTAATACTCTCAAACAGTCTTCCCAGATAGATATTCCTCACTTACGATGCTTTGATTTATTTCTATTCTTATCATGAAAAATTTCAAATATATGGAAAACTAAAAATAATACAATACACACCCATATTTCCCTCATCTAGATTAGCAGTAATTGTCAGTTTTCCATATTTACTTTCTTTTTTTTCTGCTTAATTAAAGTATAGACATCAGGACATGCCACCCCTAAATATTCCAGTATGCAGTATGACATAAGGAATTTTCCAATATAACTATATATCTTCATCTATATACATAAATTTTCTAATATAACATTGAGTCACATAGGAGGAAGTTCCCCATATTAAAGCAGGAGACATGTTCAGAATTTATCAGCTCCAGACAAATAAACTATCTTTGGAACCCTGTAGGATGACCCACTTTTTTCTCACCATGCTGAACACTGAGTTATAGGGCTTACATTTGAGAGGGTGAATTCCCTAAATGTAAAGGTAAGAGGGGCTATAGATGATGCTTGGAGAGACTAGGCCCTGACTGCAGCCTCCAGGTAGCACCTGCATTTGGAACTTTCCATTTTGCATCTCCTATCTTTTAGGTCACTCAAAGTGCAGAGAATATGCAGGCCCCTTGTACCCACTGGAATTCAGGGGGTGTAGCTGGACGTGATGAACCTCAAACTTGAAATCCTTCTTAAGAATCCTGACTATCTTTTTAAAAATATGAATTCTGCTTTATAATCTCTCCAAGTGTGTCTAATATGTATTCCTGAATGTATTGTTCATTCATTGCAACAGCTGTCTTCTGAGGACAAGCTATGCGCAAGCACTGGATACAGGTTAATGAACAAGTCAGACCTAAGGGGTGGGACCATTTTGTTCCCACGTCCTCACTCCACTTTCCTAGTGACATTAGCTCGCTATAGGAGGTGCCATGTTGACCCCAGGGCTTCCTGTGTTCCTTTTTCTCTTTGGCACACTTTGCCCCGGATTTGAGAGAGGAAATGGTAAGCTTGCAGGTCCCAGGAAGCAGGAGGTGTCCAAGGGTGCTGAGCGGTGTGGTCTTCTGGTGAAGCACAGTCCCTGTATGTTAGTGGCTAGTGGCTCACAGTCTGGTTTGCCGAGAACTTGATTCACTGGCCTTTCACTGCACACCTACTGTGTGCTGGACTTTAGTGGTCCTACAAAGATGAATAAAATGGGTTCCTGGACTATGAAGCAGGCAAATGTGTGTCAAACTAATTATATGATAACATTCTGGGGGATCTCTAGTGTTCATGGCCTCTAGCTCTCCATTCCATGAGAATCTGTTCTTATTCTTTCATTCACTTAACATGTATTTATTGAGAACCTCCATTTTAGGTGCTGGAGACAAGGAGTAAGATAGACTGAGTCTTTAATGTCATAAAACTTACCTTCTAACATGAGGTCATACTCCTTTCTGTAAAACGTATGTTTGCCCAGTGGCTTACAGTTTCAAAGTACTTTTCCATACATACCTAATTTTGATACAACATTCCATGAAATAGGCAAAGTAAGTCTTCTTATTCCAATGTTTCAGGACAGGAAATTGAAGCTCAGAGAAATTAGAGGCTTGTAAGTAAAGCAACAGGTCTGGACTTTTAAGATCATGCTCTCGTCTCCCCATCGCATGAACTCGAGTTACTGAGGTCCCAGGGCTGTGTAAGGCATGGTACTCAGCCCTGAGGATAGAAAGATGAAGGCTCCTGCATGTATAGATCAGGTCCCTGAGCTTCCATCTCTTAATAATGTTTCTTCCTCTCCCTTTCCTTCCTTCCTTCCTTTCTTCCTTCCTTCCTTCCTTCCTTCCTTCCTTCCTTCCTTCCTTCCTTCCTTCCTTCCTTCCTTCCTTCTTTCCTTCCTTCCTTCCCACTTCCCCTTCTCAGTGAACAACACCACAATTCACCCACTTAACCAAACCAACATTCTAGGGATAGTCTCAGTTTCTCTCTTTATCATGCTCACCCACTACACCTTGTCAATTCAACTTCCAACATATATTTTGAATGTGTTCAGTTTTCTCCATCTCCACCATGAGCTTCATTGTCTACAGCCCTTTCTCTTTTCTGGACCTCCACAATACATTCAAAGAGATGTCCTGCTCCTGTCCTTGCCCTACAAAGAGCAGACTGAGTGCACTTTGAAAAAACTAGTCATGACCTTTCCTTGTTTAATATCCTCTAATGAACTCAGTTCCTCTTAGAACAAAATCCTGCCTCTTTCCCCTGGTCTGTGAGGCACTGTGTGATCTGGCCTCTTCCTTTCTCACCCTTTTCCATAAACAACCTATTCTCATCCCAAGACTCCCGCCACACTCCCCTGCCAGCCACCCTCGTGCTCTCCATCGCATGAGAATCCCAAGGTAATTTCCACTTAATGGCCTTTGCTCTTTGTTTTAATTCTCACGTGGGCAGGACCTATCAGTTGATTCCCAGATTAAATGTCACTTCCTCAGAAAGACTTCTTTGACTGGCCTATCTAACGGAGCGCCCCACATTCTCACAGCACTCTGTTAATGTTCTATATTGGACCAGTCTCTGTCTAATACAGCTTCTTGTTTACTTGCTTGTCTACCCTTGTCTGTCTCCTTCAACAGAAGGTAAACCCTGGTAGATCAAGTATTTTATCCATTGTCTTTCTTTATCCTCAATGCCCAGAACAATGGCTAGCACATAGTAAATGTTCAATAAATATTATTTGATGGAAGGAATTGAAGAAGCCAGGGCTGTTTCTCTCCAACTATGAATGCACTTTAACAACTTCTTGCTCAAAGCAGTTGATTGTAGAATATGACCAGGTAAGGGCCCATGGGTATAAATCTCTGGACCTGGTAAAAGAGAATGGCTGGGAGTTCTAACTGCTAATTCTCCACATAAGTGAAGCTAGGAACCCACAGATTGCTCTCTTGGCAAACCTTATCTTTCAGAGGCTCTTAAGTAATAAATAATCGATGAAGGCTGACTTCAAGCTCAGTGCTCTCAAGTTTCCTCTCTGACATCCATGCAGTAACCCTGTGATGTGAAGCTTAACCACGTCATGGGACAGGTGAGAAAATGATGTTCAGGGAGGTGGGTTAATTTTTTCAAGGTTGTGTGTCCAAGGAGAGCCAGAGCTGCAACTCAAACCCAGGGCTGTTTGATAGCTGAGCCATCTTTTTCCTGCCCTGAAAACCAAAGATACATTAGCGAGCAGAGCCTTTTCAAGATTAAGGAGAGAAATGTGCAGGTGACCTGGAAAATCATGACACATCTGAGTGGCTGATGTTCAGACTCAGTGAGTGGAAGTGCTGTCTAAGACAACTCTCCATCTGAGTGTAATTTTCTCTTAAAAAAGAGCAATTTCACTGCAAAGTTGGGAAGCACCTTCTTCAGAGAGAGCCCAGTCATAAGGGTGCCACCTTCAAAATGCAAGAATGCCTGATTTGTGCTTTTTTCAAATGGTAAAGAGAGCTCTGAAGCATATTAAATTTTTATGAGGTGTGTTGCTGACTAAAAATTTTTTTGAGCAAATAATCATACAAAAAGAGTAGACCACATACTTAAAATTAAAACCTCCAAATAAGAAAAATATTTACTAAACAAACTTACACCAAGCCACAGTGACCTTCCTAACGGGCTTTCTCCCTGAAATACTGAGCCAATTCAATTCTTGGAATAATTTTAATCAACAAATTGATGGGTCATTAGTAGAGAATGGTGATACTTGAGGTATGGCCTGTGGGATAATGTGAGAATCCTGGCTAACAAGGGAAAGATCTGGGGACTTCAGGGCCATCACTAACTGTGTGATCTTGGGAATCCAGATAAGCTCTTTGGGATACAGTTTCTCCATCTTTAAAATAGAGATAGTGGTATGTCCCCTTATTGTCTCTCAAGGTTATTATAAAAATCAAATGATTAACGGATGTGAAGACACTTTGAGGTAATGAAGTGTAATGGAGGTGTAAAATCCTTATTTAGGATATTAACAGTACTGATTATTCCGGCAACGCTAACAGACTTACTTGCAATGCCCAAGAGCGGGAGGCTTTTGTCTTAGGACTCTTTTCCCCTGTTCTTTCCTTTTAGCCCGTCCCCAAGAGCTTTTAAGGCTTTCACCCTGGAATGCGTACAGTTTGTTATTTTTATGGCCTCTGTTACAAATCTTGTCCGTTCCCTTGAGCCTAGTTATTTACAAGACTTATAAAGGTTCTTCCCTCAGTTCCTTTTTCCTCCGGGCCATCCTGTTATCTTCACATCATTCACCAAAGCAAAAATAGTCCATGACACCCAACTAACCATCAAAAACAGCCCTCCTACCAGATAGACTTCCGATTAGACCTCCTCAGCTCTCCATGACTCAGTCTAACTTGGCTGCAGCCAGATGGACCTCCTCTTTGTCCTCTAACACCCATTACATTTTCCCACCTCCAATCTTTGCGTTTGCTGCTCCTCTTCCTAGGACTGCTCTCCCTTCTCCCAAATGTCCATCTCAGGCTTCCAGACTCAGCTTGGGGCTGCATTTTCACGGTAGTTCTTACCTTCTTTTAATTCTTTTCACGATTCGTCACCCCTAAGCTAATGGACTTTCCTAATTGGAGCTGGTTTATCCAATCTATTGAGAAGCTGGGCGGTCAGACTCTTCCTCAGTGTTTCCCCAAGTTTATTATTTATAGCAGTGTTTTCCAAGTCTTGGACATGACTCACAGTAAGAAATGGATTTTACACTGAGGCCCAACACACACACACACACAGACACACACACATACACACATGAATGTATACAAAACAAAAAAAATTCAAGAAACATGAATTATCCTTGTATGTGTAATACACGCTGGTGGTGTTTTATATTATTCTAGTCTCTCATTGAACCAATCTGGCTGTAACTTACACATTGATTTCACAATCCACCAATGAAGTGAAACCAGAGGTTTGCAAAATACTAGTTTATAGTATCAACTTTACGTGCAGAATCTTTTGGAGCCCAGCTCTTGGTATTCCAAGCTAAACTTTTGGAATTGAAAAAAAAATTTCCCCTTTCAAGTTTTGATTATGCACACGCAAGTCTTGACTTTCAAGACCATTTTCTATGCTATGAGCTAGTGCAAATTTGTTTAGAAACTCCATTCACTATTGATCACCTCCCGTGGTGATTCTGTCAAATTCTAGCCCTTAAATATCAGCCAATTTTCTTCCTCCTTACTGTATCTATTGCTACTTTGCTAGTTCAGAGCCTTATCATCTCTTGCCTAGAATATACCAATGGCCTCTCAACTGACCTTCCAGTCTCTAATATTGTCTCTTTCCCTTTGATTCTTTCAGGTCAAAGTGTTAATTTGCACATTGTATTATGTCAATATAGCATAAATTCTATAAATAGCATACAAGTACTCTTAAAATGAATGCAGCAAATTTCTTTTTAGGTCTATTCATAGGAATTTAAAGTATTTTTGTTATTGTAAAAGAGATCTTTTTGTATTACATCTTATAATTATTTCAGACATATAGGAAAACTTTTAAAATATGTATTTTTAACAGTTATGTTATTGAACTATCTTATTACTTCAAAAGTTATTCATTTAATATTTTTGTGTATTTTCTAGGTATACAACTATATATGCCTCAGATAAATAAAGCTTTTATTTATAAGACATTTATACATTTATAAGCATATGAGACATTTTAAAGTCTTATTTCTTTATTTTATCTTATGGTATTATCTAGAAGTTACACAAGACTGGTAAATAAAATAGGCAGTACCTGTTGTTCTTGTCTTGTCCTTGACTTTCATAGGAATTCATCTGATATACTACAGCTAGGAGTAATTCTGTCAATTAATTTTTAGATCAATATCTTTTGTCATGTTAAAGAAATAGTCTTCTTTTCATTTTTACTAAGATTTAAAGTAAACAATAATGGATTTTGAATTTTATTATACGTTGTATAAGAATTTATTAAAGTGAATATATAATTTTATTCTGTTAATTCATGATGTGATTAATTATATTAATAATATTGTGTTAGAAATAATACGTGGATCTGGAATAATATGGCAATTGGTCAGAAGAACCAGGAATACCTCAATCCTATCTCAAGTTTTTGTCACCCTCCTAAAAATGTTCCTAAAGGGGAAATATGCACAAAGAATAATTACAAAGAGGATCACATTCCAATTTAAAGAACTGGAAGGCAAGGCTGGGCCACATAAAACACTAATTTTTCCTAAGCTAATTAGGTTCAGACTAAAGTTTGAAAAGAGAACTATTACTTCTTTTTCACTAAACCCAAACTGAACCCAAGTCTCAGATCTTTACACTCCAGTCCCATTAAAAGAAGACATGTGAAAGAGAAAGAGAGAGGGCAACTGGTCTTTCTTTGAGAAAGCCCTAAGTTTGCTTGTGGCATCGATGAATGGATAACCAGGAATAAGACAGAAGTCAAGTCTGCTTGAAAGATTTCCTAATATTAAGACAGTCTTACTTTCTGGAATAAACCATTAACAAATCTTGTTGCTTTTTTCCAAAAGACAGCCAGAATCTGCTATATTCTCACCACCTCCACTGGTATACCATGGTCATGGCCACCACGAATTCCTGCTTGGATTATAAGAATAATCTCCAAAGTGCTCCATTGCTTTTACTCTTACTTCTAAAATCTATTCTCCATTCAATTCCAGAGTGGTTCTTTAAAATTAAAGCATAAAACAAATTATGCCACTTTGTTGTTCAAAACTCTCCCATGGCTCCCATCTCATTGGAGCAAAACTCAAAGTCCTTCCAATGGTTTATAAGTCCCTACCTGAGCAGTCCCCCTGTACCTCAGACTCTCTGATTTCTTCTCCTACTGTTCTCTCCTGGGTCACCACAGCCACAGCAGGCTTTTTGCTGCACCTTGAACACTCCAGGCACATGTTCCTTGTTCTTTTCCCAGCCTTGGGTAGCTTCCTCACATGAATATGCTGACCAGTATCTGCTAAATGCTTGAGGTGGACCCTTTGAAGATCGCCAGAGTTTCCGGAATGGCTGTCTTCTCTGGAACTCTATCCTGAAAACTCTAGCTGCCTTTGTCTTCTCAGAATCTCAGCTCCACCTTCTCAAATCAGAGAGTATGCTGGGCTCCACCTGTGTTCCTCCTCCCGGCAACCCAGCCTGGAAACTCTCTCCAGGTAGCAAGCTCACTTTATTACTTATCTCTCATCCATCACTCATCACCTGATATCCAAAGACTTGAAAACCATTGTTTTATATATTTTGCCCAGATAGTCTAGTTGTTTTAAGTGGAAGGGTAAACATGGCTCACGTTAGTCCATCTTGGCTGGGAGCAGAACTTCTTAGCCCTTCTTTTTTTCCCCCCATTTTTCTGTTTTATTAGGTAGAATTGTTACATTGACTGCACATACACAATATATTGCATGTAAATACATATACACAATATACTGCACATTTTTTTTATTTACATATATGTACTATTCATTGTTTCTAAGAATGTTTAGAGCTTTAGGTTTTTAAACCTACATAGTTATCAAAGGAATAAAGCCAACCACAAAATAAAATAAAAATGAATTCCAAGAGGTATATGTACCCCACTATTAACAGCAAAAATCTTTATAATAGCCAATATATGAAAGCATCCTTAACACACATCAATAGATGAATGGATAAAGAAGATGCAGCATATATATATATATAATGGAATACAACTCACCCATAAGAAAGAAGGATATTTTGCCACTTGCGGCCCTTTATTCACTTTTTTTATTCTTTTCACTTCAAAAGCCAAAATTTTACAATTGGCATAAACATTTCCACTGCATCAAAAACAACAAAATACCTAGAAATAAACTTAACCAAAGAGGTTACCTATACTTTGAAAACTGGAAAACATTGATGAAGGAAATTGAAGGTGATACAAAGAAATGGAAAGCTATCTTGTGCTCTTGGATTGGAAGAATCAACATCATCAAAATGGCTGTACTACCCAAAGCAATCCACAGGTCCAGTGCAACCCCTTCTTAATTCCTTTTTCTCCTTTAGTTTTTCTCCACAGCACTTACTAACATTTGACACATTCTTTATTTACTTATTGTCTATTTTTCTACTTATTAGAATATAATTCTACAAGTGATTCTTACTTGTTCAGTGATGTATCTTTTGACCTAGAGAAAGGGTTGGCATGTTGTAGGTACTCAATATTTATTTATAAGATAAATAAATACAGACAGTGCCAGCATCGGGAGGAATTTCTCAGGATCATCAGGCTGTCGTTCGACTTCTACAAGAAATCCTCAGTGTCAGCGGGGTCTGTGTTTGTGGACTGGATGCTCAGCTGCAAGAGTCTGTCACCTCTGGAGTCACCCTCCTCATGGAACACTTACTCATTCCTCTTGCCATCTCTCTTAAAGCACTTTGCTTACCCAACACTCCTTAACCGGATCACAACTCTGAGAAGCATGGATGGAGGGTCTTAAGTTTCTTTTTAAAAATATAATCATTTTATAGCCAAGCATATATATGTTTCTTCTCTACACCTACCCCTAAGCAGCTGCTACTTAATCCTCATCTCTTGCTTTGTATAAAACATGAACGTTAAAGGCCTTTTTAGCTCAGAAGGGTGGAAGTTCAGGTGGGAATGAATCCAAGGGAAACTTTGGACTCACTCAGCAGGGGTGGGCCAGCTAAATAACAGCACCTTTTCCCACAGACTTCCCCTTGTCAGAGTCTGTGCAAGCATTTCCCATCTGTCAGCTGGGCCATTCAGCACTTACTCACTTGAGGAACTTAGTTAAGTGTGCGCATGTGTGAGCATGTGTGTGTGTTCACTGGAATGTGTGGAAGTCTCTGGGACAGGTTTTCCCAGTTTAATCTCTATCTGGGTTTCACTTTGGTCTCAGGGATTTTGTACGGTCTTTCTTCTCATGACTTATCGGCTGTGTCATCCTTGAAGTCTCAGCTCAAATACTTTTTACAGAGAACTTTTCTTTCTAAACCAATTAATGAAGGTTTCTCCTGTTACTATCATCCCTTGATGCAGTTACAGAATTCTGTAATTATCCAGTTTTTTATTAATTTATTTGGTTATTGTCAGTTTCTTCCTCCGATGTTACATCCATGGGGAGAGGAACTTTGCCTGTCTTGCTCATTTCCTTTCCCCGCATGTCTCACATAGGGCCTGACATTGAGTAGGTATTTAGAAAATGTGCATTGAATGAATGAATTAAGCTACTAGGAGAACAAAAGACAAAAATGTCAATGAAAGAGTGCAGAATTTATGAGGAATTGCATATTTGTAAACGGCTAGGGTAAAAACTGCTAGGTCAGAGTGGAGATTCAGGGCTAAATCAAGAGGGCATTTTATACCCTGCCATGGTGATAACTGGACTTTATCCTGTAGATGATGTGGCTCAATGGAGGGGCTTAAGCAAGGGAAAACACAGTCATATGTTTTGAAATAATCAATCTACACTGTGAAGAATAGTGAAGAGATTAGAAGAGAATAAGATATGCTACAAAGGAACCAATTCGGACACTGTCGGAGTAATCTGGGTGAGAGATGGTAAAACTTCTAGGTAAGGCCATTGGCAATGGAAATAAAGGAATATTCGAAAGATTTGAAGCAGAAAAATATGTTTTGCTTGAAAGTGGGGAATGAGGGAACTGGAAAGGAGTAGAAACAGAGCAGCAATAAACTCAAATGGGTCAAACAGAGCAAAGAAATATTGTTATAAAATAAGTCTGCATTGGACCTTAGTAAAAATTATGGAATAAGAATCTCTGAAGATCCTTTCCTTCATAAAAGCCCTGAGAACACTGGCAAGAACTGTAAGAATTAACTCTTTCAAAACTGTGGAAATTAACTAAAGGCTTGAAGCAACCTGAGGAGCATTTATTCAAGAAACACAACTGAATCTGGGTATGAAAATTTGATATGAACAGTGGAATTTTAATTTTTCCTCTTTCCATTCCCTCATTTTTAGCTCCATGGGAACCTTGAAAACTAACAACCTGTAATATTAGTGAAAACTAGCAGTCTGTCATCCACTAGAGGGCGCAAAACAGGATTGGAACCATTTCAAAACCATATTTCCAGAGCATTGACATTATTTAATTAGTCTGGTAGTATCCTGGAAGACTCCATTCTCAAGGCTGTCCTTAGCTTGCTTAGCATAAAAAGTCTTTACCACACAGCACTTGTTGAAAACAATAAAAGGACAATTGCTTAATATTGTGGCTTCCTAAGACAGTAGCTAACAATTTGGGCAAATAATGGGCTAACTGAAAAGCTTAAAAGAAAAGCTTGAGAATAAGATCTTCACACAGAGCTTTCAAGAGCTTTGACATATTCCTGAAAATCTAGTAGCTCATATGCAAGAAAGACATGAGAAGGCTCTAAGCTCTTATCTGTGGCTGGTTTTGAGGTTCTTCTCAGGGGGAAACTGAAGGCTAAGGGGAAGTTGTTAACTGCCTGAGTGTTGAGGGCATGTTAAGCATGCACACAGGACTTTTTGGCAAAGACTAGGGGACTTATTGATTCCAGGAATTGAAGGAAATCTATGTCTCATTATTAGCTGACCACTAAACTAACAAAGTAGAGACTTCACTATTGACCCATGTCAAAGAACACAGGCGTTACAGAATTAGTTCAGTAGAGTCACTAAACAAATGATAGCAACTATAAACAGTAACAACAAACCCTGGTTGGCAGGTAGGGGAAGAATCTGATTTCCAAAATTGCCACATTTTAAAAAATATTCAGCTTTGATAAAAAAAAAATGAGATATGCAGAGAACAAGAAAGTGTGGTCCTTACACAGAAAACATGTAGTCACTAGAAAATGAGGAAGCCTAGATTTTAAACTTAAAAGACAAAGAACTTAAATCAGCTATTTAAAATATATTCAAGGAGTTTAAGGAAAGCATGTCTCAAGAACTAAAAGAAAGCATGAGAATGATGTCTCACCAAAATAATATCAATAAAAAAATGAAAAATTAGGAAAAGGAGCCAAGTGGAAATTCTGAAGTTGAAAATTACAATACCTGAAATGAACAATTCACTACAGGGTATCAACATCAGATTTGCACAGGGAAAAAGGAAAAATTAGGAAACTTGAAGATAGGTAATTGAAATTATTCCATCTGAAGAACATAAAAGAAAAAGAAGAAAAATGAACAGAGCCTGAGAGACCCATGGAACACCCATCAAGTATACCAACATACATATAATAGGAGTCTCAAAAGAATGTATAGGGTAGGGGAGTAAGGAGGGGTAGAAATAATATTTGAAGAAATAATGGCTGAAAACTTCCCCAACATAATTTTAAAAACTTTAATGTATGCATCAAAGAAGCTTAATGTACTCCAAATAAGCTAAACTTGAAGAGATACACACTTTTACACATTATAATCAAAGATAATGAGAAGATCTTGAGAACAGCAGAAGAGAAGTGACCAATCATGTACAAAGGACCCTGAGTAAGATTAACAGCTGATTTCTCATCAGAAACCATGAAGTCCAGAAGGCAGTGGGATGGCATATTCAAGGTACTGAAAGAAAATAATATCAAACAAGAATACTTTACCCTACACAACTATATTTCCAAAATGAAGGTGAAATTAAGACATTCCAAGATAAACATAACTGAGGAAACTTTTCAATAACAGATCTGCCTTATAAAAATACTAAAGGGGTCCTTCAGGCTGAAATAAAAGGCATCTGAGAGTAGCTTAAATTCTGCATATGAAATACAGAACATCAGCAGAGGTAACTGTATGAGTAAATATAAAACACAGTATAAATGTATTTTTTGTTTGTAACTTTTTCTCTTGTCTGATTTAAAAGACAATGGCATAAATCAGTAATTAAATATCTGTATTGATGGGCATACATCGTATGAGGATGCAATTTGCTTGACAATAAAAACACTAAGGAGGAGTGAGAGAATGGTGTTATAGAAAAGCAAAGTTTTGTATACTATTGAAATTAAGTTGATATTAATCTGAGCTAAATTATTATAAATTAAAAAAATACATTGTAATTCCCAGGGAAACTACTAAGAAAATGGCTGGAAAAAATAGTGAAAGAAACAAAGGAATTAAAGTATGAGACTAAAAAATATCTATTTAACACAAAAGAATGCAATGATTTAAGGATAGAGAAATAAAAAGGACATAAGACTTACAGAAAACAAATAACAAAACAGCAGACATAAATCCTACCTAATCAGTAATTACATTGAAGGTAAAATGTGTTAAGAATTCTAATTAAAAGACAGAGATGGACAGAATAGATTTAAAAAATTCAATTATATGCTGTCTACAAGAGACACACTTAAATTTAAAGACACAAATAGGTTGAAAGTAAAAGGATTGAAAAAGTGATGCCATGAAAACAGTAACAAAAGAGAGCTAAGTGGCTATAATAATATTAGATAAAGTAGACTTTAAGTGAAAAAAAAAGCTATTACAAGAGATAAGGGTATTATATGTAGATAAAAGGGCTGATTTCCCAGAAAGTTATAATAATTATAAACATATAATTAAATTAAATCTATATTTATTTATTTATTTTATGTCAGTATAGTTGATTTATAATATTATATTAGTTCCAGGTATGCAATACAGTGATTCAGTATTTTTATAGATTATACTCCATTTAAAATTATTACAAAATAATGCCTATATTTCCCTGCCTTGTACAATATATCCTTTTTGCTTATAGTTTGTGTCTCTTAATCTTACACTTCTATCTTGCCCCTCCCAACTTTCCTGTCTCTACTGGTAACCACTAGTTTGTTTCTCTATATCTTTGAGTCTGTTTCTGCTTTGTTATACACATTCAATTAAAAAAAATTTTTAGATTCCACATATAAAAGAGTATTTGTCTCTCTCTGACATTTCACTAAGCATAATACTATTTAGGCCTATCCACATTGTTGCAAATGGCAGAATTTTATCCTTTTTTATGTCTGAGTAATATTCCACCACATATATATTTTACATAAACATATATATATATCTCACATCTTTATCCACTCATCTGTTGATAGGCACTTAGATTGCTTTGATATCTTGACTATTGTAAATAATGCTGCTGTGAACACTAGGTATATGGAAAGTAAACCTAACAATAGAGCTCAAAACACATAAAGTAAAAACAGACAGAACTGAAGAAAGATATAAGCAATTCAACAATAATAGCTGGAGACTTCAATACTTCACTTTGAATAATGAATAGAACTTTAGAAGGAAGATCAACAAGGAAACTGAAGATTTGAACAACACTATAAATCAAGTAGATCTAACCTACCACTACAGAACACTCCATTCAACAGCTACAGAATAAAACAAGTCTGAAGTATGGAATCAGGTAGAAAAGGCATAAAGACCTGGCATTGGGAATAATTAGAGAGTGTGAAACATGAAGCAAGGTACACTTAAACTCAAGGGCATATGAAAGAGGCAAATTGGGTTCATATGTTTGTGTCCCAGGCTTTAAAGACATTCAGTTGAATTTTCAGACATGAATCTCTTTATTCAGGATGTAACTCTCACTCAGTCACTCAAGTCATGTCTCCTTCCCCTTCACAGGTAAACCCTGGGGTTTAATACAGTCTACTGTCACTTCTGGCTTTGCCAAGAAACCAACTTGCCAAAGTGTTGAGACTTTGGAAGACTGAAGACAAGAGATTTAGCAATAGCACAGATGAAAGGATGCACGAGGTTGCACATCAGTTCTGAAGAGGATGGAACTTGAATGGTAGTCAGGGAAGAGTGCTTTCTAAGAAGCTGGCTTGTATTTAAAGCATCTTTGCAACACAAAGGTACAGCACTGTCCATTACTATGGGTCCTGAGCATTTTGGTACAATGATTAAATTCTCTGCTTTGGCTGTAGCACCAGGTGGATCTAATTCTTCCTGTTAACACATGTATTATATTGCACAGCTTAACCTCTCTAAGTCTTAGCATCTTTATTCATAAGACAGTAATCACGACAGTATCCATCTCATAGGGCTGTGAGAATTAAATGAAATAATAGTAATGCTAAGTCTCTAGCTCAGTGCCTTGTGAGTCTAACACTTGGTAGATTGAATCTTTTTCGAAGGGACTGAATCTCATTAGGCTGGGATTTAGAGCACTGTCCAGGGGAAAATCACTCTTTTAATTTAGGTAAATTATTTCCCTGAAAGTTATTGCATCAGATCAAGCTATATTAAAAAAGAAATCCCAACAGCTCCCCAAGGACTCACTACTCCCTGCCAATGTCATCCTTGGAACAGAGTCATGAAATGGTTAAGCAGGAAAAACCCTGGCCTGCTCCTCTTAGGGTGAGTGTTTATTAATATTACACAGGAAATATCAAGTCACCCTGCTTTCAGCCAATGGAGCAAATCCATTTGTATGTTGGACACCCATCCCCTCCCGTCCCAACTAACGTTTTCATAAAAAGTTGTCAAATGTCAAACTAGTCTTTTATTGCTGTAGCAGAGAAGCTTAGAGCAGAGCACAAGCTGAAGCTGAAAATATGACCTGGACTCAGGACAGGAAGTGGCAATGACGGGGGAGGAGAACCTTGTGGGGCCCTCAGAGGGTTAACATCATCTGAACGGAGACCAGACTTCAGAGCAGACCAGAGCAGAGAGCCTTTCCTCACTCTTTGTAGCTCAGGACTTCCATCCATCTCTTAGCAAGAACTCAAAGCTGGTTGTTTTTGTAGGAATACAAGCCTCGATGATCATTCCAGAAAAATGCAGCTAGTTTTTGTTTTAGAGCATGAAGTCAGTGCTTTTGAAATAACACTGTTGTCATAAGGTCTTGAGTTAAAGATCTCTATGGATCTCATTCTGTAGACGTTCCTGAGCGCTGCAAATAGAATTGTCTATTTCAGTCAAAATTCTGGTGCCCAGAGGGAGCAAAGCCAGGTGGGTAGCAGCTTTCTGGTGCTTTTTAAACCAGTTTACTTCTGCTGAATGAGAGCACAGCACTCATTCCCTGGCAGACTGCAACCCCCCGCCACCCCCGTTTCCTCCATTGTAAAGTGAGAAACTGGGATCGCTGATTTCTAAGGTACCCCTAGTTCTAGGAGCCCCCAACATAATCCCCCAATCCCCAACCATGGTGAGTCTGAGTAGCAAGAAATGAAACGTAAAGTGTGTTCCTTGGCCCTGGGGGATGGGAATTCTAACAATTTCCTGGTGACCTCGTACAGCCCAGCCGTGGAGAGAAAGTGTAAGGAATAAAAGGGGATAGGAATGAGATTTACGCTGATATATTAGGTGAGGGTTACTGGCCACGGCCGCCCTTTCAGCGGGGTTAGAAGCTGCTGGCAGGTATTTTACCAGCTACGACATGTATATGTGAGAAGGAGCCTCCTATTGGGAACTTTTCCAAAGTCTAATAAAGCTGTGCTTTGCTCCATCTGACCTTGGCCCAGCGACAGGTAAGCCCCGCAACTTCTGCCACCTTATAAACACTGAGATGGGCTGTAAGAAAGGACTGTAGAGGCTCTATTTAGAGGCTTAGATCAGCAAATAGGCAGAAAATGTCAAAACCACTCATCTAATTTATCGATGGCTTTGACGGGAGTATATAGGAAAAAAATTCTGCCTCGCACTGCACATGTCACTCCAGCCCCTTCACCTGGAGGACCGCAAAGTTAAGAAATGGCCCAATGAACACACAGTGTTACGGTCAGATGCGGGTAGAGGTAGGAAATGAAAAGAAACTATAGGTGAGCTGGGGCCACTAGCATCCCTGCCTTTATTTCTCTTTCTTTTTCCCTTTCTTTCCTCCTCTCTCTCTCTCCCTCTCTCTCTGGCATAATTTGAGTGTTTACTATATGCCATGGCACTGTGTTAGGAATTAGAAATGGAGATATTAAAAATGCAAGTCTTGTCACCAATAAAATAATAGTATCAAGATCATAAGTAATGGACGATGAACTCCATTCAGCTCCTAACACCTAGTTCCATAAGGAACTCTTGGCTTAGTTTGGCAAACCACGAACAATGTGATAGATGGGTAAATATAGGAGTAGAGGAAATCACAATGCACTTTCTTAGGGCAATGGTGAATAGTTAACCAACACGGCGACAAGGTGACTTGGAGATTTCCAGGTGGAGGTGTGGGAGGAAGGCGTTCTGGGTATGAGGGATGGTGTAAAAACACAAAAGAGGGTAGCAGTTGTGGGGAATAGAGTGGCATGTAATTTCACTAGATCGTAGGGGTGGGAGGAGGGATGTGGGGACTGATGGAGGGTGAAGCTGGTGAGGTCAGTAGGTGCCAGATCGTGGAAGGTCTTGCTAATGAAATTCTTCAGAATTATTTCTAGCTGGAGGAGGCCGTGAGGAGGATGACTTAAGTGGGGTGGGTGGGCAAAGGTTCTGATTAGATTTGCATTTCATGAAGCTCGTTTCAATGACAGTGGTAGGTGGAAGCTAAAAACCCAGTTAGAAAATTGTGAAAAGTGTGAAGAGAGGGGTTGTGAGTGTGAACCAAGACAGGGATAAGGGACAGCACTCCAGGTCCAGAGGGGAAATAGATGTGATGAACCATAAGAGAGTTTGGAATTAAAATGAAGGCAAGGAGCACAGGCATCCCTAATACTGAGGTGCTTTGCAAGCCCCTCAAAGGAAAAAGCCAAGTAACAGCTACAGATAAGTCTTAGACAAATCTCAGCGTGGCAAATGCCCTAGAGGGTCTGGACGTTTTTAAATTCCTTTGAAGAGCAACCAGGTTAGTTACCAGGATCTCTTTTCTGGCACGCATGGAGTTGCTGCGATAACAAAAGACAGCGCAAAATGAAGTTACTGTTTTCCCCTTGGTCTTGGGGGTGGCTGTTAACTTCAAAGAGGCTGGGGAGAAGGTCTGTGTGTCTGAGCTGAGCTCCTCAGCCAGCTGTGCTTGTGAGCCTCAGGCCTCAGTTTCCCTGTGGGTGTGAGAGGTTCCAGACCAGGCTATGTCACCTGAGTAGCTGTGTCGCTGGGACTATAGCAAGAGAGGCTTGTAATAGGTGATCTTTCAGACTTTTCCTGAAATTCCTACTGTTTACCACCCTGGGCTTAGCTTGGCATGTGTTAGGGATCCTAATAAAGGTTTATTGAATAAACAAACAAGTGAACAGAGTAAGGTGCCTTGGAGTGATTTCATGAAAAGCGTAAAGTGCCCGTATCACAAAGTTCTTGGGGCAGCCTCCCTGGTGCCAGTTCCTTTGAGTTTAGGGTCTGATTTCAGGGTGAAATTCTTCCCTTGGGGTGAGGGAGAAGGAGGAAGTAGGAGCGTTCGGCTCTGAATCATGGAAAATGACCACACTGAAATCAGATCTTCTCTGCCGGGTGCAGATTTGTTCCCGGGTGTCAGCCTGCAGCGTTGGGTCATCGACCAGCTGCGACGCTGCACAGGTTGTATTTTTTCCTGCAACATTTGGTAGAACGTTTCAGGCTGGAGGAGGGGGAGGAAGGGGGTGGATTATCTGAACCAGATGTTTGGGGGCCATCTCTGTGACACAAGTGAGTAATTAGTTTTAAGTGATTATCCATGTGACCAGTCTGGGTGCACTCAGCTTTTCTGGGCTGAGGAAGCAGGCTTGGCTGGCTGCACCCTGACTGGAGAAGAAGTGAGAGGTGCTGAGGGCTGTGTGCGTGTGTGTACCTGTGCCCGGAGATTATTTCCAGAAAAAGCTTTATGAGTTGAATATAAATGGCTATCTGGGATACCTGGGTGATGGGTCTGGGATGGCTTTGACGAGTCCTCCACACAAAATGCTTCTGTGTGCACAGAACAGCACAGACTTAGAGGAAAATTGCTCTCAGGGTGGAACATGTGATAGACCCAGGATTGTCCTGCGGGAACCAATTGCCGAGGCTCCTCTTGGATGCGGGACATGCCACCTGAGAAGGTGTGGTTCGGTGGCAGCTGAAGAGCAGCTGTGCTCCCAGCCTCTGTAGCTCCTATAGCTTTGGGTCTATGTCAGCCTCAAGTTGTGCGTAAGTTGCTGGCAGAGAGGGTCGGGAAACCCTATATTGACTGATGTGAGCCTCAGGGAGGGAACAGGGGCTCAGAATAGAAATTACATTAAATTCCAGACAAGAAAGGCACATTTCTCACCTACATGCAATTAATGACCCTCATGAGACTTGTACCTGCAACAAAAGTGAGTGCCATGAAGTGTCAGAATTACTGCCACTGGATGTTCCAGGGGGTGCAGCAGGGACACAAAAGACAGAGGGACAATGCCTCCTTGAGAGGCAGGAAAGACTTAATAAACGAGACAAGATCAAGATACGAAGATCTTGAGTTCAGCATTTAACAAGAGGCCAATAAGAATTTGCCCTTGCACATTTATTTTAAACCACAAAAGGCTACCGAGGATGACTTTAAACCTGCAACGGCCTTTTTGGTTTCCATGGCAGGAAACCCCCAAGGCATCATTCCACCAGCCTCCATTCCCTCTGGCCTTCCTGGCTCGCAGTCCAGCACGTTCCCGTTTTCCTTCTGCCCCACGGGAGGAAATGTGAGATATTTCACTTGAGACAGATCGCTCATCAAAGGAGGGCGTTGCTCACTCCAAGTTGTCCACACTGGGCCTCTGTGGGTTTGCTTCCATCCGTCCATCTGCACCTGAAATGCAGGAGCAAAGGGGGTGGGTGAAGAGGGGAGATGCTGGCCCCTTCTTCCTCCATCCCACAGGGGGTGGGACTACTGTTGGTCAACATTGTTGGTTCCTTCACCAAGACCGAAGGCATCCTGAGCCTCCTCTATGTGTAGAATACTGTGCTTAATTCTTAATATGGGTTAGCTTCTGAATTCTTTACAATGACCTCCTGTGAAAGACACGGATACTACTCAAATCTAACAGGTGAGGAAACCAAGGCACGGGAAGTTTAGTGCTACACTTAAGTAGGTAGCACTTATTTCTGCACCCAGCCCAGTTCATATATTTACTCCTCATAATAACGCTAGGAAGTTGTTAGAAAAAATTATCTAATGCTTGGAAATAAAGCAAAAGGGGGATGGCACACTCTCCTGAAGTCCCACTCAGCACTGTCTAATGAGCCTGCGGTCGTAGGCAGGACAATGGCTCCCCAAAGATGTCCTCATCCTCATCCCTGTATGCAATGAACTTGTCATGTTACGTAGTAAAAGGGACTTCGCAGATGTCACTGGGGTCATAGAATTTATGGTGCAGAGATCATATTGGACTCTGTATGTGCTCACAAGCTAATCATTAGAGAACTTTCTTCAGCTGTTTTCAGTCCAAAAATCCACAGAAGGGGAGTCAGAGACATTCGAAGGTGAGGGGGATTTGACCTACGTTGCTAGAGGGACCCACACAGCTTCTAGGAGCAAGACCAGCCCCTGCCTGACAGCCAGCAGGGGAACAGAGACCTCAGTCCCACACGCAGCCTGGTGTAGCTTGGAAGCAGACTCTTCCCACAGCCACCCTATTAGAGCCCGACTGGCTGACACCTTGACTTTGGCGTTGGGAAACCTGGAAAAGAGAAACCAGTGGAGGTAAGCCAGCGTCCTGACTTACAGAACCGTAAGATAATACATGGGCATTGTTTTAAGGCACTAGATTTGTAGTAGTTTGTTTCAGCTCCCTAGAGTTCTCTAGCAGTGCCACCCCCCAGGAGGGTGCAGATATGATGGAGATGTCTACTCTGCCCTCTCCCATTCGGCAGCCACCAGCTACCCCCAGCAACTGAACACTTAATATGTGACTACTGAGAAAGTGGATTTTTAATTTAATGTACCTTTAATTAACCTGAATTTACATATAGCCGTGTGAGGCTAGTGGCTACTGTATTTGGTGGTGCAGCTCTAGAGGGGAACATTTGTTCTACTGACTATTATTGAATAGGGCCCAGACAGACTCTTCAAGCTACCTGTCAACATAGATGTTTTGTCTGGTAGAGATGCAAACGCTTTCTGTCTAATGAAAAAGTTAACTTCAAAGGTTACAGATTTATTGCCTGTAGGACATTAACCAGTTTGTTTTACATCTAATCTGTCAATCTTACTCCAATATTCTTTCTCTAGTGCCTACAAAAATCTCAGTTCTTCAAATGTTCTTTGAACCATTTCTACCAATCTTTCGGCCCCTTGCTTTAAGGAGTTAGAAAAAGGTTTGACAGCTGTACCTCTGTGCCATGTTTTTTAACTTCTTGAAAGTCATGCTATTATTAGATAATGTTATTATCCTCATTTTACAGATGGTGAAACTGAGGCACAGAGAGGTAGATAATTTGTGCAAGGTCACACAACTCAAAAAGACACCATCAGAGCCTCTTGGAACTTGCTTTTGGGGAGCCCTGTAAAAGTGAATATTCATAAGGCAGAGAGATGCCCGGCCATGTGGGTTGGTAGGAGGTGCACAGGGTTTAGCATATACACATCTGAAGATCATGCCAGGGGAGGGCTGAGACCAATTCCTGGTGGCTGCTTTTTTTTTATTTTTTATTGATGTGTAGTTGATTCACACTGTTAGTTTCAAGTGTAGAGCAAAGTGATTCAATTATATATATATATATATATATATATATATATGTATATACACACACACACACACATATGCACACACACATACATACACACACACATATATATTTTTTCTTATCAAGTTCTTTTCCATTATATGTTACTACAAGAAATTGAATATAGTTTCCTATGCTCTACAGTAGGTCCTTGTTTTTCATCTATTTTATATATAGTATAGTGTGTCTGTTAATCCCCAGCCCCTAATTTATCCCTCCCTGCCCTTTCCCCTTTGGTAACCATAGTTTGTTTTCTATGTCCATGAGTCTGTTTTTGATTTGTAAATAGAATTTGTATCTTTTTTTTAAGATTCTACATATAAGTGATATCATATGATATTTGTCTTTGTCTGACTTACTTCACTCCATATGATAATCTCTACATCCATCCATGTTGCTGTAAATGACATTATTTCATTCTTTTTATGGCTGAGTAATATTCCATTGTATAAATATACCACATCTTCTTTATCAAGTCATCTGTTGATGGAAATTTAGGTTGTTTACATGTCTTGGCTATTGTAAATAGTGCTGCTATGAATATTAAGGTGCATGTGTCATTTTGAATTACAGTTTTCTCCAGATATATGCCCAGGAGTAGGATTGCTGGATTGAAGTTAAGTCGTTTTTACTTGATTTTTGTTGAGGAAGCTATAGAAAGAAGATAGCAGAACTGTCAGTAAGTGACTTAGCTAGTTTCCCATTTCAGATATGTCTGGTAAGGTGTCCAGTGACAGGGTCACATCCAGTAACCATTGGAAAAAGACTCCCTCCCCTACCATGATAATGTCATAGTAAACTGTGTTTTATTTCTCTGGGATCTGGAAGACCTACACAAGGATCACTTGATCTGCTGCTGAAGGCCTGCCTACAGCATGAGGCTCTGCCAGCAGCAAAGGCGAGATGCTTCCCCCTCCCCACTTAGCCTGGCACTGGGTTCCCCCAAGGCTTCTTTGCTGTTGGATCATTGGGTGACATTTAAGATGTCTGATCCTTCTTCTTGGAGTTCCTAAACCATTATTCTCCTCAAAGAGGATCACTATGAAACCAACTTCACCTTAAAAAGAAAATGGGTTTGTGAAGGCTATGGACTTATATCCATTCTTGTAAAGGTTTAAAAGATTAAAAATCACTTACTATAAACAAATGATATCAATGATTATAGCTACTACTTTTGAGCTTATATGTGATAAGCAGTGATTGCCATTCAACATGCATCATCTTAGTTAACCCAACCACCCTGAACAGTAACTCTAGTTCTCTGCATTCTGTAGCTGATGGAACAGACCTGTAGAGGCTGAGATGGTGCATCCCTTGATCTGGATGATCTAAAACCTGTGCCTCTTCTGAGTATTAGAAAACATATGAAATTAAGCCCAGTGTCTTTTCTCTTCTGTGTTTCTAATACCTAACATAATGTGTGAATTTATTGGTGCTTCATTAATATTTGCTGAATAAATGAATGCATAATGATTGAAAAAAGTATATAAGGCATTCATTATTTCATTAATCCATAAATTTTTATTGGACAACTGCTGTGTGCTGACTCTATGCTATGGTATAAGAAAGTAGGGGTATAAAATGAAAAAAGATATCTTCATGGGAATGCAAAGCAGTACAGCTGTTTTGGAAGAGAGTTTGGTGGTTTGTTTCAAACTAAGCATAATTCTACTGTACAATTGAGAAATAATGGTCCTTCACATTTACCCAAAAGTGCTGAAAACGTTTGTCCACACAAAAACTGGCACACTGATGTTTATAGAAGCTTTATTTATAATTGCCAAACCTTGGAAGCAACCTAGATGTTCTTTGGTAGGTGAGTGGATAAACTGTGGTACATTCAGATAATGGAATACTATTCAATGTTGCAAAGAAATGAGCTATGAAACCATGAAAAGAAGTGGAAGAACCTTTAATGCTTATGACTAAGTGAAAGAATTAATCCAAAAAGGCTACACATACTGTATGATTCTAACTATATGACATTCTGGAAAAGGCAAAAGTATGGTGACAAGTTTAAAAAAAACAACAGTGATTGTCAGGGCTTGGGGGAAGGATGGTGAATAGAGAGAACACAGGAGATTTTCAGGGCAGTGAGTGTGATAGTGGTATAATGGTGGATACGTGTCAGTATCCATTTGTCCAAACCCATAGAATGTACAGCACCAAGAGTGAACTCTAATATAAACTATGGATTTGAGGTGATTGTGATGTGTCAATGTAGGTGCATTAGCAGCGGCAAAGGAACCACTCTGGTGGGGGATGTTGATGATGGGAGAGGCTGTAAGTGTGTGGGGGTGGAGAGATTTATGGGAAATCTCTGTACCTTCCTCTCAATTTTCTTATAAATTTAAAACTGACCAGAAAAAATAAAGGATTGAAAAATATATATATTTTCATTGCCCTGGGGAGCTCATGGTCTGAGAGCTTATCAGCTCTACTTACCAGTGATAAGAGAACTTATCAATGATACTAATTCTGACCTCACTGATTACTGGGATGCTGCAAAAGACACTTTTTTTGTGGGCTGGTACACTGGAGTGATCTTTCTCCATGAAGTTTTATTTAATAATTTACAAGCTCTTGGTTACATTTATAGTGTGTGATTTGGAGGGAAGGCAAGCAGTTTTTTTCATGTTTAATTATAAAGAGTATTCATGTCTAGTGTAGTTTTTTGTTTGTTTGTTTTTCATCGTTTTATTATTTTAATTTTTTTACTGAAGTACAGTCAGTTACAATGTGTCAACTTCTGGTGTACAGCACAATATCCCAGTCATGCATATACATATATATATTCACTTTCATATTCTTTTTCATTAAAGGTTATTACAAGATACTGAATATAGTTCAATATATGAACTCATCTACGAAACAGAAACAGACTCACAGACATAATAAACAATCTTATGGTTACTGGGGAAAGGAAGTGGGAAGGGATAAATTTGGGCATTTGAGATTTGCAAATATTAGCCATTATATATAAAAATAGATTAAAAAAACAAGTTTCTTCTGTATAGCATAGGGAACTATATTCAATATCTTGTAGTAACCTTTAGTGTCGTTTTGAAGAGGATTTTATTCCCACGGGAAAGATTTCAGAATGACCTAAAGAGATGTGGCATTTCATCCTTGGGCCCAAGAATCACATCATGGAATCTCAGTAATTCTAGCAAGTTTGTGGATTCTTTATCACAAGAGTATCCTGAACCACACCCAAAGATTGGGTTTGGTACCAGACACTGGTTTTGGTACCAGAGAGACCTGAGAAAGAATCTCGGCTCTGCCATTTATTAGTGACCTTTGAGAAGTTATTTAAGTTTCCTGAGTGTCAACGTTCTCATCTGTAAAATGGGGATAATGCCTTCCTTTCCAGGTTGCCATAGAGCGTAAATGATCGCAAGTGGAGAAGAGCGGGGCAGGAGCATGGTGCTCAGAGCATCTTCATCACTCCATCAGTGGGAATGGTGAATTTATTATCCCTTTGCTCTTCATTCCTAATCATAGTTGGAGTTAACACAGTGCTTCTCTGACCTTAATATGCCCACGAACCACCTGGGGATCTTGTTAAAATGCAGTCTCTGATTTAGTAGGTCTGGAGCAAGGACTGAGGGTCTGCATTTCTAACCAGCTCCCAGGAGATGCCAGAAGCTTCAAGGCTCTAACAAATCTTTAAGCATTAAAGTGACACAGCATCACTTTACACACAGGGCAAGTTCCACCATTCTCTGTTCCTTTGCTGGGGAAGATGGAAATACAAGGCCTGGGATGGAAACTCTAATTGAAATAACATGATTTCATCGTTTTCTGGAACTATGCTAAAAGAGCATTAGAAATTTAAGATCCAACCTTCCATCAGTTTTGCCAGGCTGAATTTTTGGTATTTTGCTATTAGAAACCTTTCTCTATTGTGTGGTGTATCAAAACTTTTGTTCACTCTCACTCCCCCTATTAGCTATGTCCCCACAACCTCTTACCACCTTCAGTTAAGCTTGGTGGCTTCTGATGGGTGAATCTTAGACCAACTTAGCTATGACTGGTAGGTCACATGTCCAACACCTGGCTGATACCCATTTTCAAACTAAATATACAATTTTATTTTTGGTAAAAAATGCTTTTCAGATGAAAATGAAAATTACAATGGGTAATTGTGGCTGGCAAGGGAAAAGAGTCATTTGGGGTAATATCTCTCATAATTGGGGGTAATTTTGACAAACGCAGACATTGTAGAATTCCCACACATCCTCCCTGCCAAAAAGAGGTCAGGAAAGAGTGCTGTCCTCAAGGCAAAAGCCTGAGCTCTCCTCCCCTTTCCAGCCCACAGACGGGATGGTGAGCTTCATGGCAGTCAAGCTTTCTGCTCTCGCCCTCAAGAAATGTGTTTTATTCTACCCCTGGTGAGCAATTAGAAGTTTTATGGCTTCAGCCATGAGCAGGGTAGAGCCTAGGCTGGGGAATTGGCCATGGGATTTAATCAGAACTTTGGTTTTGGTTTTTACATTGATGAAAAATATGCACTGTATTCTGTGTCTCAGAACAAATTGATCACTAACTTAGGTTTAAAATAGGGCAGATTTCTGTACTCTCGTGTTTCATATTGAGGATATTTACAAAATAGTTTTTCCTTTTAGGATATCGGGTTACCCTGTGATTACAGCATGACTGAGGGTTGGTGTAGGTCTGAACCTGCCACACCCCCGTGCCTGTCTGCTGGGTTCCTGCGGCTGACGCTGTCCTTCTGTGATCTCAGCTCTCAAGGATGCTTGTGCAGGGATTTATGATTTGAAACAAAATATCATGGGTAGAGTTGCTTATCTCTACGACAGGATGGGTCGTGTGAGCGAGGGCTTTGGACCAGGTAGATCTGAGTCTGAATCCCAGGTGTACTACTGCTGTGTTGCTCACCTGTGACATGGTTAGGGTGAGGCAAGGGAGGCTCCTAGGATGTAAATTTAAGGTGGCACTCACACTCCGGTGATGGCCTTGCCCTTGTATAGCCCTGAGAGTGGGTGCCTCCTTAAATTGTGCACTTAGGTGCTTCTCATTCCTTACCTGGCCTAGTGTTGGTGTGTGACCAGGGGCAAATCACTCACCTGCCTCAGTCTGTCCCCTCATCTGTGAAATGAGGGCAAGAAGAATTGTCTCATAGAATTGTCATGAAGATGAAATATAAAGATGTTGGTATACTTCTTGACACGGTGCCTGGAACTGAGCTCAATAAATAGTAACTGTGTTTAGTTTTAATTCACCCATTAATTGGGCATCTTGTGTAACTCCATTTAGGGTAGCTAGAGTTAATCCCTTTTGTCCTTTGGAGTCAAAGAAAGAATCCAGAAATATTTAGAAGTGCCTTCATTTAGGACAGTGTTTCATTTAAGTTATTCTTTAGGAAATAATTTGTTTTGCATCTAGTTTTACATATACTCATTTCTCAGAGTTAATGTCAAAAGTGTTGCACCAGCAAAACGGGGAAACAGAATCTGAGCGTATCTAGTTATGCGCAGGGCAGAGCCAGGAGCTCCCCGGAGAGCAAGCACTTCATCGTGGAGAGACAGAACGTCTCACCCAGAGAACGAAGCACCGTGTGATTTGGGCTGGATGTGTGCAGCGTCCGCTGGCCCCAGGGTCTGGGATGGAGCCACGAGGCGTCCCAGACTCTGATCCTGGGGCTGTCACTGGGCTCACTCACTTAGCACACACTCAGAGCAGCTTAAATTTCTACTTGCAGAAGCATGTGTTTTCCTGCTCTTTTCTCTCCTTGCTTGTTTTTTCTCCTGGTGCAATGCTGATCAAGGCGTTCATGGTCAGGATAAAGAGGGGAGACTGTTAGAACACTGGCCTGGTAAGAGGAGAAGCTCTGAGGGGCTCGAGTCTCCCAAATGATAGTCTTGCCATGTTGCTCTAAAGGGAAAAAAAAAAGCCTCATGATTTTTTTTAAGCTCCCAAGTTTTGTGCAGTTAACTAGATAAAGACCAGGTACTACTGATTCTATTAGCTTCTCCCCACCCCTCTTTTGAATATTGCTTCTAACTGGGCTGCTGAGGGATAATGACCAAGGGTTATATTCTGGACTTCTGGTTCCAGCTCGATGTATTTGCCATCTATTTAAGGGTTCTCTATCTCAGTTTCTTAATCTGTAAAACAAGAGATTAAATTTGGGGGGCCATCTTTTTGTAGGATGAACCAATTCTGAGGCCACTCGTGTGTGTGTGTGTGTGTGTGTGTGTGTGTGTGTGTGTGTGTGTGTGTGTGTGTGTGTGTGTGTGTGTGTGTCTGTTGAAGGGAGGGTGTAAGGGCTGTCTCCTAGACTTGGAGGCTATAATAAGTCTAGGTTTAATATTTGAATCATGAGCTGTGTATTCAGTTCTAGGCCATACACCATTTAGGGAGAGTCAAGACACAAATTTCATTTCATTTTCCTGCTAAGCCTGGATTTTTTCACCTTGGAGTCCCAGGTAACTCCTTGAGCAGAGCTGTTTCATAGGATGGAAGCAATTTGCTATTCTGAGCCCAGGGAATTAAAAGAAGGGAAGGAAGGAACTTCTTTGACCTGGAGAAAGTTAGCAGCTGGCTTGATTGATGAGAATTACATGAATGGACTTGAGTAGGATCTAAAGAAAGGCATAATGTATGTATAAAGGTGTGGGAGAGTGGTGGGCATAAAACTCCTATAGAAACTCAGTGAAAATCCATTTGACCTGGAGGATTTAGGTGAGCAGCTTACCTGGAATCTTTAAGGTGGTATTGGAGTTGGACTGAAGGAGGGGCAGAGCAGACATGGAAAGCTGGAGCAGGAAAGAACCCTGGGTGGGGGTGGGGGGTGAGTGGGAGGGGGGCAATGATTATTTATTGCTGTTAAGATAGAAAATAAATGTTACATAATTTCAAAACACATAAATTAGATTACTCTATTTAAAAGAAGATGCTAGATTTGTCTATATTAAGTGCTTATTTCATTCTAGACTATTAAATATAAACCTAATTAAATATAAACTTCTCGCACTGTTAAAAGAGGTCCTGGCCAATTATACAGGTAGACTTTCCCAGCTGGGTATCAGAATAATACAATGCAAAGAGCAATGGGTCTTAAGATAGATTTGAAGGAGAACTGGGAGACATCCGGACTGATTTCTAAGTACCAGACCCCGTGCTAGACAAGTTACACATGTCATTTAATTGAGTATTCAGTCCTCAAATATTTGACTGCCCCTGTGCAGACACAGGGACACAAAAAGGAACAAGGTATAGGTCTTTCTCTGACACTGTCTTAGTCTAGTGGGGCAAATATACTCATGAGCAGACCAACATAATTTTGTGTGTGTTGGGAAAAACTCAGTCTTCCTTCCATGTATGTCTCACTCACACCAACTACCATACTCACAACACTTCTGACACCAGATGTGTGGGGCTGGTTCAGGTGAGAAGGACCCTGAGGTTCAGTGGATGAATGGCAGCGCTGGAATGTACTTCCAGTAGCCAGTTCAGTTTTACTGCTCCTTTGTCTTCTTGTGGGGTAGTGGAGGAGCTGAGCAGCGATAAGGCCATTGCAGAGGGAAGAGACTGCAAAGGTTCCAGCCATGAGGGGGTCTCCAGTTTCCTGCATGGAGGTGAAGATTCTGGCCAGGGAGCCCCCAAAGAGTAGATAGAATGTGATTGTTGAGAGCTGGCCCATGTACCCTTTGGGATAGTTGGTGGCTGCCTGGAGCAGCCCTCCTGTAATACAGGAGAACAAATCTGACTACATTGGATCTGTTTCTTTGGTTTTTACCACTGTGCCCTGTTTCTGGGCTTAGTCTTGCTAGCTCTGCACCTTTTGTCAAACAATGTTGCCTTTAGCCTGAAATGTAAGGGAGAGACTGTTCTCAAGGCTCTGATCTTTAAGGATGTTAATACTTCTGCACTTATGTAAAGATAACAAGTTGCAGAATAGGAAATAACCTTTGTTTTGTGGAGGTTTACAGGGACACCATGACCTGACCCACATGGACAGCTGGAAGAACAAAGAATTCCTACAGCAAGAAGTTTGCAACAATCAACCACACCCCCTCCCCTGTTTTTTGTATAAAAGACTAGAATAGGATGGTTCTCCAAGAGGTTAGTCTGCCATCCTCTCGGTCCGCTGGCTTTCTGAATAAAGTCGCTATTCCTTGCCCCAACAGGTCTCCGGATTTACTGGCCTGTCCTGCGGGGAGCAGAACGAGTTTGGACTCGGTAACACTCCCACCATCACAGCAGGCATGTGGGAGGCCTGGAGCAGAGTGACTACAGCCAGGGGCTTCAGTGGTGAAAGCTCAACCAGCAGGCCTGGGAAAGCGACACCTTTCACAGTCTGTCCCCTGTAGTGCAGGACGCGGAAGGCATCAGGAACAGGGCTTCACCCCCAGAGCTGAAGGAGAAGTTGCTGGTGAAGCTGTGGGCCATGGTCACAGTCAGCGCCACCAACGCTAGCGTTACAGACTGGTGACTCAACCCGTCGGCACTCTCGGCTCCCAGGAGTTTAAACACTTGGGGCAGTTTTACCAGAAGTGACCCAGTCACGACGCCCGGCCCCAGGCCTCTGCTGAGGAGCATCTTGAGACAGGGAACTTCCTTAGAGTGAAACAGGTGTCCTGGGGGACCGCGTTTCCCGGTCGCACCCTCCCTGCTGTCCGACTTGTAAAGCACACCGACGCTGTACGCCTGCGCAGTCCCATCTTTTGCGCCCTCATTTACGCTTCGGCTTTGGCGCCAAAAACCGTCCGCCTGCGTCTCCCGCTCCTCCTGCCCCGCGCCGTCTGGGCTGCTTCCTGCGGACTTGACCCTGCGAAGGTGAGAGAGAAGGAGCGGGAGGCTCTGAAACGGCGTTGGGCTGGGGCGCTGAGCCTTTGTGTCCGCTGTCCTCTCGGGGTCTCCGGGGCGAAGGCGCCCACGGAAGCCAGGCCGGGCGCCGACCGCGTCCCCTCAGGTCCGCCCGGGCGCTGGCGGGTCTGCGGCAGGAGCCAGGCGAGGAGACCCACGTGCGTAGATTCTCGGTGACCTTACAAGGTGGAGTGTCGGAGATGTGAACGGTTTATTGTGGGACGTACGTTGATGCTCCTCTGGTAATGCTCCCACCGTCCCATGGCAGTAAATAGTACCCTCCCCATTTCTCAGAGGAGGGACGCTGGGAGCTACCAGGCCACTCAGCACTTGGTCACAGCTGGGAACCAGCCCTCAACCTGAAGCTTCTTCCAAAAGGGGGCCACGTGGACCCTCAGGAAGGGCTTGGATTCAGGCCTGGCTCTGGTACTAGGGAGCCAGGATGGCTCGACCGTCATCTCAGCTCCATGGGCCTCTGCTTCCCCCCGTGTCACCAAAGGTACTGAGACGTGGCAGTGTCCCGGGTCCCTTCGGTTTCTGACACGGGGACGACTTGCCTGCAATCTTCAGATCTGACCTCGGTTTAGTACGGCTGTTGGGGAGATACTATGGGTTGGCCCTCACGTTGTACAGTTTCTCTCTGCTCCAACACGTGGTAGAGACGTCTCATGAGTTGCCTGGTGGAACGTGGTAAGACAGTTGCCTTTGGTGAGGGGTCCAGTCCAGGTTTATTCATTTTCTTGCTTTGTTTTACCTGTGTGTAAAATGGAGATGAAGCACTGGCGAAGGAAGGAGAAGTTTAAACCATTTGCAATCTCAAGCTTCGTAACCCAGCCTTTGTCTTTTCTATCTTATGTTCTTTTCTTGACTGAGGATTTGCCCTATTTTGGGAGCTTTTCTTTTAGAATTTGGCATCTTTGAGCATTGAGAAATGAGGCTTTTGTAGCAGAGCAGGTGGCTCAGGCTGTGATTTGGATTTTTCTCTCAGGACCCAGGTTGTAATTGGAGGTGTGGAGTAACTGTAACAAGATGTCAGAAAATACTTTACAAATAAACACGACAAACTTAAGTCAACACGTTGCATCTACAGAAAGTTTAAATCAAAGCCTTGGAGCAAGATGTATACGACTGTGTTCTAGTTGAAAGTTAACCTTGTGCAAAGCTTTGCACAAAGGCAGTCCCAACTGGCAGGAACTTGAAACATAACTGAATACGCTGCCCTAACCAAGAAATATAACAGACTGCTTACTGGGGCCCTTGGAAAAGAGAATGTGTAATCATTTTTTGATCTCTCTGATACGCATTTCTACGAATAACACTAGACTGTTTTATGGTTCATAAGGAATCAACTCCATGAAACATGATTTTGAGGCTGAGCTGGCCTACACATGTCTGAATCCCTGAAGAATCTTTAAAAAATAAGCATCAGCTTCGCCAGCAGTATCAGAGGCCTCTTATCTGCCTTGTGTTCTATTCCCCCACCTTTCTCCTTCCACTCACAGAAGACAAAGATGACCAAAGAAAATTGAGCTAATCCAACATTTGCTACATTTATTCTTTTTCTCTAATTAAGTATATTTTGCTAAGTATTCCCTCTCCTTTTCTGGCTTGGACAGGATGGATCTAAGAGGAAGACACCCAGTCATTTTAAAGGGGACGCAGGAGAGTAGATGGTAGTGTGTTATTCTGGAAAGAATAACGATGACTTTGTGTTTGTTCCTGACCTACAGATCTTGGATCCCCTGTCTACTTGTCGTGGGGCCTTTGGCACGCTACTGAATATCTCTAAGCCTTCATTTCCACATTTGCAAAATGGGAAGGATAAAAACTAGTTGATAGGGTTGTTGTGAAAATTAAAGGATATCACGAATCATATAATCATGACTTATTTCTTCTAGTTGCCCCTATCGTGAGCATTTTGAGGGTTATCTCTAGTAAAAAAAAAATGGTGACAAGAGTGGGAAGAGTTGGAAATGTTGGAAAATGGACACGTTAGTAAGATTGTGCATACTGGCCCCCTTGTGGCTGGGGATGACTTGGGTTGTGAACGGAAGAGACAGTACTCCTTCATGTATTCAATTATTACGTGAGACCCTTTCAGGCCCTCTCACCTGGAACGGGCTTCTTTGAGATGGCTGCTCTGTTAGCGTGGTTCCCAGAGTGAGTCTGTTGAGCAGAGCTCTCTGCTGATGGACATGCCATGTGATAGTAAAAATCCCTGCTGCTTTAAGCCACTGATACATTGATGTTTGTTGTTATCACAGCAGAACCTAGCTTATTTTGACTGATAAAATTCAACTTCAGATTATGGCATTTCCCTTTGGTGAATTTCATGCATCTTCATGGTTATACCTTATTCACCATCTTCCAAGTTACTGCTTAAAAAATCTGCAGTTACTATTTGTAACAGTAGTGTCTGATTTAGCAGTGACATGCCCAAGAGAACTTTTCTGAATGGCAGCATCTCTTCTGTTACTTGATTTAAGCAACGTTGACTTTTCAGCTAGTACCAGCTCCAGAGAGGCCAGTGTTCTCTTTAAAGACTCTGTATTCTGACTTGTGTTAAAGAGTCTCAGTTTTGTATCTCCAGTCTAAATCTCTTTCCTGAATTGCAGATTTGGTATCCAGTTGCTGTTTAATGACTGTGCTTGGATGTTTTATAGGTACCTCAGACTTGATTTGATTTGGCTAAAAGTTGGTTTGGCCAAAGCACTATTGTTTGTTTCCCAAATTTTACTCCACCTACTCTACACTTGTTCTTTCCTATAATTCGAATGAAACCTCAGTTTCTTATCCTGGCCTACAGGACCATGCCTGCCTCTCTGATTCCTTCATCCTTGCTCTCTCCTCCTTGTGCACTAGGACCCAGTCACATGACATTGCTTCTGATTCTTAAACATGGTTCTTTCTTTCCAGTCTCCGGCTCTCTGCATTTGCAGGTGCCTTTGCTTGGATCCCTGGATCTTCCTGCGGCAAATTTCCTTCCCATCACGGAGTCACCCTCAGGCAGCCCTCCTTGTTGGCCTCCTTTCCCATCCGTAGAGACTTGCTCCCTACCGCATTATTCCAGGGTGTCTTCTTCAGCACCATGCTTGTCAGTACCAAGATAGGAAACCATCTCACATATTTGATTAAGTGTGTCCTCTCTGCCTCCTCATCTTTCCTTAGGATGTAAGCTTGTTGAGGGCAGGGGCTCTCTGTCTGCTTCACTCTGTATCTCCCCAGGCCTGGAATAGCACTTTCCTAGAACATAAGAGGCATTACATCAATGTTGGTGCTGTAGGTTTGGGGAGGCATGGGAATGGTGCAGCGGCTGAACTTGTATATGGTTATGTCCCTTTCCCCATGAGGGACTACTGTCTGAAATATAGAAAAAACTCAGTGAATTCAATCAGCAGTCTTCATTAAAGGAATGCCTGTTAGCGAGGGAGGAAGAGGGTGGGGAGGGATAAATTGGGAGTTCAGGATTTGCAGATACTAACTACTATATATAAAATAGATAAACAACAAGGTCCTACTGTACAGCACAGAGAACTATATTCAATATCCTGTAATAGCCTATAATGAAAATATGAAAAGGAATATATATGTATATTTTTTCTTTTTTTAATTTCAGAGTTTCTTTTTTCTAGTTGAAGTATAGTCAGTTTAGTGTTGTGTCAATTTCTGATGTACAGCATAATATTTCAGTCATACATATACATACATATATTCCTTTTCATATTCTTTGTCATTTTCGTTATAGGTTGCTACAAGGTATTGAGTATAGATCCCTGTGCTCTACAATATAAACGTGTTTATCTATTTTATATACAGGAGTTAGTATCCGCAAATCTCAAACTCCTGATTTATCCCTCCCACCCCCTTTCCCCCAGGTAATGATAAGTTTGTTTTTTATGTCTGAGTCTGTTTCTGTTTTGTAAATAAGTTCATTTGTGTCTTTTTTTTTTAAATTCCACATATAAGTGATATCATATGGTAGTTTTCTTTCTCTTTCTGGCTTACTTCACTTAGAACGATGATCTGCATTCTATTCATGTTGCTGCAAATGGCGTTATTTTGTTTTTTATGGCTGAGTAGTATTCCATTGTATAAATAGACCACTTATTTATCCAGTCATCTCTAAATGGGCGTTTAGGTTATTAACATGTCTTGGCTATTGTAAATAATGCTGCTATGAACACTGCAGTGCATATATCTTTTCAAATTAAAGTTCCCTCTGGGTTGTCCAGGAGTGGGATTTCTGGATCATATGGTAAATGTATTTTTAAGGAATCTCCATACTGTTTCCCACAATGGCTGCACCAAACCACATTCTCACCAACAGTGTAGGAGGGTTCCCTTTTCTCCACACCCTCTCCAGCATTTATCATTTGTGGACTATTGAATGATGGCCATTCTGACTGGTGTGAGGTGATACCTCATTGTAGTTTAGATTTGCATTTCTCTGATAATTAGGAATATTGAGCATTTTTTCTTGTGCCTATTGGCGATTTGCATGTCTTCACTGGAGAATTGCTTGTTTAGATATTCTGCCCATTTTTGGATTGGGTTTTTTTGTTGTTGTTGTTATTAAGCTGTACGAGCTGTTTACATATTCTGGAAATTAAGCCCTTGTCAGCCTCCGCATTTGCAAATATTTTCTCCCATTCTGTAGGTTGTCTTTTTGTTTTGCTTATGGTTTCCTTTGCTGTGCAAAAGCTTCTAAGTTTAATTAGGTCCCATTTGTTTATTTTTGCTTTTATTTCTATTGCCTGGGTAGACTGCCCTAGAACATTGCTAAGATTTATCTCAGAATATGTTTTGCCCATGTTTTCTTTTAGGAGGTTCATAGTATCTTGTTTTATGCTTAAGTCTTTAAGCCGTTTTGAGCCTATTTTTGTGTATGTTGTGAGGGAATGTTCTAACCTCATTGATTTATGTGTGGCTGTCCAGCTTTCTCCCAGTATCACTTGTTGAAGAGACTGTCTTTTCTCCATTGTATATTCTTGCCTTCTTTGTTGAAAATTAATTGACTGTAAGTCTGTGGGTTTATTTCTGGACTCTCTATTCTGTTCCATTGATCCATATGTCTGTTTTTGTGTAAATATCATGCTGTTTTGATTACTGTAGCTCTGTAGTATTGACTGAAGTCTGCAAGGGTTATTTCTCCTTTTTCTTCAGTATTGCTTTGGCAATTCTAGGCCTTTTGTGATTCCATATACATTTTAGAATTATTTGTTCAAGTTCTGTGAAAAATGTCCTGGGTAATTTGACAGGGATCATGTTAAATCTGTAGATTGCTTTTGGTAGTATGACTATTTTCACAGTGTTAATTCTTCCATCCAAGAGCATGAGATGTCTTTCCATTTCTTTAAATCATCTTTAATTTCCTTAGCCAGTGTTTTGTAGTTCTCCATGTATAAGTCTTTCATCTCCTTGGTCAGGTTTATTCCTAAGTATTTTATTTTATTTTTTGATGTGATTTTAAAAGGAATTGTTTCTTTACCTTCCTTTTCTGATAGTTCATTGTTAGTGTAAAGAAATGCAATTGATTTCTGTATGTTAATCTTATATGTGTATGTATAAATGAATCACTATATGTATACCAGAAATTAACTCAACATTGTAAATTGACTGTACTTCAGTTAAAACAAACAAACAAAAGAATGCCTATTAGGCACTAAGCTAACGACTGGGCATAAAATAGGTTTCATCTCAGCCTTCCCCAAGACTCTTAAGGATCTAATTACAGCTTTCATTCATGGTGTGTATTTTATGTGCCAGGCTCTGTGATAGGCACTTTATGTATATTACCTCATTTCACCCTCACACTTGCCCTTTGGTACCCCTGTGGTATGTTTTCCTAAATATTTGCTGCTCTTTCTCTTCCAGGCACATGGTGTCATCACACTCCTGATCCCCTTTGTTGGGTGGGGCCTTATGATTAGTTCTGGCCAAAGAACAGACTTAAGGCTAATGTGCCATGTGCCACTTTCTGGGGCGTGGCCCTTGGGTGCCACCAAGAGGGTCTCTGGAGCTTGTATTCCCTCTGGCACAGCCACCAGGTGCGTGGAAGGAGGCTGCCCTATCGGCCTGGTTCCTGAATGTGTTTGGAGCAGGGCTCTCTCGTTGACCTGGGAGGACATGTGTGTGATCAAGAAATGCCCCTTTGCTATTTCAGGACATGGAGAGTTGGAGCTTACGTGTTACTCCAGCATCACCTAACACATTCTGACTGATGTGTGAGGTACAGTGATGCCACTTTATAGATGAGACACTTCATGCTCAGGGAGGTGACTCACCCAGGGTCACTCAGCTAGCAAGCGGGGCACCAAGACTACAGTATTTTTACTGTTCAGTGGTTACATTGTTTTTAACAGATACACAAATTTAACCAGTACAAACTTCATTCACTGATTTTTTTCAAGAAATATGTATCTTTAGTTTCTCTAAATCAATCTTAATCTGACTCTAAGCTCCCATCTCACATAGTGGTGGGAAATTCAGTCTCATTGGTCTTTTTTGTATCTTTACTTTTTTCTTCCCTAGACTTTACAGAATATCCCAGGGGTCATCTCTGGAGTACACAGTTTTGGGAGACCTAGTCGACCTCATGGTTACCCCTAATGCTCTGTGTGGTCCCTGAACATCTGGAGAGTTTACTGATTCAGTGACACACTTAGACAAAGGAATCAGTTCAATCCTAGGTACCCGTGTCTAGAGACCTGCGTCTCTCAAAGGTCCTGCCACTTCCCCTAGGCCTGGGAAGCAGGGTCTTTTCATTCTCACTGTACTGGGCATCTTCAGATCTCTGAGCTTTCCTCTCCCTCCCTGCTTTCCTGCTTCCCTTCCACTCTCCTTTCCTCCCTCCCTTTCTTCCTTCCCTTCTTTCCCAATATTTATAGAGTGTCCCTATAAAACAGGGACTAGCCTTTGTGTTGGGGGTAGAGAAGTGAAATGGACAGAAACTCTTGCCCTCAGGATGTTCAATAACAGAGAGTCATAGAGATACAGACAACAAATAAAACCAATAAGCAAATTGTATCAAAGCTTGGAAGAGTTTGGTGCTACAGAGAAGCAAAGTAAGGAAGAGGGATGGGAGGTGTTGGGAGGAGGTCAGGATGAACCTCGCATTTTGCACAAGGCAAAATAGGTGATGAAACAAACTGGCGTATTTCTGGAAGAAAGGAATTCCTGGCAGAGGGAAATGAACATGGAAATGTGAAGAGGGCAGAACAGCATGCCTGGGATGCTCTGGAAACAGCTAGGAGCCTGGTGTGGAGATGGAATGAACTGTGTTGGGGCAGACCAAGCCCCATCTTTTATTTGGAATAAGAGGGGAGCCACGGGAGGAATCTGGGCGGGAGTGATGTGATCTGATTTCCATTCTAAAGGGGAGGGAGGGTAGAGGGCAAGAAGTGAAGCAGGAAGAACACTTAAGGTGCTATTTCAATAATTTCTTTCAGTATTGGGGCGCCTCCCTCCTCTGTCCCATGTTTAGGTACCACCCCACCTCCTTCAAATGTGCTCCCTCCCTCCTCTTCCTTGCTCAGGGAAAGCTGGCTGCATGTGTTTGAAGACTTTCCCAGAACCAAAATGACCTCCACAACCTGTACACACCTTCTAAATTGGGCTGGCTTCTAAAGTTAGGGGACACCAAGGCTCACCTGATCTTGGAGCGCAAGAGAAAAGTGAAAAGCCCAAAACACAAATAGTGCTCATTTTTTCTGAATATTTCACAGCAGGCAGCAGCAACAAAACACTAATGATCTCAATAGATATCCTATCCCCCAGACATTGTGTTAACAGGTGATCCAAGTAGGTACAAGTTACCTGAAAGTATGGGGAGAAGAGATAAGGAAGAAGAGAACTGGAAGCGTGCTCATGTGTGTAGATGGGGAAGAGGCACCTTCTAGCAATTAAGGTAGAATTTCTAGGGACAGGCAGAGGCAAAGGCAAACACTCCAGATGTTGTAGACAACGTATAGAACATCCAGTTAAATTTGCATTTCAGATAAACAATGAAGAGTCTTTTGAGTATGTTGGAAATATCTTATGGAACATACTTAACACTAAAAAAATTGTTCACTGTTTTTTGAAAAGCAAATTTAACGGGTGGTCCTGCATTTTTATTTGCTGAATCTTGCAACTCTAATCACAGATGATGTTTGAATATAGCCGTGGTTGAGAACCACAGCCTGATTCTTCAAAGATGTGTGTCCTCTAGGCAAAGAAGTGGGAAATGAGAAATATGGAGATTTGGGTGGAAAAACAATACAGGAACAATGGCAGAGCTTGGAAGAGCCTGGCTCATTTTGTAAGAGAGGGAGAGAATTACATTAATTACGTAAAATGTGTTTTAGAACCTTTGGCTTACTTCTTTCTTACCTCCCTTCCGTGTAGAAGAAAGATGTATTTGTCAATGACCGAGGCTAACATTAATCATGACAGTTTATTTGTCTTTATACTGCATTTCTGATTTAATGTGCTAGTTGAGGCATAGTTGTTTCATGAAAAAGAAGTCATCACAATGATTTTTTTTGTCTCCTGGACCCTCAGGATAATAAATTAAGTGTTCACATAAGCCTTGTTGACACAGAGGGGAAGTTTCTGACTCAAAAGATCCCAAACCAAGAAAATGAGACTTTAGATGAACACAGTGTCTCCCTCCCTGTTGTCACAGGCAGGGTCCCCTGGGGCTATTTATTGCTGATGGATGAAAACAGCCATTCCTCAGACTGGTCATGATTGTCCACCTACTGGGAAGTCCATCCATAATGTACGTATTTCAGATGTTTCCGGCGTGGAACATTTATCCTTTTAATACTTGACCTACAGCACGTATGTGTGATGACTCTCATATATTAGGTGCTCCGGCTTCATGCACTTCTCTTTGCTCCAGTGGGAACTATTTTAAATAGACTTTCTTTGGAGTCATGAAAATCCTCAGAGTTTGAAGGAAATTCTCTGAAGTATCTGTCTCGTTAAATTTTTGATACTACAAGGAAACTGGATTTTGCACATTTTGCAATTTGCTCAGTTTGGGCAGGGTAAACATTTATTAAATACCTCCCAGGTGTGAGCCCCTGGACTTGGGAGGCAGTGGGTGGATAGTGGCATGGCATTTGTATTTCACAGGATTAGAATTCAAGTTCCAAAGTCACTTCCCTTTGACACTATACTATTTGGCAGTTTCTAGTATGAAATAGGGTGTCAATCTGAATCCAAATCCTAATAATGCTAATTCAAATACTAAGCCAATACCAATTCTAACACTTGTATTAATACTGTTGCTGATACTGATAGCAACATCAATTGCAAAAGCAATTCCTGTTCTGACACTCTGTAGTAGTCAGGGTTCTCCAGAGAAGCAGAATCAAGAGAATATGTAGATATAGAGAAGATGATTTATTTTAAGGAATCAGCTCACACAATTATGGACACTGGTAGGTCCAAAATCTGCAGGCTGGGCCAGCAGGCTGGAGTCCCAGGTTAGGAACAGATGCTTCCTTTTGAGTCTGAAGGCCGACTGCTTTCTTTCATGCAGGGGAGGTCAATCTTGGTTCCAGTTGGCCTTCAACTGATTGGTGGGGGCCCACCCACCTTATGAGGGGCAGTCTGCTTTACTCAAAGTCCACTGATTTAAATATTAATCTCATCTAAAAGCACTCTCACAGAACCATCCAGCATAATATTTTACCAAGGCCCAGCCAAGTTGACACATAAAATTAATTATCACACATAGGTATAGATACTAATATTAAGATGTACTAATATTGTATTAGTCAAGAGTTTCACCAGAGAAACATATCCAGTGATTGATTGATTGATTGACTGATTGATTGACTGATTGACTGATTGCAGAAAATTGGCTTGTACCATTGTGGGAGCTGGCTGGCCAAGTCTGAAATCTGTAGGGCAGGCCATCAGGGAGGACACACTAGAATTCTTAGGTAGAAGCTGATGCTGCCTTCCACAGGTGGAATTTCTTCTGAAAAGTCTCAGTTCTGCTCTTAAGATCTTTCAACTGACTGAGTCAGATAACCTCCTTTACTTAAAGGCAACTGATTGTGAGAGTTAAGCACATCTACAAAATGCCTTCACAGCACCACCTCACTTATTGTTTGCTTGACACATTGGTTACTCCAGCCTACAACTAGCCAAATTGACACATGAAACTACCATCACAAACCTAGCGCAGCATGCACACGACTTGGCAGATACATGTATCCAGTCATTTCTAGCTAGGATGGTGAGAGAGACAAAGGAAGACTATATATTAATCCCGATATTCAGAAGTTTATGATATAATACAAGAGATATGATTAGACTCAAGTATTTATATGACAAGGTAGTAAATAAACCAACAACTGACATTTCCTGTACTGTTGGAATGTACTGGTCACTGGGTTAAGAGCTTCATATGTGTGTGTGTGTGTGTGTGTGTGTGTGTATAGAGAGAGTTGATTTACAATGTTGCATTAGTTTCAGATATACAGCAGTGGTTCAGATATATATATATATATATATATATATATATATATATATATATCTCAAAATGATCTGAAAAAAGATATCTATATTCTTTATATATATATGTAGGTTATATAAAATTATTACAAGCTATTGAATATAGTTCCCTGTTCTATACAGTAGGACCTTGTTGCTCATCTATTTTATATGTAGTAATGTGTCTGTTAACCCTAGATTCCCAATTTATCCCTCCCCCACCCCTTTCCCCTTTGGTGACCATAAGTTTGTTTTCTATGTCTGTGAGTCTGTTTCTGCTTTGTAAATAAGCTTATTTGTATCATTTTTTAGATTCCACATATAAGCGATATCATGTGATATTTGTCTTTTTTCTGTCTGATTTATTATGATACATACTAAATACTCTAGGTCCATCCATGTTGCTGCAAATGGCATTATTTCATTCTTTTTCTGTGGCTGAGTAATCACATATGTTTTTATATTTCATTTTCATGCAGCTCTATAAGATAAATATTATTATTTGTATTTTTCAGTAGAAACACTGAGTCTTAGGAAGTTTAAATTATTTGCCTAAGATCACACAGCTAACAAGTCTTAGAATGAGGATGCTCATCTGGGACCAGCCAACAGTTTTAGCCAAGATAGGAAGAATGAAGTTTGGTGGAAGGGAAACAGAGGAAGTGTTCAGTGGAGCTGGAGACTGGAGAGTCATGGGGGAGGTGGCACTGAGCCAGGCCTGTGGTGGGGGGACTTGAGTGGATAGAATGGAGAATGCAGGATTGAGGAAGAGCAGGATTTTCTACCAGGAGGAGCAAAGACTTGGGGGCGGACATATATGTGGGGCACGGGGTTCTCTAGCATGATGGCAGTGCCCTCCATCAAGGGAGTATGAGAGGAGCCGGGGTGCATAGACACAACTCTCAAGATATCTTTGGGTTGGGTAGATTTCTCAGGAAAATCACTTAATATGCTGAGTTTGGTGCAATGAAGTATCACCTCACACCAGTCAAAATAGCCATCATTAAAAAGTCCATAAACAAAAAATGCTGAAAAGGGTGTGGAGAAAAGGGAACCCTCCTACAGTGTAGATGGGAATGTAACTTGATGCAGCCATTATGGAAAACAGTTTGGAAATTCCTTAAAAAACTAAAAATAGGCTTACCATATGATCCAGCAAATCTACTCTTGGGCATGTGTCTAGAGAAGACTCCAGTTTTAAAAGGCACGTGCACCCCAATGTTCACAGCAGCACTATTTACAATAGCTAAGACATGGAGGCAACCTAAATGTCCTTTGACAGATGATTGGGTAAAGAAGATGTGTGTACACACACACAAACACACAAAATGGAATACTACTCAGCCATAAAAAAGAATTAAATAATGCCATTTGCAGCAACATGGATGGATGTAAACGTTATCATACTAAGTGAAGTAAGTCAGAAAAAGACAAATATCGTATGATATCACTTACATGTGGAATCAAAAAATGATACAAATGAACTTATTTACAAAACAGAAACAGACAGACATAGAAAACAAATTTATAGTTACCAAAGAGGAAAGGGGGAGGAGGGATAAATTATGAGTTTGGGATTAGCAGATACACACTACTATGTATAAAATAGATAAACAGCAAGGTCCTACTCTATAGCACAGGGAACTATACTTAATATCTTGTCATGAACTATCATGGAAAAGAATCTGAAAAAGAATATGTACATGTATGTATAACTGAATCATTATGCTCTACACCAGAAACTAATGCAACATTGTGAATCAACCACACTTTGATAAAAGTAACTAAATAAAATAAGTAAAAAATAAAAGTGTAGCTCAAAAAGAAAAAAAAAAGATGCTGAGTTTGGTTTCTCGATTAACAGTACTGCCCAGCCCCCCTTCCGTAGAAGCACAAGTAAAACCAGGAGCCCAGGAGGCAGAAACTGTCAGTGATGCGGTCCACTAATGTTACTGGTAACAGTGAGAAGAGGAAGAAGAGGAGGAGGAGAAGAAGGTGAGGAGAAAGGAGGGAGCCTTCTGAGAATGTCACTTCTTCTCAGAGCCTGTGATTTTTGTGGCTCATTTGTAGGAAAGTGAGCTTACCTGCCGTGCTCGGGTAACTTTTTGGGACACGTTCTCATTGTTTTCTTAAAGCCCTAAGCCGTAAGGAAAATCACTGAGAAACGGAGGATTTGAGTATCTGAAAGCTGTGAGGCCAACCTGGCCAAGGCATTTTTTTGGGTGCAAAATTTATAAAATGCCTTGGAAGTATTTTCCACGGCACATTCGGTGACTTCACTCAGCCCTGCTTAAATGGTCTATTTGGGTTTTGAGTTCATAAAGCCCCTCTCTCTCCCTCTCGTCTCCCTGCTCAGGTTCATGTCCAGATAAAACAGCTAACTCAAATATGGTGTAAAAATATAAGCCCCTTTTCGCCTGGCTTTTCATGCTGCGCCCCAAAGTGTGCCTGGGTGTTGAAAGTGAAAAGGGGGTGGGGCTGGGGGGGAGGGTGTTTTTCCAGCCCAGGTTATGAGAGTGGGCACTTTCTGGAGCTTACAGCCAGAGCAGTTGCACCCTCATTGCCATGGAAACCATTCAGGATGATGCCCGCATGCAGTGGTCGGTTGAGAGCTAGAAAACTTGCCAAAGTCAGCAGCTGGAGTAAGTAGAGTAAATCAAGTTAAGAGGGAACGGGACAAGATTTTGGAAAAGGAGAGAATACATGGGTCAAACCATTAACCAGACCTGCAGGGTTAAGATGATGAGATATAAATTGACTGGTATTTCCTGAGTTTAGGAAAGGAAGTCTGGATGGGATTTATATCTGGTCCTCTGGCCCTCAGGGCCCTGTTGGTACCTCCCATCCCTGCCGCCTGCCTGCCCAGTGGGCCTCAGGTGTGGAGCATTTAGAGCAGGATGGGGCGCAAGCCAGAAAGCTCTGGGTTTTGCAGCTATAAATACATTTATCCAGCCCGTCATCCTCAATTAGAGCTGGAGTGCCCACAATGCCGTGCTCTTCCTACAGGCTGCAGGGAGGCCACACAGGGTGCCCTAAGCTCTCCTTTCTGGTCTTTAAAAACCTTTTCTCTTCATGTCCTGACAGTTACCTGTGGGGCACAGCCTTGCCCCTGTTGGAACCATGACAGTGAGAATAATGGCCATGTTGGGCTTGGCGGGAAGGGGACTCTGCCTCTAGGCAAGGCAGGAGGTTGGTTTGGCCATGGGAGATCCTCCTCTGTCTGCCTGGCTTCACTGACTCAGGTGTTGATGGGGGAGCTGTACTCTGGTCTGTGTTGTCACAAAGGTGACAATAAATTCTTGTACCCATCTTTTTTTTTTTTTTATTTTTACTTAACCTTCCGATTGTCTTGGGAGAGAGGTAGTAGTGGTTATTTGTTCCACTTTACAGATGAGGAAATTGGAGCTCAGAGCGCTTAAGTGGCTCACCCACGGCCACATAAGCCATGTACACAGAGGTCAGACTATGATGTTGATAGTTACTCTCATTTTATAAATAAAGAAACTAAGGCTCAGAGAGGCTAACAAAGTACAGGGACACATAGTGAGCAAGATTTGGAGCGAGGTCTTAAATGCAATACAGTCAGAGTCTGTCTGACTTCACAGCATCACTGAATTCCACCTGCTCTGAAATCCTGCCCTCCCTACTGCTGTCCCTGTAAGGACTCCTAGAAAATGCCAGATGGGGCCTCTGGAATTGAAGAAGATGGCTGTTGTCTTCCTCTGTCACCCCATATTGGTTTCTCTAAGCTCTCCTCACTATCCATTTATTCATCCATCCATCCTTCTGTCCATTTATTCATCCATTCATCTTTCAGTCCATTCATCCATCCATCCATCCATCCACTCAAACAATCACCAAGTACTCATTGTATCAGGACCTGATCTGGGTGCTGGGAACACACTTGTGAATAAGTTGTAAACCCAGGAGTCATCCATGATTCCAGTTTTTCCTTATTTTCAGTATCTCCACATTTTAGTCCATTGCTGTCAACACCACCTCCAGCCAGGAAGCCATTCCTTTCTCTTCTCTGCATGGTTCCATCCTACCTAAGGACCTCATCATCTCAGTGATAGCCTTCTGTGTTTTTTCCTGTGTCCACTAGTTCATTCTCTACCCAGCAGCAAGAGTAGCTTTTTAAAAAGCTACATCAGATCACTTCATTCCCCTGCTTCAAATCTCCCAATGGCTTTTCACTCTACTTAGAAAAAAGATGGCCCCCTTATCATGATGACTTTTCATAATCTGTACCCCCTCAATGAGTCTCTGACTTCATCTCCTATTGTTGCTACTCATTCTCTCTCTCCAGCCAAGCTAGTTTTGCTTCTGTTCTTCACACACCTCGTTCCTGCCTCAGGACTTTGGCCCCGCATCCCCCTGCCTGGATGACAGTATTCTGGGGCTGGTTCCTTCCTGTGCTCCTGTCTCAGCCCTGCTGTGGGTGCCTGGGAACGTTTCTTGGCATCCTGTCTAAAGAAACCACTGCCTTCCTCCACCACATTTCTCTATTCTGGTATCACTTATGACTCTAGTATCATTTGTAATTTGTTTATTTTCTTTCTCTGCCCATTAGAATTCAATCCTGTGAGGCCAGGGACCAGGTATCTCTCCTTCACTGCTGTGTTTGCAACACTTCAAGCAGTGTTTATGTGAGGGAGCACTCTGCAAATGTTTGTTGAAAAAACAAGATGGGTAGATATGATCCCTGCCTTTATAGAGCTTATAATCTAGCTGGAGAGATGAAAATTACAAGTGTTTATTAATATTACCAGATACGTGATGACACACATGATTTCAGAATCCCTGATTCTGGTGCTGTTTTCAGCAGCTGCTCTCATCTCCAGGATCCATGTTGGCTCCTGATGCCCTTTGTCCACATTTTGAGTGTGGGGTGGGGAGAGAGATCAGAGCGCATCTGTTCAACAAATGTTTTGATTGGTCAGCCGCTGGAAAAGACTTCTGGGAGTGATAAAAATCAGAATGAAAACTTGTGTTATTTCTGTTCTGCAGGAAATTAAAGACCTAAACCTTGGCATCTTTTGTGAGTTTGCACCTAAGAGTCCTACTTCTGCCCTCTGAAGTCTTGCAGAATATATCTGATGTCTTTTTGAACTAAAATATGTTCATTTCCAGTATTTTGTAATGTATAGCCAAGTAGAGAGAAGAATATAAAATTACCTAAAATCCCACCAGAGATAAAAGCTATTAATACATTGGTGTTTTTCCTGCCTGTGTTTCTTGGTATGTGATATATAAATCCATCCATCTCTATCCGTTTATCTAGAACTTTTCACAAATTTGAGATCATGGAGTATGTACAAAGTGGTATGTTTTCAGACTGAGAAGAGTCAGTGAGGAGAGATTGGATGAGGGCTGTGGGTGGGCAGGGCCAGGCTCATGTAAGCCCCGTAAAACACTGTGGGAAGGTTGGCTTTTATGCTGAGTGTTACGGGAAGGCACTGGAGAATTTTAAGAAATGATACAGTTTACATTTTAGGCAGCCTGTTCCTATATTCTCCCCACACTGGAGGCAGGCAGGAAATTAGGAGACAGGTAAGAGATGGGAAGGGGACAGAATAAGGAGGTGGGCAGGAGTAGCAGAAGTGTAGAGGACTTGCTGCTGGACTAGACACTGAGATGTGAAAGAAAGGGAGGAATTCTGTCAGTGAACTCATGCACACAGGGCTCTCACATAATGATGCTCTGGGTACCCTAACTATTTTAAGAAGTGCATTGGATTCAAGACACAGTCAAAGATAATAGAAAGGGTTTACGAACTTAACGGACAAGGCGAGAAACTGACCTGCAATAATATGATATATTACCATGATTAACTGCTTTCATAAGAAGAGATGATGACTATTTGATCACTTCGTTTTAAAAAGAGGGAGGTGCCTAGGTGTCAGTAAATTTCCTTCTGTCCAAACAAGAATGATTAACTTCAATTATGACTGCCTTTGGAGAAGTGTGCAGGCCTTTTCATGTGTTTCAAGGTATTTCATTTAGACATTTTGGAAAAACATACATCTCTATTCATAGCAATGGTTACTGTTCTGATTTATAAGTTCTGCTCCACTGTAAATCATTCAAAACTCAAAAATTAAATTTTATGGCATAACACTTTGATGGCTCTATGCCTGAGCAAAGGGCAGGAGGAATGCAATTTTTCTTACTGCCAATTACGATTGGACTTCTTTTCGTTATGTCTTTTTTTTTCAGTAGAGCAGACGGTACAAGTCATACATGTATGTATGGTACACTAATGCTCTGTTAAAAAAGCTATTCAAAATTTGACTTAAAAAATGGTATGCCTTTCATCATTAGTTCAATCTTATTTAGTTTTAGAATTATGTATCCCAAGCATACTAGAAATTTAATATAAATTCCCATGTCTAGAGCATAGAGAATGTCTGTGGGGCTTGGCCATTTAATTGCATTGGGTACAAAAATGAATTATTCAGTTATACCCACATCAGCAGGAGTGGGTCTTTATACAGATGTGCTTGCTCTTTCTGACAGTACTCAATTCTCTTTTCATGTACATATATATTTATATATATTTTGCCTCTCTCCCAGGAGAATGGGATTAGTTTGTCTTCCTTATTCGAGGCAAGGAAGGAAGCCACATCTGTTGAGTGACTACTGTGTTCAGGCCTGGGATGCTCTAACACACTGTCACCGGGTCTCCCCTACTGTCCTTCATCGCCCTAGTTTTACAGGTGATAAATGAGAGTCAGAGAGGTTCAGAGACTTTCAAAGTGTCATACAGATTCTAAATCATTGAGACAGGATTCGAACTCAGATCTGTTTGGTGCCATGCTATGCTATTTCCTCTTCACTGCGGGGAAAAATGAAATGTGTTCCTTGGAGCCTTTGTTCTCACGTTCAGCTAAAGACAACATGTCTTCTTGCTTATTAGCCTGACACGTAATATTTGAGGGTTTCTCCCTTGAAGAGTGTTTGTGCTGTTATTTGTTATCCAAGTAGTTATAAGAAAGAAAAGGAGAGCTGGATAAAAAACAAGATGATTTAATAAGTACTCACTGAGCAAGTTCTGGGCACCGTGCTGGTTGCTGAGGGGGAGTTCCCAGGGATGAGTTAGATGGTTCTGAACAACCTCTGCCTCTAGGAGCTGGTCGGAGGGCGCGCGGACTGCAGGGACCACACTGTGATTCTGTGGTGGAGGCTGGGCGCAGGGAGAAGGCTGCAGACCACGCCGCCGGCCATGGGGAAGGAGCCCTAATGGGGAGGTGGCACTTGGGCTGGACTTTGAAGATGAGTAGCAGTCCGAGAGGCAGAGCAAACAGGACAGGATTTCAGACTCAGGGACCAGCATGAGGTCGGCTCACCCTGAGTGGTTGAGAGGCATGTGTTTACCTGTTCCCTTATTTCTAGCATCTTACTCAGGGAGAAGATTCCGGCAGGTTGTTGCCTCAGAACAGAAGGCAGGTCAGAGCCTGGCAATTGGGTTTGGGAGTCTGTCCTGAGGGGACAAAGGTGTCTGGAGAAGCAGGCTCACCTGTTGAGCCTTTAGTCAGCCATGAGGGGAACATGAGTTCCAGCTGCCAGGGCTGAGCCAGAGCCCCAGGGAACGTCTCAGCGTACCCAGCCCTGACTGGGTACAGGTTATTTTATTGTGGCTTAGAACCACCGTTAGATCTTTTGTGAGAAAAGATTTCTGTAAATCTATATTCCATGTTGATACAAATAGAAATATTTTGCATTAAGATAATTCTCCTCCTCTGTATCAGCATGACTACAAGAACATCCATTCCTTATGTTGTATAGCAGTTAACAATTTGTACATTCCGTGTACACACCAGTCACCTGCAGTCAACCACATAATCATGAAGGCTTCTCTGAGGCACCCACATATCCCTTTATTTACAATCTTCATTTCTCCAGAAAGTTATTCACGAAGGTTAGATGACATTTCTAGGGAGAATAAACCTAAAATGAAGGGGAAAATTTTGGCAAAGAGCGAAGTGTAAGAAAGGAAGATGGCACCATGAATGGGATGGGAACGGAAAAGACATGCTGTAACGACCTCTCATGTGAGAGAGAAAGTTGCAAGTTTGGGATTAAATTTTTGGCAGCTGAAGATACTGTTCCTCTGGTTGGTTATTTAATATGACACTCACCCCTGTCGAGAGAATGCGATTTTGCATGTACGTGTCTCGTCGCTGCTCCTAGTGGGAACCCTGGGTGGGCAGGGCCCATGGTGCCTTCGCCTTCAGACTTAGTGTCTTACATGTTAAAATGATTAAATAAAACAGATGTCTAGCTGAATAAAGAAGAGACTTTAGCAACCTGAACAGTGCTGTTCCCATTTTACAGATGAGTAAGAGAAGGTAGACCTGGATCAGAAGCAATGCCCTTTGACTCTTATTCTAATTCTTGATTGTCTAGATCCTGATGTTCTTTTTTGGTCCTCATTCAGCCATTGCAAACTCTGCAGACGTTGAAGAATGAGGTGCTCCTCAGACGAGGCTGAGCAGCCCTTCACACACGTCTGCGTTTGGCTAGAACGGGCGTCATGGGACACAAGGCCCTTTGATATTTTCATTTCCTTTTTGGTGTTTTTTTTCCCTTAGAATTGAGAAGTTGGTTTCTCTCAGCCTTTGTTCTTTGTCCATAATCACAGCATTGCCTAATAGCTTTGTGTTAATGACCATCGCGCCAAACAGCAGATGGTAAAGGGGGAGTATCGGGTCTGTGAATCACGTGGAATTTATGCAGAGTCCTCTAAGAACTCGTATCACAGAGTTCTGCAAACGATTACGCCTCTCTGCTGTAGCTGTTGTCTTTTACGTCAGTCTTTGGAGCCTGCTTTGACTTCAATGACTAGCAACACCCTTACACAATAAGGACCTTGCCACGACAGCCTGTGGCAGCTGACGCATTGCAAATACTCTTGGTCTCCGGGTTCGATTCTTCCAGGAAAATATCGGGACTCTGGGCTGAGGAATCAAAAGTTATTTTCCATGAGCAGAAAACACGGTGGAACTTTTAACCTTTGCTTTATACATTCCAAGCAAGGAGCATATCCATCTTTTTGTATTCTTAACGCAAAGGAAGTATTTATTTTATGGGGACTAGTAAATGGGTTTCCTATGCAATGTGCTTTCTAGAACACAGACCATGTATGTTACATAAAACAGACATACTTCCATCCCAGGGGAATCTCTGTTCTTCTTGCTTTTCTTCTCACCTCTCTGAGCTTTGATCTTGACGGAGTGATGCTTTTGCCTCTGGCTGGAAGATTCATAAATCTGAGGGGAGGAAGAGGTTGACTTCTTGGCTCTTCTCTCTCTTAGCGGCTCATGCTAGATTTATCAAAGACCTCATCTCTAAGAACACGCCTGTAACACCTCAACATCCTTGTAAGATTTCTGTGAGCTTTCCCCCTCTGCCCTTTTGGTTTTTAAAGGCTGATGTAGCTTTTGGTATGTGGGGGATTTGTGAGGTTAATGGGATACTTCCAGGAGATGTAAGTTTTTGCCAGAGGGTTGAATCGTGACGAAAGAGTAGGGTATACTTTTGGTCCCAGGGACACCTTTTAAGCTGAGATGGGACAAAGTAATTGCCTTTGTTTTTGATATCAGGAAGATGTCTCTTAGAAAGCTGCCCAACAAGGTAGCCCTTGACAAGAAACCCACAGACTCCCAACTCTGGAATTTCACCTTTGAGTTTTAAACACCTCTCACAAAGTCCATTGAGGTTCAGATTCCTGGAATTAATAATAAACAAACTTATTTTTGCTGAACTTCTATTGTTTCAAAAGAGATCAATAAAACTCTCCTAAGTCAGAGACTGTGCAGAAACATTACAATTTTTTCTTCCCTCTTGTTTTGCTGAACTCCCCTTTCTCCTAGGCCTAAAAGTTCACCTGCATTGGTTAGCCTGGCTTTATTTAATGCTGCACCAAGGTACTGAAGGCTGGTATAGTGGAAGAGTTTTCAAGCCAGACAGTTTTGGTCCCCCTGTTCTGACTAGTCACTTCCTAGATTTGTAGCCTTGAATAAGTTACTTAATCCTCTAGTTTTCTCATCTGCAGAAGGGGATTAATAACCCAGACTTTGCTGCGTTACTCTGTGGATTAAATGAAACATCACATAAAAGCATCAGTACATAGCAGGCACTCAGTGAATCCCATTCTTTTGCTTTCCATGACACTGAAGGAAGGGTTTCAGTTAGAGGAAGGGCATCATCAGGTTTGTGCATAGAACTATCACTCTGGATGCTGTGTTGAGTGTGCACTGGAGGGGTGTATTAATTATCTATTGCTGTGTAGCAAATTTTCAGTTAGTTGGTGAGAACAACATACATTTATCACCTCACAGTTTGTGTGTTAGGAATCCAAGCACAACTTAGCTGGGTCCTTGGTGTCTCATGAGGCTGCAGTCAAAGTGCCAGTTGGGGCTGGGATCTCATCTGAAAGCTCAGCTGGGGAAAGATCCACTTCCAAGCCCAACTGTTTGTTAGCAGAATTGAGTTCTTTGCAGATTGTTGGACTTAGGACCTCAGTTCCACACTGGCTGTCAGCTGGAAACCACCCTCAGTTCTTTGACAGTTGGAGATTTTATGGGGGTGGGGAAAACAGTGAATTTAGTTTCAGTCATGTGTTTTAGAAACTTTAGCTCTCATCTTTGCTGCAAGGCTGGTCAGCCTGGGGCTCACTCATGTTAAGGTAGAATTTTGTGCAGAATCCCAGGGTATAAAACAATGAAAAGTGGAGTTGCTCTGGTTGAATCTAGGGTGGGGATGCATGAAAGTAAGCCTGTTGAGGCTCCCTCTTACCTCTGCAGAAATTTCCTTAGGTGCCATATTGGTTTTGGGTTTGAATATATCTGACTTGGGGTTTTAGCCACTCCATAAATCCTTTTCTAACTAATAAGGGATATAAATCCATATTTTAAAAACTGTACATAAGCAAGGAATAAGTACTGAAATATCATCAGGTCTTGTGTAATCTCCAACTGTTCAGATTTGTATGGTACAACACAGCCTTTTGTCTTATTTATGCAGAATCCAGTAGTAAATAAGTCTCAATTCACATGACTTTGAGTGTCTTCACCTCTGCATTACTCCTGTGACCCGAAGGAGATCACAGGTACCTGGAGAGGAGACTTGGGACCATAGCTTCCATTCTCTGATTATGATTCCTCTGTCCAGCTTTATCATTTGTTCCTGGATTCATCTTTTGCATCAAAATTCTGAAACTTCTCATATAGCTCTGGTGGACAGAAATTATTCTCCTTTTATTATTGTAGTGTACCAGTCAGCTATTGCTACCTAACAAACAACACAAAACCTCAGTGTCTACTTGCCTGTCTCTACTGAATTCTTGTGTTTTAGTGGCGTTCTTGTAAATATCTGGTGCTCACTTTACTTGATAACAAAGGAGTGGAATTTGCATTTATGCTGAAAAGTTCCATTTTGCTACTTACTAACCTCCAAACAATTCCTAATTATTCAGTCTGTATGGGTCCAGAGGTTGCCGTAAATAGAAGTAAGTAATAAATGCCACCATAGTTTGGTCAGTTCACTGACATAGATTGCCACTTGCATATACATATCTCATCATCTGTGATTCAAGTTATTTCAGAAAACATAAGGGGGGGGGGGATTCTGACTATCAGAATCCGAGACAGACAGTGGGCCCAGGTCAGGTGTGAAGTGCTCAGAAAACAGAGGAGGTTATGGATTCCAGAGTTTCTCCAGGGTTTATAGAACAACTAGGGGTATCAGGGTGTGGGTGTCAGCTCTGGCAAATCCCTTCTCACCTGTGGCTGTTGTTTCCTCTTCTGCAAAAGCGAGACTGTTGGCTGAGGTGACCATATACTTTGCTGTCTATCTGCTGTACTTTTAATGGTGAAAGGAATGACAGTTCCAGGACAAGAGCTCTAAGCCGGCTTTGCTGAGGCTATTTATTTTAGGACCTAACATTGGGTAAGTTCTGTGAGTCCATGAATCTCAAGCATAGATCAGCATTTACTGCACACCTTCCATATGCTTGGCTTCTTATTGTACAGATTGCATATATTCAAGTGACCTGTCTTGGCTTTATTTCTCCCCCGGGTCTCTGCACCCCTCAAGGTCCAGGCCAAACCCCACCTTTTACAGTGATTGGTATAGGATACTCTTTCCATCAATTATACTGGTAGTCAGTCCTATCTGCTCCCCAGAGATGAGGGAGGAGAGACTCATAGGGGTTCTGGGCACAGAAGCAGGTGTGACGGTGTCATTCGCCAGGCTGCCAGGCAGGACTGCAGTCCTTGGGGCTCCAGGCCCGCTCCCCGTTTCAGGCCCAGGCCTGGGCTTTCCCAAGCACATGTTCCCTCTGATTGATATTAAAGGTCAGGCCAGGTCCTTTATAGGCCTCGGGAAGTGAGGCTTATTTCTTGCCAGGGGAGTTATTATGCCTGGTATCACAGGGTTTATAGGCCCTGGGAACCGTGTCATGGGGCTTTTGAGTTTAAATGGAGGTAATTCATAGGCTCCAGAAGACCTGTAACGTTTATAAGAATTGCACACTCAGGTGCCTAAAATTCAAGGCTCCGTTTCTCAGTCGTTGTCAGATTCTGGCTGTCAGAGTCAAAGTCGTGCTTGTAGTTCTAGGAAAGACCATAGGACTAAATAAAATCTCAGTAGGAAGCTTAAAACACAAGTCTCCAGGCTGCTTTGAAAATATGAGAAGTGTCTTTTCTTCCTAAGGTTATCCTAGCTTTAGACTAAAATAAAGTTGCCCACTGATATATAGAGCTTGAGAAATTAGAGTAAAAATGCATATTTTAAAATGGGACAGACATCACATTTTTAGTAGGAGCCAGACTGGAATTGTGCAGGTGACTCTCAATTATACGTTTATGATGGTTTAAGCCTTACAAAGGCTTTTCTCTCACTGCCTTATATTATTTCTATATCTTACAGCTAAGAAAATAGACATTCAGAGGTAATAAACATCCTTCTCAAACATTCCTGTGTCCAGGCTAAGTGCCAGCCATCTAACCCCAGGCCCCCCGTTCTCCCCACTGTTCCAGTGCTGATACTGCGTCATGGCTGGTCTCTCCCTCCCCGTCCCCTTCTACCTCTCTCTCCCTCTCTCCTCCTTATGGTTTGGGTATTTTTAAGGCTGAAAGTAGATCAGAATGAAGCAGCCACTCTTGATGAAGTTGCTGTATTAGCTTACCTTTCATTTTCGTTGTCTTCTTTATGGGAATATCATTCCTCATCACCATTTTTTAATAAAGATAACAGTATTAGTACCTCCCATCATAAATTATAGATACTGTCGTTAGTCCTACTGACACTAAATAGGACTGGTTAACTGGTGACTGCAGGTCTCAAAATAAACTAGGTCTTATTTTTTCTTATTATTATCATGCACTAGCATTATTTGTTAAGACCATAGTCAGGGGCTAAGGTTTGGCATGGACAGAGAAAATTCCCACACACCTCTCTGAGCACTTTGAAATTTATTGCCATCAGTGACAAAAAATTCATTCAAGAAAATAATGTCTTCCTCTTTAGGAATGTTTTCTTTGATATATAAGGTATTGATTATATAGCCAGTTACTGGAACTTGTGTACTCTATTCCTTCTGAGCTGTCATTGAATCATTTCTAATCTTCACTTTCCTGATCTATAACATGTGGATAATAATACTTTATTTTAGCTTTTGCTGGGAAAACTGAGACTTCGAGGTATTTTGTGAATACTAATTAAATTGGTTAAATAATGAAGAAATGTTTTTAGACTAACATTTTAAAGTGCTGTGAATTGAAAAGATACTGATACAGGGTATCCTGTATGTGGTACAACACCAAGCTGGGATGCTTACATGATAGTTCAATTAAATAAGCTAAGGAATGAAAAGACACTGGAATAGTACCGGGTGCGTAGTCAGCCCTCATCAGATTCTAACTTTTATTATATAATTATCCATAGTTGCAGAATAGCTTGCTTTTGGGCTCCTGAAAATTGAAAGGTAGTAAATTATTTCTTAAAGACTCTTTTCCTCCTAAAATGTGCATTCTAGAAACTGGTTCTGTTTGACCCTCAAGTCAACTGAATGCATATATATAGAAGGAACATGTCAAAAAGATAATGAGAGAAGGAGAGCTGTATGTGATTGTTTGATGACTGTTCAGCAATGTTCACTCTTCTTCCCCCATATGGGCAGAGTATACTTAAGACTCTTTGACTTTGAGCTTGGTCATGTGGCATGTTTTGGCCAATGGAATGCTAGAGGGTAGAACATAAGCAGAGACCTTAAATGTGCTTATGTAGTTTGACTTGGCTCTTGGCTCCAGTACTCCTAAGAAGAGTGGGCCCAGTGAAGATGAGAGATGTGTGGAGTAGGCCTGAGTCTCACCTGTGGCCTGCAGCCAAGCCCTGCTCACCCAGCCCACGATATGAAGTAGAGTTGCCCCAGCTGACCAGTGGATCCGTGAGCATGAGAATGCAGGCTTACTGATGGTAGCACTTACCTTTGGGCTGGTTTGTTATGCAGTGTTACTGAGGAGATTGTTGACTAACACATTGTGCATGCATCCTCTTACCTAGGGGCCAGGACTCTGTAGCTCTGCTCCCAGTGTTCTCCGTCAACTCTGTGTCATGCGATGCCTGTTGCTTGACTTCCGTAGACAAACTTTTCTATAGTTTCATATTGACCTGAATGAATTGAGCTCTTTAGTTTTGCAGGTAGAAGTTACCCTGAAGTCATTTAGTTCAGTCTCTTCATTTTACAGATGAAGATGTCAAAAGAAAAAGCAATTTGGCTAAAATCTCACTTTTCTTAGAGGCACGGAGAATGAATCCAGGCATCCTGATGTGCCCTTCTGCTGCATCTTTTCCTTTTGCCAAATGAATCCCATGAATTGATGTTTCAAGATACTGTAAATCTGCTTTAGCAGGGGAGAAAGAGTTGATAAGCAGCTGTGAAGGGCTGGTGAAGGCGTTCCGGAGTGGCGCTGAGGAAAGTTGAAATTGACAGGTTGGTCAGGCATTTGCTGTGGCTAGAAATAAAGGCTCTTCTGAAGTGTGCACTCATTGGGCTTGTTCAAAGAGTTTCTCTGGGAAGAAAGGGATGAAATTAAGCCATGGAAATTTTTGGCCAAGTCATGAAAAAACATTTTCCAAAAGAGCTGTTAATTTGATGGTGGAATGAGTCACAGCCCATGGGCAGGGCTGAAAATCCCATCAGCTGAATTACTCAAAACTTAACTGGACAATAAAAAAATGTATGGTCAAGGCAAACATCCCTGCGGGGTTAAGCCAAAGAGACGCTGTGTCCCTGTTTGAACTTTTCCTTTGTATCTTCAGGCCAAATCTACATGGAAAAATTACCTGGTACCTCCAATCATGAGAATGTTGGGGCCAGATTATTTCAATACAGAAGATTTTCCTCATTTCACTTGTCTTCAGGGTCAAATTCACTGAATGAAGACCAGACTTTCAGTATTGTTATTGTGGCAGGCCTGGCGCTGACTAGTTGAGAGTTGGAAAATAAAGTTTCTCTGTGAATTTAAACCTTGAATTTCCCAATTTATAGGAAAATATGGTCCTGTTTAGTAACAATGATATCCCGATGAGGCTTGCTAACTAGAAATACACAGCAGTGTAGTTTTAAAAATAGAAACCTAGTTTTAAAAGTGTTTATCTTTAGATATACAGTGGTCCTTCCATAATTTCTTCTAAAGATTCTGCACCCAATTCCAGAGTGTGTGTATGTGCGTGCGCGCGTGTGTGTGTGTTTCCACACCACCAAACAATTCTCTGACACCAGCTGGGTGTCCTACAATTAAATTCAGTTTTGGCACTAACTACCTGGAGAGAGAGTGTCAGATCCCACATGTTAAGGGCTCAGTCCCACAAGACTGTCTTCCAGTTCAGATGTCAATTGTAAGTCCAGGTTGTCACCTGTGCTTCTGAATAAGTAGTTTCAAATCAGAGGTTGCCATGGCCCCTTTCTTGGGTTAGATTGATCTGCTGGAGTGTTTCACAGAACTCAGGAAGCCTGTTTACCCACTAGAGTACTGATTTATTACAAAGGATACAAATCAACAGCTAGATGAAATATAAAAGGCAAGTTCCCAAACAAAGGAGACACTCCTTATGGAGTTTGGTGCCCAGAATGGTGGCATGTGGATGCCTTCCGATTTTCCAGCCTGGAGACTCTTCGAATTCCATCACTTTGGGTTTTGCTGAAGACTTCATTTCAAAGGCATGATTAATAACATCATTGGCCACTGGGGATTCATTCAACTTCCAGACACTCTCCCACCACCCACCAGAGGTCAAGGGAGTGAGAATAAAAGTTTCAACCTTCTAATCACAGGGTTTCCAAAGTCACCTCATTAACATAACAAAAGACCCCTATATTGCTCTCATCCTTTAGGAAATTCCAAGGGTTTAGGAATTTCTCTGTCAGAAATGAGGATGAAGATCAAGTATCTATTTCTGACTACAAATCATAATACCACACCCTCCTTAATTTTTGTTTGAAAAGAAAGAAATGAGATGGTCCCCACACCGTGACAAGCTGTCTAAGATGCCTGATGACACCAGCACTCCTTCACTTCTCAAATCAAGCATAACTCCTGGGGAAGCCCTTCCTGCACCCTGCGTTAGGACAGGTATGAAATGCACAGAACCGAATGCTGCTTTTTCGGGGCACTTATTTCAGCCTGTAATTGTGCATTCACTTATGTGCCTGTTTCATTAACCTCTGTCTTCCTCATTAGTCTGCAAGCTCTTCACTTAGTGTCCTTGGTCCAGTGAATCAGTGACTGTGTGATCAGACTGAGGATGGACACTCTTGGTTTTCATGTTTTATTTCTCTTTCTTCTTGAGGCATCTGTTCATACCCCTTCCTGGGTCTCTTGTGAAATGGCCTGTTCAGTGGCTTGTAGTTGTTCTCAGGTCAAGTTCAGGCTCTGCTCTGTGGCCTTGAAGACGTCCCAAGCCATCGTTCTTCCTCCCTGTCTAGACTCTTCCCTTTCTCCCTGATTCCTACCTGGAACTCCACTTTCCAGCCACCGTGGGACGTCTTCAGTTCTTCAGTGCAAGGCTCTGTGCTCTGTCTTTTCCTTCTTCCTCTATCTTGCCCATGTTTCTCTTTGGGTTTGTATTAATTTTCTAATGGTGACTGTAACAAATTATCACAAACTTGGTGTTTCAAAACAATAGAAATGTATTTATTCTTTCAGAAGCCTGAAATCAAGGTCTCCACAGGGCCATATTCCCTCTGGAGGCTCTAGGGAATAACCCGTTCCCTGGCACTTCCTGCTTCTGGCACTGTTGCTTCTCCTTGGCTGGTGGCTGCCTCTCTCTGCTGTCTTCACATTGCCATCTGGGTGTGAGGCTTCTCTTCTGTATGTCTATCTTATAAGAATCCTTGTCATTAGGTAAAGGCCCACCTGGATAATCCAGGACAACCGTCTCATCTCAAGAGCCTTAACTTGATTACATCTGCAAAGACCTTTTTTCCAAATGAGGTAAAATAAGATAAAATTCCAAATTAAGGGGATTAAGATGGGGGTAACTTTTTTGGGTAGGAGCCACTATTCAGCACACTACAGGTCTTGATGTTTTTTCTTAAGAATTTAAGCAGCTTTTATTTTGTTCTCTCTAATGACTAATTAACCCTTTGTCATATTTGATAAAAGAATATTTTGGGCACGTGACAGCTTGTCTCTTAACTCCCTTGGTGTTGACCTGCAGTCCTGTAGCCCCCATGACTGACTAGGTTATTCTTGAGTACTAGCCCGAAACTGATTAAGAAGAATCCCAGTCTTCACGTATGTCTCTAGAAGGAATTAAAGGGGATCCTCTACATAAGGATCAGCAACATGCTTCATATTCCCTTTTTAAAGTTTTCTAGTTTTCTCATATTCCACACTCTTTAAAATGGCTCATTCGAGGGGGAGGGTATATAGCTCGAGTGGTGGAGCACATGCTTAGCAGGCACGAGGTCCTGGGTTCAATCCCCAGTACCTCCATTAAAAAAATGAAATAAAATAAAATGGCTCATTCTCCCAAAACACCCTTCCTCCATCAAAGAATCCTCCTGTCCATTTTAGAAATAATAGAAACTTTGAAAATGGACAGGGATTTACTTGACATAAGAACTTGTGATGGGAATTACATTAACTAAGATCCTTCATGTAGATAGTTGTATTTAGGTGATGAATACAAAGGGACCCATTGTACCCTTCACTCTTGAGTGTGCTAGAAGGTGTCCTCCCAAAGCCAGATTTCACTCTGAAGATTGTCTTAACCTCTCCGTAATCCCTCCTCACCTTCTAGTCTCATTCTTCCCTTCACCCCACAGCCTCCGGGCAAGCCAGGCTGAACCCATTCCTCCTCCGGGCTGGGTGGAGAGGAAGGTGCAAATTCAGAACACAATTGGCCCACAAGGGGCAGTGTGAGAACATCTTCATGTTAATACATTTTTATGGACCACTCAAATTTTCCAGCTTCACCTTATGCATCTATAGGTGTTACCTTTGGGTGTTTGTTGATTACTTCAAAGCTTAGCAAGTTGTTTCCTCTACAATCTGTTACTTGATGATTTTTTTTTTCTGTATTTAGCCCAGATGATATTCTCTTGCACTTACTGATATGTTTCTTTGATATTTAAAGCCATTTATTCATTCAACAGAAACTATTTGAGAGTTTGCTGTACTTCAGGTGCCAAAATGGGAACTAGGGGTACAGAAATAAAGCCATAGGCTAGCCATTAAAGATTGTCAATCAGAAGAGAGACAGACAGGAAACAAACACAGAGAGTCTGGCATAGTATGTGTAAAAGTGCAAGTACGTGCACCTCTCAAAAGTAGGATGGAGGAGGAAAGAATTTATACTTTAAGTTCACAGTGGCTGGTATTTGAGGCCCTGCAGTGAGTTCTGAACATGCTTTGTATCTACTGCTCTCAAGAACCTTTCAAGATAGGTATTATTATTTTTTTAATTTTATAAAATTTTTAAAGATTACTTTCCATTTATACTTACTACAGAATATTGGCTGTATTCCCTGTGTTGTACAGTACATCCTTGAGCCTGTCTTACACACAAAAATCTGTACCTCCCAGCCCCTCCCACCCCCAAGATGCCCTTCCCCACCCACTGGTAACCACTAGTTTGTTCTCTATACAAGAGAGGTATTATTATTATCATTTTGCAGGGGTGGAAAGTTAAGAAACTTGTCCAAGATCCCACAGTTAACAGGTGATAGATCTGAGTTTCCTTTTGCATATTTCTTTTTTGGCTTTCAAATATTTTATTCAGTGGGTACCTACTCACTTTTATGAGGCTTTTCTAGTTTTTAACTGTTCTTTGTAGAGTAGGCTTGCTGTTGGTATGAATTATATAATTTTTAATCTTTCAACAGTATTTTAAAATTCAATTAAAGTATTTTTTCAGTATACTAAATTCAAAGAAGTAGGCCTTTAAAGCCAGGGAGATAGATTCTCTGGGTTGAAAAAGGGGCTTATACATCATAGTAAAGAGGTTATACATCATAGTAAATTCCAGATAAACTATGTATTCATCAACTTCTGAAACCTCAAAAAAACCTAGAAGGAAATATAGGTAATTCTCTAATCTCCAGATGTGTAATACTTTTCTGACCATAAAACAGTGAAAGGAATTGCAAACATAGAAGAAAACTAATTTTACAATATAATTAAAATTTATACATGGAAAACAGTACATAAATTTAAATGCAAATAATAGAGTGGGAGAAGATTTTCAAAAATTATTACAAAGTTTTGATATCCTTAATAAATAAATCTTAATTGTTTTTACCACAAAAAGAAATGATAATTATGTGACATATAGAGGTGTTAGCGAATGCTATGATGGTAATCATGGTGCAGTATATAAATGTGTCAAATGTCAGCACATACACCTTAAACCTATGCAATGTCATATGTCAATTGTATCTCAATAAAAAAAAAAGAATTACTGCTGCTCTCTAATATGCCACCCTCTACACTAAAAGAGGATAAGTAAACAAGGAAATACTGTAAAAATACCCCCTCCCCGTTAGATTCAAAGGATGATGAACATACAGGTGGGAATCAAAAAACTCATGGAAGGGTCAGCATTTTTGCTTTGTTCAGGTCTTCAACTGATTGGATGAGGCCCACCCACATTAAGGAGGACAATCTGCTTTACTCAGTCTACCAAGTCAAATGTTAATCTCATCCGGAAATATCCTCCTGGACACACACATTCAGAACAATGTTTAACTAAGTATCTGGGCACCAGGTAGCCCAATTAAATTGATACATAAAATTGATCACAGTTATGTAGAATCACTTCAGCTGCATTTTATTGGTTAATGCTCATTACCAGCAAGATTCAAAGGGAATGGAAAGAGACTCCATTTCTTTCAGAGTCTGTGTGCTTTATCACAGTGAGGCAATGATGTCTCTATGAAATGTGCATGACTTGATCCTGTCTCTTATCTATTGATAATCAGGAAGGTGGGACCCAGGAATCTGAATTTTTACAAATTAATCGCAGTTTAAGAACCCAGGCCCTGGCAATGGGGAACAATCTGCCTAATGGGGTTTTTCTTCAATTCAGATTTTTCTTTCTTTAGGATTTAGACCTTTGTATCCAGTTGTATTGTTTCTGTCTTTATTTTTTGCTTTTCTAATCCTGTCTCAGTATTGTCCTCTTGAACTGAGTCTACCTCATAACACAAAAGAATGGCACTTTCTCTTATTTTTTATTTTTAACCGTTCTAAGTTATTTTAAGATATGCCTTTTAATTTTAAAATAATTTTACATTTATAATAAAGTTGTAAAAGTAGTACAGAAAGTTCCCATGTTTCTCACCCATTTTCCCCTCTCTCTCTAACGGGTAAGCATGGTACATTTGTCAAAACTGAGGTGAAATGCCCTTCTAATCATGTCATGTCAGGGAGGTCATGGGATCCATGTGACATACCATTGAGGATATTAACCTTCACACTTGGTTAAAATGTTGTCCACCAGGTCTCATTGTAAAGTCATTATTTATCCCTTTCCATACTCTATTCTTCAGAAGTGAGTCACTGAGTCCAGCAACCCCAGGGGGATGGTGGGGGGCAGTTAAACTCCACCTCCTGGAGAGGGGATTGTTGACACCATAATATTGGAAATTCTTCTGTAAGGAAGATTCCAAATACTATATTTCGTCCCTTAAAGCCAGGAATTTTCAAATAGGGACATGAGATAGAATGGATTATCATAGCAGCATTGCTCAGGACAAAATGAGGTTCATTTCTTCCAGCTTGTACAACAATTTATACATCTTCTTTTCTTCTACTAGGTCTACAGTAAGGGTACTGTCTTTAGGATCTATTAAAATGTCATATACTGCCTTAATAAAGATTATTTCCTGAATTCTGAGGGTCACTAAGTCAGCTGCCTAAACCAGACTTTTAAAAACCAAGTGAAAAAGACCATGCCATGAAAAATACAATTGCCAGCGTTTCCAAGGAAACTGGAGTACAAAGGGGGCTGTTTGCCTAGAGAGGTCTGTTTATTTTATTTTATTTTTTTAAACTATCAAGAATAACCCTTTGAGATGTGACATTCTGTTTTCACAAGCGCACTCAAGGTGTCAGACAGAGCCCAATTTTATATTCCTTGAAAATAGAGTGTGCTGCAGTGTTTGCTGGACTTTTCAACATGTCACTTTCAACCAGTTTTATGTACAAATGGGTTACAGTCCCATGAAAATATTCAGAAAAAGAGGAAACTGTTTCAAAAAGGAGTATTAAGTATTATTACATTGAAAACCATTCAGTGGAAAAACCTTCCCAACCAGCCTCCAGTCTCTCAGAGGAGCAAGGAACCAGCGTATTTGTGTAAAATGGGAGAATCCATCTTGACCAACTAGAGGTCTGAGGGGAGCTCAGTTAAATCGGCCATTCATCCCTCTTCTAAAATCATGCTTGCTTTGGTGATGCGATCTTGGAGTCACTTTCAAAGGCGCTCATGACCCTCTGCCCTCTGCCCTACTTACTTCAGTTCTCCCCCAATATGGCTCCAGAATGCACTTGCTCACCCCAAGACCGGGTCTTCAGACCTGTGAAGAATTTATTACATGAGGTTTATTGAGAAATGTTGGATTACAGGGTATTCCAGAAGTCGTTTCCATCTTTAAAATAATATATTCATTTAGAGTGCTGAGGGCTCGCTGCTTAGATCTGTCATTTTAAAATATGCCCCTCTCGCCCCGATGCAGCTTTGATGGACCCACGCCTGAGAGCAGCTTTTCGAGGTTGTGTCAAGACAAGAAGTGGGGATAATTTAGGGTGACAGGACCAATTTTAAAAACAGAGACCCAGTGTTCCTTATTTTGGGGACTGGGCTCAGACTGAGCTACTTCGTGGCATCTAGAGCCTTGCAGAGAGCTTCTCAGGTTTTCCTCTTTGCTCCCAGGAAAGTGAGGCTTCCCACCAATAGCACGGGTTGAATCTTTGCCCAGAGCAGATTTCAGAGACTTGAAATCTAGGGATGTCATGTGAATTTGGTGGAATCTTTATTGACTCCCCCGAACTTCTTCCTTGACAGGCTCTTTTATCGTTGAAAATAGTTTGTACCCATGTGCTCTGGACATAAGTATTTTCTACTTCAAAATAAAATGCCCCTGCCATCTTATCTTGCCGTCTTACTCAGTGAGACTCTGAGTGGCCAACTCCTGGAGAAATGATGATCCAGGTAGAGGATACATTCTTCTCTTCCTTTGTCTGTTTCCCATTCTTCCTTCCAGGACATGGCCCCTATCGTAGCCCCTTGATTGGTGGCCCCCTCAGAAAACTAAGTTCAAGCCCTAACTCCCAGGACCTGTGAATATGATCTGACTTGGAAAAAGGGTCTTTGCAGATGTAGTTAATTTAAGGATCTTAATATGAACTCAGCCTGTATTAACCAAGTGGACTTTAAATGCAGTGACACACATCTTATAAGAGACAGAAAAGAAGGAGACACAGACACAGAGGAGAATGCCAAGTGAAGACCCAAGGGAAGATGGAGGCAGAGATTGGAATTATGCTTCCGTAAGCCAAGGAACACCTGGAGAAGATGGACGAGAGAAGGAAGGATTCTCCCTCAAAACCTCCAGGAGGAACAAATTCTTCCAGCATCTTGATTTCAGACTTCTGACCTCCAGGACTGTGAGAAAACGCATCTCTGTTGTTTTCAGCCGCCAACTTGTGGTGATTTGTTATGAGTGCTGGAGGAACTTAATACACGTGTGTTCCCCCAGCATTCTTACCACATTGCTCCTTGGGAGACCTATTTCATTCATTCAGTTTGTGCTTATCAGAGTCTAGGTCCTGGAAATACCAAGACCAATAAGATAAGCCAATGCCTTTGAGGAGTTTATGACCTGGGAGTGGAGGGAGACGGTTCTGTGCTACCTCCACTCAGCAGCGCCCAGGTGCTCGAAGATGCCCAGGTTAACCTGTCTTCACACCTCTGTGTTGGCCTGTGGCAGGGCTTCTCAGCCTCGGGGTGTTGACACTTGGGACAGATGAATCTTTGTTGTTGGGGCTGCTCTGCCTCTACCCACTGGATGCTGGTAGCAAGTCCACCCCCTCCGTTGTGACAATCAAAAATCTGTCTAGGCATTGTCGAATATATATCCCTTGGGGGAGCAAAACTGCCCCTGGTTTTTCTCTGTCTGAAACACGGTTGCCTTTGACCATCTATCTGGCAAGCTCTTGAATCTCTCTTGATTCTCAAGTCTGGGTGCTCCTCCTCCACTCCCTCCACTCTGCACAAACCTTGGTTAGAGCAGTTGTCTCTACTTTCTGTGTTTTTCTGTCTGCACCTCTAGCTTCCTCCAAGACTCCAGGTGTTGCAAGAAGATGTGGGTGTCTCTGCATCTCTGTTTTCCCCTCCGCCCAATGTTTGTTGTGACAAGAAGGAAAGACCCCTTAGAGTCACACAGGGAGGCCTCCAAAGGAGACAGATGTGCAAGGCCTAGAAAACAAACACTTTGTTACTAGAAAGTACTTTCTCCCCACACCTCAGTGTAGCCTCCTGGGGTGCTGGACTGGGCCTATGTGGATCACAAAGGCTTCTTTTGTGCCCCTGGCCTGAGGCCAGCAATTTGAGCAGCCTGGGCATCTTCTGAGAACCCTTTTCCCTGGGCCCCACCAGCTTGTTCTGTGGCTCAGCAGTCCCTTGAGGTATTCCTGGGAGAGGGGTTCTCCTGGTCATCGATACTTAGGAAAACCTGCCTTCTGCCTCTCAGAAATCCCAAGTGCACACAAGTGCAGAGTAAAGGCTGAGATGAGAGCTTGATTCACATGATACGTATCACTGTTTTCTGAACTTACAGGACCATGGGGCCCAAAACACTTCAGAAATCTGTAGCATCATAAAATACATTTTAGGAAATAATTTAAGTTCATACCTTAATATTTGTCTTACGTCAACTGTTGCACACTGATCTATGTTGTTTTTATTTGTTTTGGATTTTTTTTTTAGATTTAAATTGACACCTATAAATGAGGAGATTTCTCCTAAAAATAGGTTTGAGGGCTTCTTTAATTTTTCTTGTCCTATTTGGTATGAATTATCTGGGACTGAATGGTGTCCCCTACACTTAAGAGGAAAAAGTGTTCTCCAGGAAACCCTATCCCCACCGTTCCCTTTCATCTCCCTGATGGAAGCTGAGAGTCAGATGCCTTTTATTATATGCTTATATTCTCATTTTTGCTGAAAGTAGAGAAGTATTGCTCTCTTAGAAATGAGGACAAAGAGACATTAGGCTTACAGTTTGTGTTTTAAGAAAAAAAAAATGGAAGTGGGCATCTTGGGCAGCATCACCTCTCACGTTAGAGTCTGCCTTCCTTCGTGGAGAGAGGAGGCCGGGGAAAGAAAACCCCAGGCCAAGCTCACAGCGGGAAGTGAAAACCCCTTCCTTCCAAGGCCAAAAATTAGGTCTCGACGTTCAGAATGCCCACCGGAACTGGGTCCTCTTCCACTTCCTTCAGGAGAGAGACTCTGAAGAGAATCTCCGCTCAGTAGGGCGACCCCCAGGACGTGAGGAATCTTTGGGGTGGATGAAGTGAGACAGCTGGACATGGAGAGGAGATCTGTCCTACTGGACGGCATGGTGCTGGACATGAGGAGAGGGACTGGGAAGTGTAGGCTGTGTCTGTTATGTTTGTGGAAAAACCCATTAAGAAGTTGGTACCACAGGTCGGGGGGGATGAAGTGGGGATTCGGCCACAGACAGAAGGAAGAGAAGCGAGGGACACTGAGAGGTTCTTGTGGACTCAGGCTCACCGGATTGGAAGGATGTTAGCAGACTCTGATTCACACCTTCTGATACCTAAAACTAGGGCAGATTTATTCACATTAAAGTGTAGTGACAGGTGACCCCAATCGGATGTACTTTTATGTAACAGGCAAGGAGAGGAGCACCAAGGCTTGCGCCAGAGAAAGGGTCTGTAAGGAGGGGGTGGTGGACACCAGGGGTGGCTGGAGGCGGCCTGGGTGGGAGGGCTGTCCTAAATGCAGACTCACTCTTTGTACCCCTCCAAGCTCACCTGGCTGATGGACTACGGAGCATGGATACAGGGCGCTCAGGCCAGCCAGGCGTTTGGACTTCGGTGTCAAAGACAAAGACCATGAATTCTTCCTAATTCAGCACATCTTTGTAAAATCATTCACTTTCCACTGAAAGAGTTAAAGTGGCACCTCACTGTGACCAGTGCAATTAAAACATCATTTAGACACTTGAAGAATAATTTGGCTCCAGATTTTAAAGGGCCTCCAATAAGATCCCGTGGGCCCTTTAGGGAGCGAGATAGAGTTGTTATTGGTGTGAAAGGAGGGTGAGGGGGCAGGGGGTCACAGTCTAACCCAGCGAAGATAAATCTTCCTGTGCTGAGCAGAGGCCCGGCTATCCCCTTGCGATGTGGACTTTATACACAGGCTTTGACTCGAGATTCATTAAACCATTCCCATTTAAGCCACCAGCACCCACGAAGGCAGATCTGGGCAATCTCATATTCCAAGAAGTAAATGTAACGTTGTAGGCCAATGAAATTGACTAGTCTGACAGGAACACACAAAGAAGCAGGATGTGGGGCGTCCCCCCGCGTCCCCCCGCCGTGTTTACTTAGGAGTGGAGGTCCATTAAGTGCTCTGTGATGGCCTTTTGATAACATGCCCACCTTTGTGGGGCGGCCGGGGCTGGATGTCTGCCCTTAAATGTGACAGCTGACATTTTTGGATACATTTAAAGATGGGCTTGTCCACCACAGCGACCAGGACAGAAACCACACATTTTTAAAGTGATAGCCTCTCTCGCTCACGCTTAGGAAGGAACAAGTGGTTCTTTTCAGGGCTTTCCGTTTGTGTGGAAGGTCTCTTTCCTCTGTAAGAAGATTGTAAAACTTGGCACTAGAGATTGGGGATCTATCCCTGGAGGGAGCAACATTTCAGCAAATATTTGTTGGATGCATTAGGAAAATATGGGTGAGATACATGCCCTTTATCAGCGGTGCACATTTTGAGGGATGGGGAGGGGAGGCAGACACCCCCAAATGCTTTACCATCTTGAACTTTGATTCTTAGAAGCCAGCTCTCTGGAAGTTTGGAGAGTGAATTGTGGCTTTCAGAGCCACAGCGTCCCTACTGAGTCATATTTCTGTTAGTTCCCTGCAAGCACCCATACGTTCTACCCTGCAACCTACCTTCACTTCTGTGTCTGTTCTTGTCTCCCCATCTCCCACCCTGCTGATGACAACCTATTGTTGATCTTTTTCTTTTCATTGATTGATTGATTCTTTCATTCATTCACCTAATATTAAGTGAGCGCCTGGCACTGCCCTGGTGCAGGGGATGTTGTAGTCAATAACTCAGAAAATTCCCCGTTTTTGTGGAGCTAACATTGTAGGGTAGAGCAAAGGGAGAGACAAATGATAAATGAGTAAATTAATTAATAACCATGATAACTTAGACAATTTTTTTGTTTTTATTTTTTTGGGGGGGGTAATTAGGTTTATTTATTTATTTAAATGGAGGTACTAGGACCTCCTGCATGCTAGGCATGTACTCTACCACTAAGCTATACACTCTGCCCATCCCTGATAACTTTTGAGCATAATAAATGCTATGAAGAAGGTGAAACAGGGTGATGGGGGAGGAGAGTGGTGGTGGAGAGGAAGCCCGATTTAAGGTGGGTGGGCAAGGAAGACCTCCCCGTGGAGGCAGCCCTGAGCTGAGATGGGGCCCGGAAGCAGTAGCCATGTGGTTTAGAAGCAGCTGTTCCATTTGGAGAAGCGGCCCGAGGGCAGGGTAAGGTCGGATTGGTTGAGAAACACCAAGCAGCTGGGAGACCAGAAGGGTGTGAGCCAAGGAGGGATGTAGGAAATCTGATAAGAGAACTAGGTTGGGCTCAGGGTGTGTAGGGTTCTGAAGGTCAAGGGTAACGGATTAGGCTGCAGTCAGCATAGGTGGGGATGCTAAAAGAGTGTGTAAGCAACAGTGTCATGTGATCAGATGTGCATCAAATCAGTGTGGTGTTTCTTACTGTTTTAGGGCCAGTTGTATGTAGCTTGTGCTGTGAGACGTTTGCAGCAGTGTAAACCCCTCCTGGGGTCCTAGACTCACAGCGTGTCTGTAGAGTAATGAAGGGACACATTCTTCCTGTCCCACTGTCTCTGTGCTCTGCAGGGAGGACCCATGCCCTGCTCGGCCCTGGCACCCCAGTGCTTTGTACACAGTGCCTGGTCCGTGAATGTCTACTGCACTGACCTTAATTATAAGCTCCTGGAGGTTAATAACATTTGCCCAATTTATTTTGCAGAATTCCAGAGGGCCCATAAGAACAGTTCTTTGATGATGAATTGGGCTCTTGAAATAATGGGATTAATGGAGATGGCTCCCACCCAGTTGGGAGCTAATTAAGGTGAACTCCACCAAAAGAATTTATTCAAATGACTTCCCTTGGTCAATTAGTTTCCCGCAGATGATTTTAGTAGCATGTTTCTAAAACGTTCCAGTGTTCAGGCAAAAAAATCAAGATTAAAAGCCCAGGCTCCGTGTTGGAGGACCCAGAAAAAAAAGTCAAATTTTAACGGCTGTTCCCCTAACTTCAAAATTAAACGTATTACATTCTTGGGAGTACGATTTCAGCCTCTTTACATTTATGATACAAATGGAGCCATTCGCTCTCACTTCAGTCTATAAAGGCAAGACTCGTTAGAAGGAGGAAATTTCCTTTATCATTAACAGGCCACACTCACATGATAAAAAACGTCTCCACTCTTCCCGCCTCCTTCCCCAAAACTTCGATTCTCATTTCAAGCGGTTCCCACATAGGCTATTTATCTTCCACATTTCCCAACTCTCAATGGCACCATTATAGCCTTTATTTGGAATCATAAAACTTGGAGAATAAAAAAGAAGCAAATTAATCCTCCCAGGGGAGAAAAGGAAGACGGATCCTGCCAGCTTTTAAATTGTAGGATTGGACTGGCCTCGAAACACAGTTTTCTTTTTCAACAGCTTAGCCGGTGGGGGGAAATGAATGGTTATGACAGAGAATCCCGAAATAAAATGCAGAATTATTATGCAAACACGTTCAAAACTGACATCTTGAAGTAAAAGCTGTTGAAAGCCGGAGGAATAAACAACATGGGCTGGAAGGGAAACATTTTGAAGCTACGAATGGGTTACTCTGCTTTTATTATTCACAATGGAAAAATAATCTCCATCATGATGTGAAAACCACAATTTCCTTTATTTGTGGATCCTGCCAGATTAAAAAGCATTCAGGGAAGAAATGCGGCTGGGAGAATTGAACGCTGTCCGAAGAGGCAAGTGCTCTGTGTCCAGAATCCTGTCGTGGACGCCGGCTGGCTCTGTCCAGCTGCATAAGTCACTTAACCTCCTGATAACTCGTTCCCATCATCAGGCTGGAATTAGGGAGTCAGCCTTTCGTCTGGGGCCTGAGATCTGGATTTCCCAGCTGCCAGTTGGAGAACATGCTTTGCCATTTCAATTTGCTCTAAGGAGTCTCAAGGTTGTTGTGAAAACAAATGATAAAAGTCGGTTAACAAGCCGGCTGCCACCAGAGCAGCCAATGAGAACACCTCGGGCCACAGAACGCCTCTAAGTGCATCCCTAGTTCTGGGAACAGGTTCCATGGTGACCAAAGCCTTTGTTATTTTATTTCCTTTCATTTTTTGACTTTTAAAATTGCGAGGTAGAGTCCCTGAAGATTTGATGAATATTGTGTTCTCATTAAGTAAAATGAAAATCACTGAGTTGAGAAAGAGTATACAAGCGGGGTAGAACAGTTTAAAAGGATCTTGGAGACGATCTGGTCTAGCACCTCACTTAGCAGAGGGGGAATCTGTCCACTCAGAAAGTATAAGTGACTTAGCAAGCTCAGGGGGCCATGGGTCTGGTAGTGGCTGCGGGCTTTGAAACCTAATTTTGATGGTTTACTTAATCCTGTAATTTGAAGGTGAATCCTTGAAGAAGGCTGACAATACCAGAAGTTTTGCCTAACAGTCAATTTGATGGCAGACGGAAGAGATGCTGAGGAAATGTTGGATAATGTCTTTTACTATAAACAAAGTCTCCTGAATCTGAAGGGGGCACCCTTTAGAAAAGTGGTGAAGGCATAGTTGTTGATTGCAGTGTTTAAACTGCAGTATTTTAAAAGATGAGTTTAAAATTTTTCTCCCTTTCTTTCTCCCTTTCTTTCTCCCTTTCTCTCCTTCCTTCCTTTCTTCTCTGGCTTTCTCTGTCTCACCTTAAATTTTTTTCCTTTTTTTTTTTTTTTTAACTTGAAGAGAAGTTCTGGAGGAAAACTAGGGTAAATCTCAGCCTTGGTGACCTAGTGTTGGGGGAAAACCCGGGAAAGTGGAGGGTAGTTGATTCACATCGTAGAGAGGAAAAAGCTCCCGGTGATTTACTCTGACTTGCTAATTTTCAGAAGGAAATTAATAAAATTGATTTCAGCAAAAACTCTAAGTGGACAAATAGAAGAAAAACAGATCGGGAATTGTGACTATTGAGGGCAGAGAGAAAGTTCTTAGAGAAATCTTTCCTTCAGGGAGAAATAAATATTTAGGAGAAATCACTAACTCTCAGGGTCGTTAAAGCAAAGACCACTCATAGGATGGGAGCAAACCCTCCCACCAGCTATTAATTCCAGCTCCGAGACTCGGCGGCAGTGACAGGATTAGTTGCTGTGGGTTCCGGAAGAAAGCGGGACCTTTGGCCATAAGGCCCTGGAAATATGTATTTTTAAGTACTATAAAAGATGTGGAAAGCAACTTTTCTTTTCATCCTGGGGGCTAGAAATAATACACCTGCAAGGACAGATGAATGGCATAATGTTGGCATTCAATGGGGCATTAAACATTTTGCACCACGTTTATGGGGTTTTCCTGTCATTAATTCTAGGTAAAATAAACTTTCAAAAAATGTTTTGTTGTGTTTTTGGATGGCGTTTATTTTTCACCAACTTGCTTTTCTTTGCCATTTTTTTTTCGTTCTGCCAGGTTTCCATGTCTATTATGTTTTCTTGTGTCTGTCATATTCTTGGCTCATTTCCTAACTGGCCTCCCTCCCTCTTCTCTGGGGCCTTTCTTTTTCCTTTACCTGCGCCCTCGATGTTCTTTCTTTCAGTCCTGGTGCACGTGTTCAGACCCAGGTCCGGGTCGGATGTGGTTGGTCCTGCTGGCCACTGTTGCTGTGGTTTGCCTGTGGTGCCCTGGGGTTGGCAAGGTCTTGGACAGACTGTTCACCTAAATCTCTCCATTCCCAGGGTATCTGTCCCACAATTGATTGTGATGGCAAGGTCTTGCATTTCTTCCTCATTCAACATGTTGTCTTCCTCTTTGTTTTGCCTGCCTCCTTTAAAAAAAGTCTCCTATTAGAAGGACATGCTCCTTGCTTTTGAAATTTGGGCAGATTTGCAGCAAAGGGAGAAAGGATGGTGTGTTGGGTGAGACGTGCAATGGGAGTCAAGAAACCTGGGTTCTTTGTCCCAGCAGCTACTCACATACTGCCTGTGGGACACTGAGCAGTAGCTAAACTCTCTGATGGTCAGTTTTCTGAGAGGTTTGCATAAGATCAGTGTGTCGTCTTCTCCTGGAGTCCATAATGTCGCTAAATCCTCCTCTGGGGCTCCAGGCATGATAGAGGAGCCAAGCTGAACATGCTGTCTTGATAAAGTAGACCTGAGAGACTCAAAGGGGTAAAATTTGTCTCTAGGATCTAAGGATGACAGCTTACAAAGTGTGGTTCAAGGCCTAGCCTACAGGGACTCCTTAGAGCTCTGTGAAAGTTGAGTAACTTACTTAATAAATCATCATGGAAGGCTTACCATAGCAGCAGACAGACAAGACAGATCCCTGATGTCATGGAGCTTAACTCTGGTTAGCATTTCAGATGGTTATAAGTGCTAGGAAGAAAGTTTCATGTGCTGAGAGGAGGGTGAAAGGTTGCTATTTTATACAAGTTAGTCAGGGAAGCCTGCTGGGAGGAAGCAGCATTGGAGCAGTGACCAGAGTGAAGTAAGGAGAGAATCTGGTGGGTCTAGGGGAAGAGTATTCCAGGTTGGAGGAACAATTAATGCAAAGACCTAGAGGTGGGTCGTGTGTTTGAGAAACAGCAAAGGGTGGCTGGTGCTGAGGGGTCGGAACTCCTGGGCTCTGCCATCAGGTCCATCATTGTATCCAAGGCCTGGAGTTGGGCAGGAGTGTGATGCTAAGCAGATGCTCCAAGGCCTGCCTGGTGACCAGGAGATGGGTGAGGGATCTTGTAACTCTGGATCCTGAGTCTTTAGTCCAGTTAACGAGCATTCTGTTGAAGACTAGTCATCTATGATCCTAGTAGTCTGTGGTAGACTCTGTGGAACCTTGCTTTGGTAGCTTAGGAACAGTTTTCTGCTCGATTCTAGAGATTTCACCATTATTACTGTTGGTTGATCCTTTGGCATCTATCATTGTGGACATGAGGCCATTTCCTGAGAGTAAGATGTCTTAATACTCAGCACTGGGGATGCAGGACAATGGACGCAGGTTCCCTCCTGATGCTCAGACAGGACTCTCAGGCTGGATTTAAGGAATCCACTGAGAAATGCAAGTAAGATTATTTAACTGAATTAATCCAATCTGGTAGGGAGACTTTGCTGGCCTCAGATTATGGATAATCCACTGGTGCTTATTAAACAGGGAACTGCTTTGAACAACTCCCTGACTTACCCACTTTACAAAGGACTTGGAGGGCGAGGCAGTTTATCCTCATGTCTTTGTAAAACCCTCCCCTGTCGCAGAAGAAGAATCCCTTTTAGTTCCTGGGTCCAAGCAACCAGGCCTTGGGGAAAGACTACATTTGGCACACTAAGAACATTCAGGATCAGAATTTAATCAGCCCCCTCACTGGTTGGTTAAAGATGCTGTCAGTTTAGCAGCCTTTTTTTTTTTTTTCCTAATTATGTTATTTTTTTCTGTTCCAAACTGTCATTCACTGCTTCTGTTTTTTTTTTTAAATATTTTTTTTGGGGGGTGGGTGGAGGCAGTTAGGTTAATTAATTAATTAATGTAACTTTAATGGAGTACTGGGATTGGACCCAGGATCTCGTGCATGCTAAGCACACACTCTGCCACTGAGCTGTACCCTCCTCCCTGCCCCCCTTTGGCAGCCTTCACAAGGAGAAACTTCTGGAAAAGAGATGCCACTTTCATCCGAGTGGTCTTGTTTTCTGGACCCCTGTGATAGTGGCCAGACTTCTCGGTGAACAAACAAATGTCTCTTGGGTCCTCATGCAGAAAATGTTTCCCAGATGCACCCACCACCCCTCCGCTCACTGAACTTGCTTTTTCAGCTGTGATGTCAGCTCTGGGCTTTGATTCACAAGGCAACTTAACCAGAAATCCCGCCTCTCTGCTTATCCCCAAATCCCACTGTTCCTCAGGCCCAGATTAAACTGTGCACCTTCCATGAAGATGCCCAGAAACTCTCCCTTCTCTGCCTCTTCTGAAGCCCTAGGACACTCCCTGGCTGCCCCTGCCATGTCCAAATCATGATCCTTCTCATTCTCCATCTCCCCATTTTGGAGAGAAATATAGTGTAGTTGGAATTCAGTTTACCCCACAGGGCCAAACATCAGATCTCTTTTTTGTTGTCTCCAGGTTTCTTGAAGCCGTGTCTTCTTCATTTGGGTGTCCCCAATGCCAGCATGGTGACACATTGTGGGTGATCATCAAGTATTTGATGCCATAATCAGTATAATTATATGAATGGATTTAGATGGAGCACAGACAGTATGCCCAGCACAGGATATACACCATGTTATGAAGAACTAGTGCAAATGAATAAAAATGCAATCTGAATACCAAGAAGTACATGAAATAATTCACATCAGATAGATTAGCAGACGGTGTTTGACTTCACTAGTTATAAGGAGGCAAAATGATCATGCTCCTTGCTGCTGGGGACTGTGACTTGGGATTTATTATGCATTGCTGGCAGCCGTGTATGTTGGTGCATGTCACTGCACATTGATAATGTGTATTCCGAGTCATAAAACATTCATGTGTTTTGACATGATAATCCTGCTCCTAGAAATTTATTATAAGAAAATAATCTAAAATAAGGAAAAGAAACCCTACAATTTTTCATAGTCGTGCTCCTTATAATTTTAAAAGCAAAGCTGCAAACTTCACATCCAATAATAAGGGTTAAATAAAATCTAATACATATGTAGTTTGTGGAATACTCTACACCTATTATAAAAAGCACTTATGGAGGTTTTAAACAAATTGAGCTACCATTTTAAATATATTGTCTAATGATAAAGCAAAATATTATCTTTTTTCAGTAGCTGTACTGAGTAGGGGAAGGAGGGATGAGTAAGAATTAGAAGAGCTGGAATTGAAGGCAAGGGACATTTATTTGGCTTGTATTTTACCCTTCCTGATCTTTGGGTTCTTTGTCTACGAAACAGGCATGGAAATTTTTACCTCTTATAATGAGATATAATGTGTGCCAAATCCAGGTTCTGAGAATAAAGGGCATTGCTCAATGCATGTAGATGATTATGATTATGGTAACTGGGAAAAGATTACTGAACTTACAACCTAGACCAAAGAGCCAAGACTATGGTACATAGTTAAGACTGAATGGGGAAAATGGGCTTTGGTGTTGCTTCTATGACTGTGGGAATTTTAGGAGGGAGAGCTTGCTGAGAAGATGAGGCAGGATTTTGAAAGATTTTAAAGGATTCTCATCTCCCTGATGGGGTGGGAAGAGCACCATAGGAGGGTGGGAAGATGAAGATGAGACAGTGAGGTGGGGATGTCTGTGGATTATGGAGAAAGACAGGCTGGCCTGGTTAGTAAAGAGGGGTGTTTAAGTTAGTGAGTGGTGAGACATGATGAGGACAAGATTCTTTATTTCTTCCCTGGGATCTATTTTTAAAAGAAAGTGAATATTTGAATGGTAAGGTAATCCTTGGTGGAAGACTGAAGCTTCTGATGGAATGGAAGGAGTTAACAAACTCAGACTTCATCCTCTGCCTTCCCTTCCTATCCCTACACTCTGTCAGGAAATGACCCAGGACCAATCATTTACATCTTAGTATGAATTCATGTCTACTTGTTCCTGTTTTCAGCAATCAAAATTCATTGGAGAATTCTTCAAAGTATTTGTACTTTCAATCTTATTCTTTACTATTGAATGAAATACACTGTTCCATGTGATAGGAATTCCAGTAATCAGGGACTCTGGAGAGAGGCACACATTTAGTGCTGACATTGAATATGTAAATTGCCAGTAACTCTGCCTACATATAATGCCACTCCTACCATAAAATTTATCACTGTGCTTATTTCTCATTAATTACTTCAGTCTTTTATCCATCCATCCATCCTCTCATCCATCTATCCATCCATCCAACCACTTTTTCCACAATCTTCAGAGCAGCAGTCACTGGGATAATAAAAGTAAATATGACGTAGTACAAGTCCTTGAGGATCTTGGAAGATTATTCTTGAACAAAAGCCCTCTTCAAATATTCTGAAAAATATTTTCTATGCAGAATTAGTTAACTAGATCAAAGACAGCAAAACAATATTCATGGATATCTCTTGTTCAGAGACTTTGCACACATTGGGCAGCTTCAAGTCAACTCTCATAGGCCTCCAGTATAAACGCCAAGTGGAGTGTCCTGCAAAGCTCCTCAATATCTGGCCCCCCAAACCTTCCCTCCTCGTGTCCTGCCCCTCCCCACCACTCTAGCTGCTCTGCAGCACTGGCTCTTGGTCTTGAGCAAGCAAACTTTTTCACATCTCTGTGCTTTTGTGGACATTCTATAAATACATTCCCCAGCCTGGAACACTCCTCTTCTGTCTCTTATCATCCCAATACTCCTCCCAATCCCATTCTTACACTATTTTCTCTCTGAAGCCTTCCTGGTCCTTCCCAGGTAGAGCAAGCCACTGTCTCATTTGTATCCAAGAGCGCATTAGGGATGCCCGTGACCATTGTGAGGCTTGTAAGATAGTAGTAGACATCTGGCTGAAGTGGAAAGCATGTGTGATTCCAGGAGGGATGGAGTTGGCCATGAATTCTGGCTCACAACCCTCACAAATTGCTTGACCTTGATTTGGTTACCTGACATCTGTCAATTCCTGCTGCGCTCATATTCTCGTTGCTTGCCTTACTGGAAACAATGACCCCTTGCAAAGTCATTGAGGGGATAATTGGGGCGTTGTGAGGAGAGGAGCTGGTCTGTGACTTGCACATGGTGAGAGCTCAATATTTGCTCACGTGTGTCCCCTTATTGTCTGCCTTGGTATGTCAGGCTCATCAGGACACTGAGGAGCCCCCAAGGTCAGGGCCACCGACTGCTTACGTATGTGTCTTTCACAGCATCCAGAGAGCACGGGCCACCGACTGCTTACATATGTGTCTTTCACAGCATCCAGAGAGCACGTGCTTCTCAGCAGCAGTACAGCATGGTGACTAAGAGCAGAGGCCCTGGCTCCCAGCTCCCCAGGAGAAGCCTGATGCTACCACTTCCTAGCTGTGTGAACTTAGGGAAATTACTTGAGTTCCCTGTGACTCTGTTTTATCATCTGTTGAGTGGGGATAATAATAGTTCCTGCCTCACAGAGACATTATGAAGTTTACCTGAGAGTCTGGCCATGGTAAGCCCTCATTAAGGGTGGCTATTATTAGTAGGTGCTCAGGAGCTGCTTTTCAAAAGGCCAGTGAATAGACTTTAGTGTGCCGTGGTCTCAGGAAGTCTGGCTAACACAGAGGTGTTTATTTGGTTCAGAAAGCCTGTTTTTTGACCTACCTATAATTAGTTTCTATTACTAGGTTATTATTAAGTTGAGAGGAATGACTTTCCTGTGATGGTCAATGTCCTGAAATCCTGAAGGTTAAATGCTGTCGATGCTTCTTACATCCAAGTGGAAATTATTCTGTTGGTTTTAATAACGTGGATGTGTTCTAAGGTGCATAGTTGTTCAAAAGTCAAGGTTTTTCTTTAAAGCAGTAACCAGAAATATCTGAGAATGTTTGGAAATACTCTCTTCAAGTCTTAATCCTCCCATCCTCAAAGGATCCATGTTGCTGGCCTTTTGTGGCGAAATTCAACCAGATGACAAAACCTCGGAGGAAAGAGCCCTGTCTTATTCTTTATACCCCATTAAGCTTCCAGAGCAGTCCTGGGCCCACAACATTGCCCATTAAAGACCTGTAAGGTAATACCAAAAAAGGGGAGTTTTTATCCTTCCCAACCTAGAGTTCATGCTCTGAATTTCCGCATGATCATCGCTCAACTCTAAGGAAAGCATTACTGTTGGTTTGTGTCAGTATTTCATTCCTGATTATGAGATATAAAAAAAAAACCTAAAGCAGCATCATTTTCTGTCGAGAGGGTTGGATTAAGGGAGCCCTGCGGCTGAGTGTCACCTCTGCCTTCGGTTAGCTGATGAGTCATGTCTTTGAGCTTGTACTTCCTCACCTGAATGTGAAGCAGTTGAATGTTAATACGGTAGTAACGAGGGTACCACTTTGATGGCTCACCGTGTGAGACACTGCTAAGTGCTCTAGGAGCATCTTCGCATCGGTTTCCGTAGCAGCCCTGAGCAGGATCCACGTCCACCCCCTTCCTGTTACAGGCGAGGAATCTGAGCTTAGGGCGTGCCGTCATTTGCCAGAGGTGTAAACAGCGGGCTCAGAGCTTGAGCTCGGGCCTGTTTATATTCAGGAATCTATGAATAACCGTTCATGTGTGACAAAGAGTGTTAACATGAATGATTTTTTATCAGGGAGGATTAAGAGCTGACTTCTAGTAGATTAAAAAGTGCATCCATCCCTCCCTCCATCATTCCTTCCCTCCCCTGCTCCCGAGTCTTCTTCAGTCAAATCCATGGCCTACCTTACAGAGCTGGAGCAGTAATGTTCCCCCGTCATTCTCCCTCTGTGGTGCTCTGTGTTTCTCTTCCTGTGTGCGAGTTATAATTGCTGTTAAATAATTAATGATTCACTGGGTTGTTGAATGTCCGTCTCTGGCTAAAATGTGAATCGTGTAATGACAGGGCTGCCTCTGCACACTCTGTGACTCCAGAGTTTACCTAACCCAGTAAACAAGGCCAAGAAGAAGTGTCTGTTAAGAGGATTGAAAGAATGAGCACATGCCACATGCCCCATAGTGGGGAGGCCAGAATTAGGAAAGGTGGACTGGTGGCTGACCATGGTAGTATTTCTTCTCAGTGCCGGGCCCGCCTTTCTGATTACACATGTCCCCAGCCGTGGGCAGTAAGGGCTAGTGGGCAGCTCTGTTGAAGCCCAAACGGCCATCCTTCATCAGTGCTCTAAAAGATCCACTCTTGGGAAGGGTGTAGTGCAGTGGGAGAGCATGTGCTTAGTGTGCTCGAGGTTCTGGGTTCACTCCCCACTACTTCCACTAAATAAATAAATAAACACATGAATAAATAAACCTAAAAGGTCCACTGGATGGGTGGATCACTGTTAAGCTCCTTTACAAAGTGAACATTTGTTTGTTAGTTCATTCATTTGTGCACTCAGTCACTCTGTCAAGCCGTCGTCACTGCCACCGACATTTCCTGAGCACTGGCTGGTTGCTGGGGACAACGCTGTGAACAAGAGCATATCCTCTGGGAGAGAAAAATGCTATCTGCCATTCTCATGAATCAGAGAGTACACTTGCATTATTTCTGGTCCTCACTTGACCCTGCAAGTTATTATAATTATGTTGTGAAGGAGGAAGCAGGCTTAGGGAGGGTAAGTGGCCTGGCTAAGGCCACACGGCTAGAGAGTACCAGAGCTAGGACTTGAACTGAGGGCTGATAAGATCCTAGAATTCTGTCCCATGAGATAAAAGAACATGTGACTGCGGAGTGGGCAGCATATCTGTGCAACTGTGAGCGTTACTGAAGATTTACATTCAATTGTATGTGCGAAATTTGCTCTTTAATGCTCTGCACTGGTGCATAGCGCACGAGCTCTCCACTTGAGGAGGTCACGCAGTTAGGGGACTGAAAGGAGAGCTGGCACTGGGGCATGTCCCTTGGATGGCGTCCCTGGGGGAGGTCACATGGGATAGTCTGGAAGGAAACCAGAGCCTCACAGATGCATGTGGACTCAAAAAGGAGAGCTTTCCAGACAGAAAAATCTCACATATAAACCTTTTTTTTCTCCCAGAGAGAAGGGGTTGTATGTTCACTTGTTGAGGGTGCTCTCGCGAAGGTCTGCATGTCCTCCCTCCTACTCTCTTTGGTGCAACACAGAACGATGATGACCCCCCCCCCCCCGGCCGCAGGCGAAGACTTCTTTAGAAGAGAGTAAAAGACCTTTAGGTGACTGTTACCCATGGTGACTGGACTGACAAAATTAGCCAGCCACGAGAGAACTTTCACCTCTGAAGCCGAAATAGTGTAGTGTGACAGTCTGAGCCTGAGCTGAGTGTAGGGAGCTCTGAGATCTGATCCTAGCACTTGCTGGCTGTGGACCTTGGCCCTGTTCCCTGAACTCTCTGTCCTTTTATTCTTTGTCCCTAAAGGAAATGGCTGAGTGAACCAGATCAGAGGATCTCAGCTACACTTGGAGGAGCTACAGAAACTGTGGGCCAGTGCCTTGGGGAGCAACGTGGGGTCATAGGGGACACAGAGGTAGAGATCTGGGACCTCCACTCCTGCATCAACCCCAGCATTTCTGCTCTTATTTGCCTTCTCCATTGGAGATTTCATTTGAACAAAGCTTCCTCTGCTTTAAGAGAGATGCGTTGGTCTCCCGTCGCTGCAGCCCCTTCAAGGTGCCTTCCAGAGGGGTCCTGGCCGCCAGTCTACATTTGGCTAAGGCCTCTGTGTGACCCTGGGTGCCTCAGTTACCTTGGACTCCTTCAAGTCAGCTCACAAAGGGCTGAGAATTGGGATTTGGCTTCAGGTCAGGAATCCTGGTGCTATCAGTGTGGGCTGTGGGATGGAGCCACAGGACCTTGAAAAAGTGACTTTCTGGGAGGATGCAAGGAAATTTAGCAAGTCATTAAGGAAACGACTGGTGAGCAATTCGTGATCAGCAGCCAGCATCAGCTTATTTGCATGGCTGATGGTTGAAACAAGATCCTACCTGTAGCTTCCCCTGCAGTGGCTCCCAGCCAGCCCCGCCACATCGGCTGGGCCTCAGAAGCTTCTGGGTCTCCGCTCACCCAGGACTGCTGGGAGGACTACAGATAGGGTGGGCCAGAGCCCGAGGGCAGCAAAGGAAAAAGGCCGGAGCCAGAGAATGATGTCTGTTGTAGCTTCCCTCAACAGGAGAAGGAGTGGACAGCGCTATTCCAAATTGATTTCCGAATACCATGTAAAGAGGTGTTATAGAATAGAGGCCAGTGGTTGAGCTGTGTGACTCTAGGCAAATTACTTAATAACTCCTGTGAGTCTCTGGTTCTTCATCTGTAAAATGGAGATGATACTTGTATATATTTCACAAGATTGATGTAAAGTTTGCACTGCAGAGTGTCTTTTTTGTATGACACTTAGCATGGAGCCCACCATGTAGAAAAACAGTTATTCTTTTCACTTATTATTTGGTTCTCTGGAACATCACTATTTCTACGATTCAGAGGGCGGTAAAATAAAGCTAATGGATGGAGACGTCACTGATCTTCGTGCCTGGGAGACGCTAGCTCTCCTTGCGAGTGTGCCCCCTTACTGGTGCATGTACAATATGCTTAGGTATCGGGTCGCTATGTAAGTATGTACCTGAATTTGGCCATATGGTGTTGTGTGTATTCTAACCAAGCCAAGGAGGTCAGAAAAGCCTTTCAGATAGTAACACATGTAGTCCTGACTCATGTCAAGTTCTGCTCATTTCTGTATTGGAGAATCGCTTGTTGAGCGCCTCCACCCCTGGTCAGTCCTTCCCTACAGGCTGAGGATGTACACAGGATTCTTGACTCAGTGGAGTTTACTGGAACAAAGGGTAGACATTCAGCTATTCAGCAAACACCTTGTCAGTGTCTGCTTTGTACCTGGCATTGTTCTAGATGTCTGAGATGGAAAGAAGAAGGTGCAGCCTTTGCCCACAGGAGCCTGTGCCCTGCCAAGAGGAGGAGCAATGTGCGACATCCTCACCTGCAGCCCACTGAGCCCTCTCCTTCTTCAGGTACCTCTGGCTCTGCATCAATATGACCCGTAACAGCCCTGACCAGTGGTCCTTCCTGGTTAAAAAAGCCGGTTCCAAGGGTCACTGGACAGCTGTGATGTCAGAAATATCAAATGGGAATCACTCTCATTCCTATTGTTTCCAGTCAGTTCAAACACAAGGTCAGTGTGGACAGACCCTGCAGTCACGCACAAGTCTTGTCTGCCTTCGTGTCTAGTTCCGTGAGAGCAGGAGCCTGAAGTTCACAGGGAGTTTCTGTACTTGCCCCGCATGTGCCCGCTGTGGCTCAGAGCCTCCTTGGCCAGGCAGAGTGGAGGCAGGGCTGCAGGCAGCTGCACCCCAGGGGGTTTCCAGGAGCCTGGCCTCACTTTGAGAGAAGGATCCTCCCTGACCGATCGTATTCCTGTTTTTCCTGCTTCTATTCGAAGCAGCAATTTTGAATCTCTTTCGTATCATTGCTCGTTGGTGGCCAATAACCTTTCCTCTGGTGGCTGGTTCCCAGTTTCGGTAACCTCTCTGCCAGCTGCCTTCTTGACTGTGTCTCAGTAGATCGTATCTCTCCAGGCCCTTCCGTTTAGGTAGAGTCTTTCCATCCCTCTGTGTCTATTTTTTATTTTCCAAAAGCCCCGTGTGCTAGGATTTTAATACTGGAGTCTGTTTCCTGGTTGGGTCTTGTCTCTGTTAGCCAATGATATCATGTTTCTTTTTAACACATGGCCTGTGGTTTTATTCTCTGCCACATTTGGATGCTGTTTATGGCTTCTGTGAGGGAAAGGTTAATTTCCCTTCGTGGTGTCTGATTTTCTTCTTTTAAGATGTAAACAGCTGACTTGGTTTTAGTTGGAGTCAGAATCTCTGTGTTGACCCAAATCTCTTAGAGCCTCCAAATAACACTTGATAGTACGTGACCGATAACAGTGGGCAGGCTTCACAGCCATCATTCATATTTCTTTGCAGAACCTGTTATGTCTCCCTCTGTAGAAACCTTCTGTTTCTGCTCTTTTCTCCCCTTTTCCATCAGTCCCTTTCCCACTATGGCTTCTGGGCCTCTCTCGGGGACCACCACAGTGGCCTTATAAATGCTCTGCTTGCTGCAGTTCTTTCCCGGTGTTCCCCTCACCCACTTCTGCCAGCCAGTGTCTTCCAGAAGCACAACTCTGATCCTACACACATCACACCCATGACTTAACCCATTCCTTACTGCCCACGTCTAAACTCTTCAGGCAGATTAGTCCTCAAAGGTCTCAGTTCAACCTTGAGACTTCTGTGAGATTATATGAGGCTCGAAGCCAAGCAGAATGTCTGGGAACTCCTTCAAGTCCTCTAAGAAGTCGTGTTCTTAGCGGTAGCTCCTGCCCAGCCACATGCGGTGAGAGTGTTCACGCTGCCTAGACCCTCTCCTTCTTTCCCTTCATCTCTAAACGGCCTGGATGTCCTTCACGACTCAGATCAACCCCTTCCCCTCCAGCTGCCTCCCCATCTTCTCCAGTTCACCCTCATATCTCTTGATGCTGTTCTTGTCTGAAATCCCAGTATTGTGACTGCAGTGATATTTACCAGCTAACGGGCCCCTAATCATTTCATGCATGAGCCACAAAATCTGACAACATCTCTCCAGTTAGTCCAACTCTCAAAGTTGGGTTAAGATTATAAACTGGCTGATTTATACCTAAAATTGACACTTAAACTTTCCCCCCTAGACCCCTGTGGTCTGGAGACTGGTAAAGGGTTTTGGTTGGTGGTGGGGGTGACTCAGAAAAGCTGTGTCTCCTACGGTCTGATCCTGATTAAGAGATGCCTGTGCATCTGCATGTGAATCAGATCCTCACGTCTCCACCAACTCTTCCCCCAAATGTGGCCCCTCGCAGGGTCCAGGGGTCCACAGTCACCTCTCTGCTGTGCGGATTGAACTAGGTGTTAGTAAATATGACCTCTGCTCCCTTGGGGCCCCTTCTGATTCACTGGTACCCTCTTTGGCCCTCCCACATAACGCCATGGGCACACTTCCTGGACACACCCCCTCATGCGTCACACATGTTGGCGTCTGTCTCCATATCCCTCCACTCGCCGAGCCCTGCTGCTGCTCTTAAGGTCGTTTGTGTTCACACCTGTGAGCCATTCAGCACCTTGTTCCTTGGGTCCCTGTTCTTCTCGCCTCCTCCCAGCTGCTTCATTCACCCGCTTTTGTGGCTACACCCTGGAGTTGGTCATTTTCTGGAAGGGCTCCACCATGGAAATCATAAAATCCACACCTCCCACTCTGACCACAACCCTCCTCTGCTTCCAATTCCCTTGCTCGCTTGTCCTCAACTCTGGTTCTTCAGTTAGGCCCTCCAGTTCATTGACCCACTTCTTTGCCCTGCACAGTCTGCAGCTCCTGTCTTTTCTCCCCTCTCTGCATCCACGGACTCCACTTTTCATCACTCCAACAACTCTTTAAACTTTATGTCCTGGCTCTAACTCTCCTGTTGTCACATACACATGACCCGCTACCCCTGGGTGACTCCAGTCATCTGCTCTGTCTGCACTCCTGGCCTGGCTGCTGGCATTCAGTCAAGGTCAAATCCATTCTGTCCTACAGATCAAGGCCACTATGCACTCACACACATGGTCCTCCACAGATGCCTTACTGCGGCCCAGCGACGACAGGCTGTTTCACTCTTCAGAATTCTTGTCTGTCGTCTAGTGATAGTTCACATTCTCTCCTCTCTTCTCAGACCTCAGCTTCTACTGTACTCTCATGCCCAGCACATAAAAAACAATCATCAGAGGCCTTATTCATTTTCTACCATGAAACCTATAAACCAGCATGTGTCCTCGCCCTTCCTTCCTCTTTAACATCTTCCCATCCGGCTCTCTGGCTCTCTCACGACTTTTCTCCTTCACTTTTTCCTTCTGTGATGGTTTCTTCATCTCCTTTTTTTGACAGCAACTTCCCATCAGTATTTAAACATATTTATTTTTTTCTCATCATCAAAAAAGAGAACAAATCTTTCTTTAACCTTATGTCTCACTCTATGGACCACCCAGTCCCTTCTTGCAAAAGTATGGAAACTGAAACCACTTGGCTTGAGGGACTAGAAGGCGCTCACTGTGACTTAAACATGTGAGGCTGGCCTGTGGGGGTGGGAGCTGAGGAAGGAGCTTGGTGCTTAGTAAGTATTGATTAAACTGAGTTGAGTGAAGAGAGGCTTGTTGGGTGTCTACATTGTTGTTTAACAAATATGCCAAGAATTTGAGAGCTACGCAGGAACGACATAGAGCCGTTGCCTTTGAGAAACTTATGGTCTAGTTGGAGAAAGAAGTTACCAGCCCTTGAAGAGGTGGTAGTGCAGGGTAGATGCTAATTGAACTAGCTCAGTCTTCCAAACACCCCCTAAACCTGATCCCTTCTTAACTACTGCAGCTCACTGCGACGGTCTAATGCAGTCTCATTTCTTTTCTTGGTTATTTCAGTAGCCTCCTGTTTGACCTCCCTGCTGATTTCTTCTCTCGCTTTGGCGAATTTTTACAGCCCATATTTGCTTTTTGAAATATACCACATCCTGTCTCTTTTTGTCTCCAGTCTCACCCCCTTGGATGCCAATCTTTGTTAGATTTCACATCAAATCCTCATAATCTGTACCGATCGCCAGCCCTCTGATGTCACCATCTGTGCATGTCCACCTTGCTGACTGGGTTCCAACCACACAGACCTCCATGCTGTTTCTTAAGTGCACTATGTTGACTCCTGTCTCAGGGACTTTGTACTTACTACCGTTTCTACCCAGCAGGCAGTTTCCTGAAACATCACCTTGGCTGCTCCTTTACGTCTTTTAGGTCTCTGCTCAAATGTCACCTAATTAGGGAGTCCTTCCCTAGTCACACTGTATATAATCCTGGCCCTCTTAATTCCCTCTCCCTCACCATCCTTTATTTTTCCTCTAGCATTTATCACTATCCAGCAAGCAATTATTTTTTTCATTCATGTATTTTCCATATCTTCCTACTAGAATGTAGACTCCAGAAGGGCAGGGTCTTGGTCTTGTCTCATCTATAATGTGTATGTACAGGTCCTTGCACATAATAATCACTCAGTAAATAGTGAGTGACTGAATAATGAATGATGAAAAAGAACTTGTTCCCAACCTACCCCATGTGCTCATTCATCAATTCAAAAAGCATTCATTAAGCATCTATTATGTGTTAGAAGATGCTTACTGACATCTTTGAGGAGCTGGTGCTGTGCCGTGAATAAGCCCCAAAACAATCTGAGGATTTCAGTGACAGCCAAAGCAGATCAAAGTGACTCAGATGTCTCCAGTTCAAAATCCATGGTCTGGTGTCCCCATTCTAGACCCAAGCCCCAGGGCTGGTTAAATGCTAAGGGACTTGCGAGTAGAAGGTCATGGCATAAGCAGACATCACATTCTCTTGTTCTGCTTGGTGTCAAGCATCATTTTTCTAGCATCCAGAGGCTGGAAAGTTCATTAAAACAGTCCCATCTTAGTCCTCATTTTACAAATGGAGAAACTGAGGCCCAAGAAGGAGGGACTTGCTTCGAATCAGAGAGTGAGCTGCCTGCCGAATTCAGCAAGAATCACCGGGTCCTGCTTCTTGGGTAGGGGATCTTTCCACCATACCACACTGCCTCTCTGCACCACTCCTTCCTTTAATCCCCTCCTTACAATGTCCTCCTTTTCTTCTTGACAGTCAGAACTTTGTTAGGGAGCCGGGCAGTGTGTGCTATGAAAAGCAACTTTATAGCTCTGTGCTGTTATGATCATATTTGGGGGCGGGGTGGCGAGAGCAGGCGGGAAGGAGCCAAACAGCCTGGCCTGCATGGCTGCTCTGTATTTTAATGGGATCCCCGCTGGTCACACCCTCTCCCGGGCTCCCTCACCCGAGGGCCACATCGCGGTCACCAAGCAGTCGGGGAAATGAAAACAGTAATCTTAGAGCTTAGAGTGGAGCTGAAGGCAAGCCCCCCACCCCCCACTTAAGTCCTGGTGCTCAGACAAGGCAGCAAAGGAAAGGAAGAAAGCAAGGGGGCAGAGCAGCAGGGCCCTCCTAGGAGGGAGACGGAGAGTTTGTTTTTCATGGAGGGGCCAAAAGCAAGAGCCTGCCGCCCACACCTGGCTGATTACAGCCTCTGCTCTTTGGCTAAGATGCAAAATATGGTATGAGACCCAGGACAAAAAAAGAACCTATTATGGGACAAGTTCAGCTTATCTACATAGAAAGTGGCCTCAAAACTTGTAGAGGCAGGGCTTATGAAAGCTGTGTTACAGGAAAGAAATCGATGATCATTTGGTGAAAGAATGTAATTACAGAGCCTTGAAATAAAACATCGTATCAGAACATCGCATCAGCCAGCGTTTGTCGAGCACCTGCTGTGCGTTAGGCGCTACGCTAATGCCGATGCCTGCTATCTCCTTTTCCTCTTCAGCCCTCCTCGGGGAGTGCTGCCACTGGCCCGTGTTGTGGCCGAGGAAACTGCAGCTTAGACAAGTTAACGGTTCGCCTCAGGGCACACAGCTAGTTAAAGTGTGACATTAGGAGTCCCGCTTGGGATGTGACTTCAGATTTTATGTTCCTTAACACTATTGTTTTATTTGTGCTGAGTACTGGGAACAAAGGAATCAGAATAAACAAGACTAACATAGCTCCCATTCTCCAATGTGAGAAACAAACAGCAAAAACATCTGACAAAAGGAGCCAGCTGGTAGGTAGCAGAGCTGAGGGTTAAAACAAAGGCAGTCTGACTCCAATGCTGGTGCATTCACCGTTTTGCCCGGAAACACTTCCATCCTCCACAACACAGACCTACTTGTCTGTGCAGGCACATTCGAGTCAAAGTGACCCCCAAACAGCTCCCTGAACAAGCTCATGAGTGCCTGTGCCCTCTCTTCCCTCTACTCACAAATCCCCCCTCCTTCTCGCCTTACCTGCTGGAGGAGATGTTCCAGGACCACCAGAGACCTGAGCGATTGTCCCAAGCTTAGCTTAACCTTAGCTAGGAGAATGGTCAAATCCTTACAAACACTGGAAGAGGCAAAATATCTAGGTATGCATGCCAGCAGATTGGTGGATAAGCTCAAGGTATGTGGAGTTCTTTTCTGTTTCTATATTCTCAGTGAAATAAGACACAGAGTTATGGATTGAATGTTTGTGTCTCCTTCAAACTGGTATGTTGATGCCCTAACTGTTAACGTGAAGCTGTTTGGAGGCAGGGGCCTTTAGCAGATAATTAGGTTTAGATGGGGTCATGAGAGTGTGACCCTTTTGATGGGATTATTGCCCTCAAAAGAAGAGGAAGACAGAGAGAGTCTGTATGTATGCACAGCAAGAAAAGGCCATGTGAACACATAGCAGGAAGGTGGCTGTGTGCAAGACAGGAAGAGAGCCCTCACCAAGAACTGAATTTGCCAGTAGCCTAGTCTTGGACTTCTCAGCCTTGAGAACTATGGGAAATAAATGCCTGTTTTTTTTTTTTTTAAAGCCACACAGTCTGTGGTATTTGTTATAGCTGCCTGAGTTAAGACAGTAATTTGTACCAAGAAGTGGATACCACTGTAACAAACACCTGAAAATGTGGAAATGGCTTTGGAACCGGGTAATGGGTAGAGGCTGGGAGAGTTTTGAGGTTCATGCTAGAAAAAGCCAAGGTTGCCACGAAGAAATTGTTAAAGGAGATTCTGTTGAGAACTCAGAATGGGAAGAGGAGAGATACAGAGAAAATGTCTGTCTTTTTAAGAGAATGCATAAATGATTGTGAACAGAATGTTGCTAGAAATATGGATGGTGAAGACCATTCTGGTGAGGTGTTAGGTGGCACTGAGGAAGATGTTATTGGACGATGAAGAAAAGATGATCCTTATTATAAAGTGGCCAATAACCTGGTTGAATTGTGTTCATGTATACTTGTGGAAAGTATAACTTCCAAGAGATGAACTTTCATATTTAGCTGAGGACATTTCCAAGTAAAGTGTTGAAGAAGTGACTTTGTCCCACCTGACTCCTTATGGTAAAATGTGAGACTGGAGAAACAAATTGAAGTATGACTTGTTAAGCAAAGAGAAATCGTAACGAAAAGGTTGGGAGAAGTCTCAGTCTATCCCTGAGAAAACCAAGGGTGGGGCTAAACAGCCATCTGAGGAGATTTGTGTAGGCATAAACTGTGGATCTCATTAGCCAGCCCAGCAGAGCTAGTTTGAACAAAGAGGATAAAAAAGAAGGAAGGCTGTTGGACTTTTTTGATTTTACAGGGCAGAACCACAGAGCCATTTAGCTGCAAATGTGCCCTATTCTTCAAGACAACAGTAGACTGACCCTAGAGGCAATTCAGAGATCCTCCTCAGAGATACCTCTTTGGTTTCAATAGGCCAGACAGGAACTGCCCAGAGCTGTGGGGATGTGGCCCCTGCCAAGCAGAGCCATGGGAGTGGAATCACTGCCCCAGGGAGTCCTGAAGCTGGGACTGCTGCTCTCGTGGGTCCAGCAGGGAGAGCACTGACCAAAGAGGATTATTCTTGAGACTTAAGATCTAATGGAATTTGCCTTGCTAGGTTTTGGAATTTCTTGGGACCTGTCACCCTTTCCTTCTTTCCTCTTTCTTCCTTTTGGACTATTCCAAAAGACCATTGGAATGTCTCTGGGCCTGTCCTGCCATTGTATTTCGGAAACACGTAATGTGTTTGGTTTCACAGATTCACAACAGGTCTCCAGGAACTTTGCTTCAGGATGACTTCTACCTGGGATCTCACCCATATCTGATCGATAAGACTATTCTCTGAGAGACCGTTTGGTGATTTCAGACGTGAGGAGCAGGTAGTGTAGGCTGTTCAGGAGAGCGGCAGCATGGATGTCAGAGGGGAACGCTGGAGGGTTGCCAGGCAGCATGAAAGACGTGTTGGAGAATGGCTGTCGTACACTGAGTGTGAGATCCATCACTGTGGTTTGTGCTTTTTCACTGGAATATTCAATCGTCCAGGTGCAGAAGCAGAATTCAGTCTACCTGGAGTTTGGAATTTGCTAGGTGAGTACCAATGGAGGAGGCAGAAGCAAAGAGACTGAGAGCTTCTGCAAGAGCCTATGGGATCTGAGTTAGGCAGGAAACTGGGAAGAATCACCAGAGGAAGGAGAGAAAACTGAGGGATGGAAAGTGGGGCACAGAGGGGAGCTTAGAGTTGGGATCAGGAAGGGGCTACAGTGACTAGTCATGATGTTCTCAGGTATGACCAATGCAGGTGGAAGACAAGATCATGGGAAGGAAAGAGGCCAGGGAACTGTCCGGGTTATTTGAAGAATCATTTGTGAGGATAACTGCCAAGAATTATGACAGTGATGCTGGAAAGAGGGACAGTAAGTCAGACTAATATGAAGGAATGGGAGGGAAGTAGTCCCGGGGTCTCCAGATGACGGCTGCAAGCAGGGGAATGATGTGTGCTGTTGACATCCGTTTCCAGGGATCAGTGGTGTTTTAGGGAGGAGGAAGGATTGGTGTCAGAGGTGCCAAAAAGGGAAGACCAGGACACCTATTCCTCCTCCAGCTCTAGAGGGTTTGGTAGAGAAACAGCCACCATTGAGGAGGTTATAAGAAGCCAGTGTCCTCAGGGTGAAGCCAGGTTTTAGTGAGAACAAACGATGTAAGGGATGTTCAGAGAAGGAGCTCAGTTACAGAGGATCTTACTGATGACACACTGGCTTGTCCTGGGCTTCGTAGACCTCAGTGCTCTTACAGTGTTTTACCTGGGCTGGCACTTACATCATAGTGGAAGGAAGAATGGGGGTGATTGTTCTGATCTCTTGAGCCTTCCTGGTCTTCCTACCTGTTGAAGCATCCAGCTCGTCACTTACTGAATGGGTGAGTCAGCGAATGGATGGATGGATGCCTAAAAGCTGGCTTAGAACTGGATGGAGTTAAAGGTACATGCTCATCTGTCTGCTTCTACCGAAGGCTGGGTTCACAAACACACATTTCTCTACCTGACTTTCAAGGCCCTTCACATTCTAGCTCATTCCAACCTATCCTATCTTGTTTCCTACTCTTTCCAAATTTGAATTCTCTACCCGACAGTTTGGGCTCCTCGCTGTCCTGTCAAAACACTACTCTCATTCCTGACTCTTGGCTTTAGCTCAGGAATTTCCTCCTGCTAGAATGGCTTATTGTAGTCCTGTTTCCCCAGCCAGTTCTTTCCTGTCCTTCAAGGCCAAGGCAAGTCAAATGCATCCCTGAACCTCTCCTGATATTAAAACCTGCCCTTCTCAGATTTTCTGCAGCTCTAAAAATGTACCGCACGCTATAGAGTGAGTTATATCTTGTCTTTTGCTATTTGCTATTTTAAAAGGAGGATTAACCTTGATTTTCTGGGTGAAATATTGAGTTTCTTAGGGGAAGGAGTGTTTTCTCTACTTGATGTGATGTGTTTCTTGCAGTTTTGGGCCCTTTGCCAAGCTCAGCATCCTGCAGGCTCTGTCCAACTGTAGGTTATTTCAGCTCTTCTATTAGTCCTTGCCTTTCTCCTTTGATTATCTTGAATCTGCCGATTTCCTTTCCTCCTGGGCTTCCCTTCCACTCCAGGGAGCTGGGTCTCCTTCTGCCTTTTCTTGCCCGGCTTGCCTTTCTTCCTTCTTGAGTATAGAATTTACACAGTTCAGTTCAGGGTCCTCTTCTTTTCTCTCTCTGCACCTTCCCCCAAATGTATGAGCCACTCTAAAATCTCACCAGTCACCTTTTTGCAGCATCTTCAAAATTCATCTTTCCACCTGGCTACATCCCCACAGACTAGAGTTATTTCTGTAACTACACACTGAACACTTCCATGTAGGTTACCTGGAGGTCTCCTCCAGTTCAACATGTTTGAAATCAAAATCCACATCTTTCTTTTCATATTAGGTCTCCACCTGCAGGACCTATTTCTGATAATGGCACTGGCCTGCTTGGCACACTGAAAGCCTTTATTAGCTTTCTTGTGATCTGTGGGGTAAAATGTAAACTCTTTGTCTTGATGCATAAGAACCTTCATGATTTGGCCTCCACTGACCTCTCTAGCTTCATTTTCCTGACCATACAACTAAAATCCAACTATCCTGAACTTTAGCATGTTTCTCAAATGTAGCATTCAAGTTCACGTCTCCATGTTCTTGTACATGCTGTTCTTTTTGCCTGGATGCTGTTCCTTGCTTTTCTGTCTAGGGAATTTAGATTCAGCTCCAAAATCACCTTACCTCTGGGGGCTTATCCTAACTTTCCAGAATTCAATATGGCCACATTTGTATTTTCTTTGTGTGCTGTTATGTATATACTGATTATAAGACATATGCTGTATTTATTTATTTGCATGACTGTCAGCCTATTCTTTTGTTTATATTCTCTAGCACAGTATCTGGCAATAATAAGTGCTTATTAAATTTATTTTGAAACCATCAATAAATGAGTAAACGAATGAGTTCTCCCAACTTCCTGGGCCTCACATTTCAAATTAAGATTTGACTTTCCTGTGTCCTTTACCTCTGTTGTTTCTTGTTCTCTCATTTTTAGTTGCATTGAAAATGCCCCATCCGGTTGTGCATTCATGTCTCCACAGCTGCAACCTGTAGTCTCTGCTCCCACTTCGCATCCTTTTTTCCTTTTGGTACAGGGCTGATTCCTGTCATAATATCAGCTTTGGTAATACGACTCCCTGCCAAATTTAAGATCCATCCACAGCTCCTCTTTGCTGTCAGGACAGAGTCCACAGTGCAGCCTTTAAGATCTTCTCTGATCTGGAAGCAAGTTGTTGCCACATCATCACTTAGTTCCCTTCACTTTTTTTTTTTTCCTTCATTCTGAATAAGACATGTCTCAGCTACCAAACACACTTTCCTTTTACCCCTGTGGCATTTATTTTCTTTAAAAAAATCTGGATGTTTATTGTGCACCTACTATTAGAGATTTTACTGTATTGTTTTGTCCTTAATCCTCAAAATAACATTTTGAATATTGAATTGGGTTGTATTCTCCTCAGTTGTACACAAGCAACCTAATTCTCAGAAAATTGAAGTATACAGGGTTATACCCATTTTACAGATTTTACAGTTTCTGACTGACACCCTTTTTAAAAAAGTACTTTTTATTTTTTGAGGAGGGAGGTAATTAGGCTTGTTTATTTATTTACTTAATGGAGGTGCTGGGGATTGAACCCAGGACCTTGTGCATGCTAAGCATGTGCTCTACCAATTGAGCTAAACCTGCCCCCTCTGACTGGCACCCTTTTGGAAGGATTGATTTTTCTTTTGTGTATGTCCTCTTTTCCCACCTCACTGGAAGTCTGAGTATAGGCACTCTATTAACAACTCAGCCCTACTGATATATGGAAGAAAGATGAAGCGCTCACAGCTGACATACTGAGTTGGAGTTGGCTGACCGTCTTCTGAGGGAGTCAGTTAACAGCAGGTTCAAAATGAACATCTTTTATGCAGTTTGCTCAATTCTATGCAAAATTAAACAATCAGGAGAAGTCTCAGAATGTGACATCTCAGTTAAGGTTGCTTGTCTACCTTGTTATCCCTCATTAATGCCTCATCCTTTCCCACGATCTTGGACCTTTATATACTTTCTCAGGTGGTACAACCCAGTGATTTATCAACTTGATTATCCCTCTTAACATCTGAGATTTATGAGGTGCAGGCCAGTCTTTCAGTTACACTTTAATTGTGTTAACTGCAAATGCAATTAATTGTGTCAGCTTTGGGGAAGAATTTCACAGCTCCATTTGGGGGAGGGTGGTAAGTCCCTTATTAAAGTAGTATGTGTTGAAATTCTCCAGAGAAAGCCCAGATTCTATGATTTTTGTGAGGCTTGACTATATTCTCCTCCTTCTTTTTTTTTTTTTTCTTGATTGCTGTTCATCAAGGAGACTGGTAGCTGCTTGCTTGTTGCAATTCAATTTGGGGGATATTAGCAAATGAGAGTCATTTTACTTTCTGTAATACCAGCTGTCAAAATTAATACCCCATGCCTCCCACAAAACATAGCGGTACCTGTTCTCCTGACTTGATTTGCTTGCGCTCCGAGTTCTTCATCATCTCTTGATTCCGGCTCCCTGCCCGAGGCCAGGTTCCTTGGGAAGGGGCTCAAATGCCCTTTCCTGCTTCCAGCATTAGCCTAACTCCCGCCTGTACTCACTCCGGGTCCTCACATAATAAATCACTTTAACCTGTTCCTAAAACAAGGTCAGATTGTACTGAGATTCTTAAAAAGAATCTAAAACTCTCTATTTAGGTGCAATTCTCACGGTAAACCTTCTGGTCAAAGAAGGGACAGTAACAGGGTCTACGGAGGGAAGGAGGGGGCGGGGTGTGTGTTGGGGGCCGGTAGCTAAGGAGGGAGCGTGTCCTCTTGCTTTAGCCAAGGAATCTTTGCGACGTTTGAGTGGGCTTCCACGCCATGAACATCGGGGGGCATTTAACATATCAAACGCAAATAAAAATGACACGCAGATGGCTCACTTCTGAGGAGCCTTGTGCAGTTTTGGGAATCCTCCATCTCTGTGGTTTTCCGAACTGTTACAAGCATATAGTCCCGATTAGGCTTCTCTATGGCACTGCCTTTCGGCCCCAAACCCCCTGGGCCCCGACCTGAGTCCTCAGGTCCTTTTTTTCTGATAGCAAACTCAAAGCCTGGCCCCAGGCTCAAGAGTCATTTAGGATTTTCTGTGGCGCAATTAAGCATGTGCAGCACACCACAGCCACCGAGACGCTGTTTATTCAGCGAAAGTGCTCTGTAATTTATTTAAAATAATCCATCTTTCACAAATAAAGGGGCCATTGACAGCCCCCCCCCCCTGCAGGCCTCTGCTGAAAGGCCTCTCCACGGTCTGTTTTGCTGGTCCCAAGCTACATACCTGACAAAGGTGATTCAAGCTTCTCCGTTTTTTCCATCCCTCCCCCCTGATTAATTCTCTCCCACTTTTTTTTTAAATAAGATTTTACTAGACCTGCTTGTTTTTTTTCTACAATCATCAGACAAGTCTTCCCCCTCCCCATTTTTTAAGTAAAAAAAAACACAAATTGGCCATTAAAAATGATTAATGCCAGCCAATTTGATAATCGCCGAGCGGGAGGTGCCAGCCATTTTGGGATTTAGTGCAGCCTCGGAACCCGTTTCTTTATGGTCCTCAGCTAATGAGGAATCACATTAGGCTTTTTACTGTATATGAATTGATTAGCTGAAAATGAGATTACGTCCATGGTGCAACACCAGGGACAAAGAGCCCTTTCTTCTCAAACACTTCCCAGTGCCAGGAAGCTGCTTGAACTTGAAAATGTTTTTTTTTTCTCCTGGTTTTCCAGGAAAATACTGGATGAGCCCAGGTGTGGCCTCTACTGAAATGAGCTTATCTATAAAAATCTCCAAAAACAAACAAACAAGAAGACAACAACAGTGAGGACTTGCATTTGGGGTTTGTCGATGGAAATAAATGCACAGCCTGAAAGTTGAGAGTTATGTTTTATTTGGCGGACATTTCTGAAGACTCGAACCCCTTCGAGCCCGGGATGACAGCCTCCTAGATGGCTCCGAGGAACGGCTCCGATGAGGTAGGGGAGGAGCTAGGATATGTAGGAGTTTCACAACAAAGAGCAGGTAGTTGGAACATTAAAGGTTTACTAGTTAACTAAAGAAAACCAGGCATCTCAAGAAGTTAAAGAATTTAGTGCTTTTCTATCTATGGGAGGGAGCCAACATTTGGGCTCATTGAATTCATTCCTTTGACAAGCACCTAGCTATCTGGGACCAGTCTCCTGTCCTTTCTTATTCTGAGTCCCCTCAGAGTGCACCACCGTGAGTGGCTGCAGAGGCTGGGCTGCAGGCTTGTCCTCACTAGGGGGTGGCGGCAGCCGCTGAGGACTTGATGGCTTCAGCATTCTTTGTTTACTGATTTGGTTTGCAGTATTTTTCATTCACTGGTTGTAAGTTTGACTCCAAGGAAACAGGAAAAGGTGGAAAGGACCCAGGGCTTCTGAGTTAAATGTGTCTGGGTGGGGAGCTGGTCTCTGCCACTCATTTGCTCTGTGACTTGAGGGCAACCACTTAACCTCTCTGAGCTTTATTTTTCTTACCTGTACAATGGGATAATAACACATACTTTATAGGGTTATTAGGATTAAATGAGGTAATATATATATACAATATGTAGCACAGAGCCAGCAACATAGTAGGCTTTCTGAAATATTTTTTCCTTTCTTTCCTTCCTCCCTCCCTTCCCCCTCTTCCCTCCCTCTTTCTTTCCTTCCTCCTTCCCTCCCTCCCTTCCTCCCTCCGTTCCTTCCTTCCTTCTGTCTAAATAAATAGTAGTTATTAAAGTTGCTTACTAAGCTTGCTTACTTAGAAAGGAAACAGCACCTGGAGCTGGTGGTGACTGTGCCAGCATTCCATCCTGGCATCTAGCAGGAAATAACCATCTAGCAACCTGGCTGAGACAAGACGGACTCTGTAACTATATTGCAGAGATTGGCCAACTTTGCAGGGAGGCAGTGGGGGGCACTCCCTGCCTGGATTTGTATGGTCCAAGAGCTAAGAATATTTTTTTACATTTTTAGATGGTGGAAAAAAAATCAAAAGCAGTGGACTTTTTCAAAGATGAAATACATCACATACCATTACAGATCAGCAGGCACAGATGAACATTTGCAATCGATTTTGATGGAGCAGGGCTAGAATTCTGATCTGATCCATTAAGCACGCGAGCCACAGATCGGTCACGTAGTGGAGATCAGTGGTCCTAGTCTGAGTCGGGGCTGCCTGTGTGTGCTCCCCCACCTCTTTCCTGCCCTCTTTCAGCCTCCCCACTTCCAATACCATCTTTTTGGAAGTAGGTCCTCCCCACCTTCTCAGATTCCAGCCCTGGACATTTAGACAGAAGGAAGGGAGGGAGGGAGGAAAGGAGGAAGGAAAGTGCTATGAAAGATCTCCGGATAAGGAGATGCACAAAGGAGTTTGCTGTCCTAGCTCTAACACCTTCTCTCTGGGAGATTTTGGGCAGCTCCTTGCACCCAAGTCAGCCTCTGTGAACTCTTTCCTGAAATTGTGATAATCATCGTGCAAGACAATGCTGGTTTTCCTCAGGACCCCCCCCCACTGCTCCTCTTTGCTTTAGACCCATAGCTAGACTCAAGTCCCAGAAGACCCCTAAAGATGAGGTACAAAGTGTGACCCATAAGGAGGTGTGTTACACATCCAAAGAACTACTTGACTTTTCTAATTTATGCAGACATAAGTGTGGGGCCACATGTGAGAATGGATATTAAGGCTGTGGGATAAAGGTAGCAGGACCGTAAAGTCAAATCAGGCTGAGCTAACTGATGTGGGCTCTCGAAGCACAGGTCCTGCACGTAATGCTGTGGCTCAGGGAGCTAGAAAGAGCTCGAACAGTTCGTTTGGTTGATTGGCTGAAACACAGACATGAAAAATGTGGCCTATGGTGGGAAAATGAGAAATGCTTGCCCTTCTATGGTTTAATGTATATGAAGGGGTTCAGAGGCTTAGGGACAGTTTGTGTTAGAGTGGATTTGTTATTTAAGACCTACTCAGCCACACTTGGAGGGTGCAGAAGACATGGCTCTGACTGATACTTTGAACATAGATTTGTGAGGGGGGCCCTGGTGTCCTTACAGAGCTCTGTGACCACTCTTCTCTGCAGACCAGACCTTGCAGTGGGGACAGTAGTCGCTGAATTGGGAAATCTAACTGCAGTCGGGGTACAGTTGTCCCTCAGTATCCACAGGGCAGTGCTTCCAGGGCCAACCAAGCATCCCCAAAAACCTGAGGATGCTCAAGACCCATACTTGGCCCTCTGTATTGGCAGCTCCTCATCCTTGGATTCAACCAACCACAGATCACGTAGTATTGTATTTATTGAAAGAATAAAAAGTCACATATAAGTGGGCCTGTGTAATTCAAACCTGTGTTGTTCAAAGGTTGACTATAGTTGGATCCTGGAGTGACGGGCCGAGCAATGGTGTTCAGCCACAGAAGTCAAGGTGGGCGTGGTAACTGTCATGGACAGTAGGGTCAAAGCAGCGATTAGAATAGCCTGATTCACAGAGCTCTCTGGTGTTGGCTGACTGATCACAGTGTGACTAGAAGTGAGATACACAGGAAGCTTACCAATTCTCACTGATCTGTATAAGCAGAAAAGTTCTAGGCCCCAGGTGAACAAAAGTCTAACTTGAATCATAAAGACGTAAAGGCATGACCCTTCAGTCAATTTCCAGGTTTGAGCCAGTTTACAGACCCAGAACAACTTGAATGAAGGGGAGACTGGTTCCCCTTGAGGAAGGACCCCAGCACTCTGCCAAAAATTTATACTGTTAATCTTCCTCCCAGGCTTCCCCAAATGGACCTGCCACCTTTCACCAGGGCAGCTGCATTGGGGAAAAGGACATAATCAGGACTTTCAGGAGCTACTGGATACTGGCCTGGAACTGTCACCACTGTCTACCAGTCAGAGTAGAAGTTTATGGAGATCAGGGGATGAGTGGAATTGTAGGTCAGGCCCACCTCACAGTGGGATCAGTGATCCCTAAGCCCACCCTGTGCTTTTTTCTCCTGTTCTGGAGGCAGAATTAGAATAGGCAGTTATACAGTTGACAGCTGGCAGAATCCCCACGCTGATTTCCTGACCTGTGGAATGAGGGCTGTTCCAGTGGGATGCAGAGGCCATTCGAACTGCATGTATCTAGGAAAACAGCAAACCAAAAACAAGAGCAAATTCCTGGAGGTATTACAGGGATTAGTGACACCATCAAAGATTAGGAAGAGGCAGCGTGGTGATTTCCACCAAATCCCCATTCAGCGCATCTGCTTGGCCTGCACAGAAGACAGGTGGGTCTTGGGGAATGACAGTGGATTATAGTAAGCCCAGCCAGGTGGTGACTCCAGCTGCCGCTGCTGTACCAGATGTGGTTTCTCTGCTTGAGCAAATTAACACATCCCCTGGTGTCTGGTATGTAGTGATTGATCTGGCAAATCACTTTTGCTTTTTGATACCTGTTAGTGCAGACCACCAAAAGCAGTTTCTTTCAGTTAACAAGCCCAGCAATAAATATACTGTCGCTGTGCTACCTCAGGGGCACGTCAACTCTCCAGCTCTGTGTCATAATTTAGTTTTTAGGGCTCTTTTTTTTTCCTTGCCCCCGGGGCTCTTGATCACCTTTCCCTTCCACAGGGTATCACAGTGACCCCTTACATTGATGGCATTGTGAGCAGGAGGCAGCAACTACTCTAGACTAACTGGTAAGACATTTGCATGTCAGAGGGTGGGAAATGAACACAACAGAAATCAAGAGCCTTCTATGTCAGTGAAATTTCTACATGTATAGTGATGTAGGGGCCAAGATATCCCTTCTAAGCTGAAAGACAGTTGTTGCATCTGGTTCTTCCTACAACTGAAAAAGGGACACAGTGCTTCATAACACACATGCCTCCTTTGGGTGTGTTACTCTGGCCCATTACCGAGTGACTGGAACGGCTGCTGGTTCTGAGTGGGGCTCAGGACAAGAGAAGGTTCTTCAACAGGTCCAGACGGCTGTGCTTTGCTGTTTGGGTCCTGCAATCTAGCCATTCTGACAGTGGCCGAGTGCGGTGCTGTTGGGAGCCTTTGGCAGCCCCTGCAGGTGAATCACAGCACAGACGCTAGGCTTTTAGAGCAGAGCCCTGCCACCCTCCACGGTAACCATGGTCCGCTGGAGAGACAGCTCTTGGCCTTATACTGGGCCTTACCAGACTGAATGCTTAGCCATGTACCACCAAGTCACCATGTGACTTGAGCTGCCCTTTGTAAACTGAGTGTTCTCTGACTCACCAAACCGTGAAGCTGGGTATGCAGAGACGACACCCCCTCATCAAGTGGAAGTAGTATGAATATGACTGGCCCTCAGCAGTCCCGCTTGAGGCATGGTAAGTTTCAAGAAGTGACCAAATGCCCATGGTCCCCACTCCTGCCAAGCTGCCTTCCCTCTCCCAGTCTGCACCCATGGCCTCATGGGGATTTCCTTGTAATCAGCTGGACAGAGGAAGGGAAGAGTCTTCCCTTCTTAGTTTACAGATGGCCCTGTATGCTGGGCAGGTGCCTGGAAGTGCACGGGTGCAGCGCTACACCCCTTTCTGGGACATCCCTGAGGGACACTGCTGAAGGGAAGGTCTCTCAGTGGACAGAACTTTGAGCAGTGCTTCTGGTTATTCACTTTCTTGGAAGGAGAAATGGCCAGATGGCCTATTAGATATGGATTCATGGGTTGTAGCCAGTGGTTTGGCTGGTTGGTCAGGGACTTGGAAGGCACATGATTGGAGAATTGGTGACAAGGAAATCTGCGGAAGAGATATGTGGATAGACCTCTGTGAACAGGCAAAAAATGTGAAGGTATCTGTGTCCCATGTGAATGCTCACCAAAGGGTGACCTCAGTAGAGGAAGGTTTTAATGATCAAGTGGATAAAATGACCCACTCAGTGGATACTAGTCAGTCTCTGTCCCCAGGCACCCCATCATCTCCCAGTGGCTCATGAGCAAAGTGGCCATAGTGGCAGAGACGGAAGTTGTGCATGGGCTCAGTAACATGGACTTCTACTCACCAAGGCTGACCTGGCTATGCTCACCACTGAGAGCCCCATCTGTCAACAGCAGACACCAACACGGAGTCACCAGTATGGCACCAGTCCCCCAGATGATCATCCGGCTACCAGGTAGCAGACTGATTACATTAGACCGATTCCATCATGGAAGAGGCAGCATTTTGTTCTTTCTGGAATAGACATTTACTCTGGATATGGGTTTGCTTCCTCTGCACTCAGTGCTTCTGCCAGAAATACCATTTGTGGATTTATAGAATGCCTTCTTCACCATCACAGCATTCCACACAGCTTTGCTTCTGATCAAGGAACTCACTTCACAGCAAAAGAAATGGGGCAGTAGGCCCCTGTTCATGGACTTCAGTGGTCTTACCGTGTGATTCACCACCATCCTGGAGCAGCTGGTTTGAGAGAATGGTGGAATGACCTTCTGAGCATACAGTTACAGTGCTAGTTAGGTGGTGATACCTTTTAGGACTGGGGAGGATTCTCCAGAGGGCTGTATGTGCGCTGAATCAGAGTCAAGTATAGGGTGCTGTTTCTCCCATAGCAAGAAATCACGGGTCCAGGAATCAAGGTGTGGAAATGGGAGTGGCACCACTCACTACTACCCCTAGTGACCCATTAGCAAAATTACTGCCTACTGTTCCCATGACCTTGCACTCTGCTAGACTAGCAGTCTTAGTCTCAGGGAGAGGAACACTTCCACCCAGAGGCACACCCATGATTCCACTGAAATGGAGGTTAAAATCGCCACCCAGCCACTTTGGGCTGCTTGTGATTCTGAATCAGCAGCACAAAAGGAAGTTCTTGTGCTGCCTAGGGGACTGATTGATCCTCATTACCAGGGGGAAATTGGATGACTACACAGTGCAGGTAAAGGAGGGTATGTCTGGACTGTGGGAGATCCCTTAGGGCGTTTCTTAGCACTACTGTGCCCTGAGATTGAGGTCCGTGGAAAACTAACAATTCAGGCAGGACTTCTAGAGGCCAAGATCATTTTTTGGTGAAGAGGGGGAGATGTAAGTAGGTTTATTTATTTAATTTTTTAAAGGAGGTGCTGGGGATTGAACTGAGGACCTCGTGCATGCTAAGCATGCACTCTACCACTGAGCTACACCCTCCCGCCTTAAAGGCTGATGGTTTTCAGGAATGAAGGTTTGGGTCACTCCACCAGGTAAAGAACCATGACCCCTGAGGTGCTTCCTGAGGGCAAAGGAAATATAGAACTGGTGGTGGAGGAAAGTAGTTCTAAATACAACCACAGCCTCATGACCCGTTACGGAAATGAAGCCTGTGATTGCCATGAGTATTGCCTCCTTATTTGGTTATAATTTATCTATATGTCAAATACCTTTATTTTCTCTCTCATGTCACATAAAGTGTACTGACTTTATATCATAGTATTTATTGTTCATTTTAACTCATAGTATTTAAGTTTCAAGAAATCAATGAGAAAATGAAATACCACTCAAGGGCTTTACCTCTTTTTGTGGGGAAAAGATTAGCCCATTTCCAGCTGATGGCAGGATAGCTGTATCATGTTAGAATTATGGCCTTCTTAGTGTCTTTATTTGGAGATTAAATATGGTTTAAGGAGACACGTACAGGTGCCAAGTTGACAAGGGGTGGACCTGTGATACTTAGTTTTTTGTGTCGAGTGGACTACTGGGTGCTCCAGTATTTGGTTAAACATTATTCTGGGTACGTCTGTGAGGATATTTCTGGGTAACACTGGAATTGGCAGGTTGAGTATGCCCTCTCCAGTGTGGGTGGACCTCATCCAGCTCAGTGAAGGACTGAATTGAATAAAAAGCTGAATGAGAAAGAATTCTCTCTCTCGGCCTGCCTGTCTTTGAGTTGGGACTTTAGTTTTCTCCGGCGTTTGGACTTGGACGTGGACTGGAACTACACCCCTGGGTCTCCGGGTCTGGGCTTCTCGGCCTCCACAGTCCTGTGAGCCGATTCTTTGTGATAAGCTTCTCCCTCTCTCCCTCTTTCCTTCCTTCCTTCCTTCCTTCCTTCCTTCCTTCCTTCCTTCCTTCCTTCCTTCCTTCCTTCCTTCCTTCCCTCCTTTCTTTTCTTCTTTCCTTTCCTTTCCTTCCATCCTTCCTTCATCTATATCCTGTCTCCCTCTCTCTCTATATATTTGTATCTAATTTATCTATATATTCTATGTACATATACATCCCATTTGTTTTGTTTCTCCGGAGAACTCTGACTAATAGAGACATTATGCTAGGTGTTGGAGATATATGTGAAACCAAACATAGCCTCTGGTCTCAAGGAACTTGTCTACTAAAGGAGAAGAGTGTGCAAGCAAGTTAGAGCAAGATGGTGTCGTAGTGAGCAGCACTGTAATTCAGGAAAACAGAGGTCAGGGTGGAAGGAAGGATCTCTGGCTGTCAATAAAAAGCAGGGAGACTCATAGCAAGAATCCATAATCCTGGCTCTGCCTGTCCCTCCTTCACCACAGCAAGTAACCGAAACACCCTGTTTTAAATACCACTGTTTGTTCTTCTTCAAGGTTCTCATTGAAATTCTCTTCAGTTTGTGTTGGATCCAATATTACGATTTTCCTAAGTCTCCTCACTCCTTAGGACTTGAGTGAACTTTTATGCAGCAGTAATAAAAATAATTACAATAATAAGTTTGATAGGCAGCAATGAGGTAGGTACTATTTTATCTTTATTTTACAGGTGAGGGAATTAAGTTCAGAGAGCTTAAGTAACTTGCCTAAGGTCACACAGCTAGTATGCATAAGCAGAACTGAAATCCGGGTCAGTTTGGCTTTGCAACCACTGTGCTCAAGGTGTATACATTTGGGCATTTCCATTTTCTTCCAAGATGTTCTCATTTCACTGTTCTTGGGACTTACGCATTTCAAAATGTGAGTCAGGAAATACTGCTTCTTGCTCAGAGCCATCCAGTGGCTTCCAGTCACACTTGAGTAAAATCCTAAGTCCTTACCATGGCCTGCAGGGCCTTAGGGGATTGTTTCCTGCTGGCTTATTTTTAATCTCTCATTCACCTGTTTTCCTTTCATTTACTCTGCCTCCACCCCACGGCCCTTGCCTTAAATTTCGACCCACAGAATCTGTGAGCGTAGTAAAAGCCAACCCACAACTTGAAAAAGGGACAACAGAGCTGACTCTCATACCCAAGAGTGGGAGAGGTACGGCTTTGTTTTTGGAGCCCTTGAATTCTCTTTTTTTTTAATGCAACATCATCAGTGTCTTTAGATTTTATTAGCAGCCTTCTCCACCAATGAGGTCCGTAAAAGTGGGGATCAAACAAAGTATTGTTTGTTGATACATATCAACAATATAGATAGATAGATACATAGATAGATAGACAGGTTACATCAGTATATACATATATAAAATAATATATATTTGTATATATATTTATATTAAAAATAGTGTGACTGTAAATAAGTATAGATATATTTAGCATCTCAAATGCTACCTACCACATGGAATTGTTTGAATGCATGAATGATTTAACAAATTGACTTAGTGACTTAAGTATCTTTTATATGCTGATGAATTGCAAGTTTACATCTCCAGTCCAAACATCTCGACAGACTCATGTCTCCAAGGGCTAGTTGACATCTTCACTTGGTGGTCTAACAGGCATGTCAAACACACCATCTCCAAAATCAGACTCCTGATCTTCTCCCTTTTCTCTGGCCCCTCTCCCAAACCTGCCCCTTCAGTGGCTTTTCCATTCTATTTTGTAGAAACTCCATTATTTTAGTTTACAAACCCAAGGATACTCTGAGGCCGCAGTTTACAGTGCTCAGTCTCTCTTCTCAAGCAGTTCATTAGCCGGTCATGTAGGCTCTCCTTTCAAACCATATCAGGGTCTGAGTCTCTCCCTGCATCCGCCATCACATCTCCTGGATTATCATAGCCTCCTAACTCACACCATCTCGCTTCCACGAATCTGTTCCTGTTCTCTTCTCAGTTTAGCAGCCGTCTAGAATCACGGTGAAGCGTAAATCAGAGCGTGGAATGTCTCTGCTCTGAACCCTCTAACGAGGCCCGTTTCTTTCAAGATAACAAGAGCGCTTCTTAGGATGGCCTCTGTAGCCCTGCGTGGTTGGCTCCCATTCCCTCCGTGACCTCATCTTCTGCTCCTCCCCTCGTTCACTCTCTTTCAGCTTCTGGCCAGTTCACTGCTCCTGAAGCACATTAGATAGATCCCACCCAGGACCGCTGGCTCTCACCACCACTGCTGCCCCTCGCCCCCACCCCCACGCTGGAACACTGTTCCACCAGCACCCATAGCTACGCCTGACCTTGTCTAACATTATGCTCAAATATCCCCTTCTCAGTGAGATATTCCCGGCAGCTTAGTTAAAGTTGCACCGCCCTCCTGCCCTCTCCAGTCCCATTCCTTGCTTTCTTTAATGCCATCATTCTCCAGCAAGCTTATTTGGTTTGTTTTTGTGCCCATCACTAGAATAGAAGCTCTGTGGGTCAGGGACTTTTGTCTGTTTTGTTCACTGCTCTATCTTCAATGCTGACAGCTCTAGAATAGAGAAAACATTCAATAAGTAGGCACTGGATAAATGGAAGAGCGAATGAGAGTGAATAAGCCCAAGATACCCCGCGGAGGCTATCACTGGTGCAGGGCTGCGTCAGTGATCTAAGGTAACCCTGTGATGTTGAAGAGGAAAACTTGCATTTGGGGCAACCAGCTGTCCTGCTCTTCCTTGGGAAAGTCCTGCTTTATGCCTGCTGTCCCATTTTAACTGTTAATTAGTGGCCTTTTCCACGCTGAAAGTGTCTTACGTGGCCACCTTGCTCATATTCCAAAGAGGCACGCTGCACCAGGTGCTACTGACAGCTGTCGTGTGACCAAGAGGGAAGGTAGCCTGAGTGTGAAGTGATCGTAGTGGAGGGCAGACAGGAGAGGGGGGAGATGCCCAGTGCCCTGCTCACGTGGCTGAGCCACTGAGTCACCCAGCACTGAAGCTTGCCCGTGTTTTGCAAGCTTATCAGAAAGAGTTAGGCAGTTCAGCAGTTTGGCAGTTATTAGAAAGAGTGTATTTCCACATTGTTTAAGCCTATTTCCATTTGGATGCCTGTTACTTGAGTTAGAATTTTCAGCTGATAACTCATCATAATCTGCTATGGTAAACTGTCAGACTACTACAGGTAGCTCTAACTTCAAAGAAATTTCAAGGTCGGCAGCTTCTAGAGTGGCTTCCAACGATCCCAGATTCCTTACGTTCAGACTGTTGTGTAATCCCCACAACTTAAAGGTGGGCTGGCCCTGGCCACTCGCTCCTAATGGATAGAACATAGTAGAAGTGATAACATGGCACTTCCAAGATCAGTCTACAAAGAGACTGTATGTAGCTTTCATGTTGGGACCTGCTATCTGGCTCTTCCTTTGGGGGATGTGAGCTGTGTGTTGAGAATACACCCATGTGGCAAAGAACTGATGTCTTAGGGGGCCATGTGAATGAGTTTGGGAGCAGATCCTCCCTGTATCCCCACACCACCCCCATTCCCATCTTGAGGCAAAATGACTGCCCTGGCCAACACCTGTGAGACCCTGAGCCAGGGGACCCAGCTAAGCTGTGCCCAGATTCTAGATCAATAGAAATTATGAGATGGTAAATGTTACTGTATTGAGCTTTTAAATTCTATGTTAACTTGTTATGCAGCAATGGATGACTAATACAAGGAGGGAGCAAGGAATGCCTTTAGTTTGGTTCACTTGAATCCTGAGACGTGGGCCACTTTCCTGCGCAGGCACCTCTGCAAGAGAGAGACAGCATCTGGGGAAGTACTAGCGGTCTTAGTAAGGGCATCAAACCCGACCCGTTTGTCAGGCCGTGGAAATAATCAGCTAGAAGGGAGAATGGAGCTGAGTCCTAGGAGACTGGGAGATGCGATTCTGATGGAGTTGAAGTTGTCACGTACAGGAGAGCTACTGATCATGCCTTAGTCAGCTCAGGCTGTCGTAACAAAATACCATAGACTGATGGCTTAGACAGCAACCATTTATTTCTCACAGTTCTGAAGGCTGGGACATCCAAGGTCATGGTGCTGGCTGATTCAGTTTTTGATGAGAGCCCCTTTCCTGGCTTTCCAGTGTCCAGCTTCATGTGGTGTCCTCACATGGCCACAGTGGAGAGACAGAGAGCTGGGGGATGGGGGGGAAGGGGGGGGAGAGAGAGAGTGCTCCAAGCTCTCTGGTGTCTTGTCTTATATAGGCATTCATACCATCTCGAGGACCCCATCCTCAAGACTGCGTCTAATCCTGATTACTTCTTAAAAGTCCTTGCCTCCAAATACCATGACACTGTGAGTTAGGGCTTCAACAGAAGGATTTGGGGGGAGACACACATAATTTCAGTTGATAACAGTACAGCATCAGAGATTGCAGGCAGGAGACTGGGGGTGGAGGGTGAGAAACCATGCTTCCCCTAAATACAGTGGAGACACTTGCTTTGTGTGGTTTTGGCCTCCACTTAAGAGAAAGATTGTAGTGAAGAAAGATGTGAGAGGTCCTGGAATCAGGCAGTAGAGTGTGGTGGTTATGAGCCCAGGCGCTGGAGCCAAACTGCCTGCATCTGAACTCTGGCTGTGCCATTTGCAAGCTGTGTAGGCCAGTATGGATTATGTCATTTTACTCAATTTCTTCAGTGCCTCAGTTTGCTCTTCTATAAAATGGGACAATAATAGAGTTATTCTGAGGATTAAACAAGTTAATATATGACAGATGCTTAGCACACTGCCTGGCTTGTAGTTAGCTTTAAATAGCATCATCGATGTTATTCTTCTCACCATCAGACTCCCCGGGTTGAAATTCTGGCTGAGGCTGGCTGTGTGTCTATTGGCAAGTAAGTTGTCCTTTTATGCTCCCAGTCTCTTCACCTGTTAACATGCGAATAATAATAGCCTGTCCCATAGGTTTGTTGTGAATGTGAAAAAATAATGCATATGATGTGTGTAGCACCTAGTGAGCCCTCAGTGGAGATCATCTGTTATTGTCTTTCCTCCTTGCTCTGTAAAAGAATTTAGCTCATTGTCCCGACTTGGAGAGTCAATAGGGAATTTGAATTTGCTTTACAGAGATTTACTCTAAAAGTTTTTTTGGAACACTTCTATTCTAGAAAGGGAGGTGCCCTAGGCTCTTTTTTTTTTCTATCACTATGTATTTCAGTTAAAAACAATCTTGTTGATGGGTCATGGATTGCAGTGAAAAAGCCTGGACAATGCTGAGCTGTTTTTTTTTTTTTTAATCAAACTATAGTTGATCTACAATACTGTGTTAGTTTCAGATGTACAGTAAAATGATTCAGTTATATCTAATGTGAATATGTATAATAGAATATATCTATTCTTTTTCAGATTCTTTTCTGTTATAGGTTATTAAAGGATATTGAATATAGTTCCCTGTGCTATAGAGTAGGTTCTTGTTGTTTATCTGTTTTGTATATAGTGGTGTGTATCTGTTGATCTCATACGCTTAATTTATCTATTCCCCCTTTCTCTTTGGGCTGCTTTGGATTTTTTTTTCTCCCCCATGTGAGTTGAGGAGTCTTAGAAAGTTACTTGCCTCCCTGACCCTCAGTTTCCGTATCTGTACAATAGGGGTAATAATGCGTCTTTCACAGGGTTGTCAGAATGATGGGATAATGTAAAGTATACAGACACTCCTTGCCAAGTGCTCGCCCCAGAGTATAAACTGACATCTGTGCGGAGACATCTTCCTCATCCATTCCCAGCGCCTTCTTTTTCTCTGAATGTAGTACCGTCATGTAGTAAGCATTTGTAAATGCTGCCAGTTAATTAGTTTCATGCAGTGTTGCTGGGTGGCTTAATCCCCGTTCCTAGCACTCCTGGGACTGTATGAAATACAAGACGAGCATTCTTACCGTAAAGTTATATTAAGGAATTTAATGAACAGAAAATGCCATATACCATCTGCATCAAAATTAAGTATGTGGCCTATGTATAGACATAGAATTCCTGAGCGACCTCATTCTGTAAAGCCTGTGTGCTCTGCCTGCCCACAGTTCCTGGAGGTGAGACATTTCCTGATGTTGGTTTCGTGGCTTCCCTGGTATCAGAGACTGTGGCTGAATGAAGGGGCTTTGGTCTCCCCAGAGCCTGCTCTCACAGGGGATTAAGCTCATGGACGCAGGCTGACTACCTGTGTTCAGATAAGCTCCAGTACCAACTAGGGCAAGTTCCTACAATGGTGCCTCAGTTTTCTCCTCTGTAAAATGGTAGCATTAGCCAAGGTAATTATTGCCAGTTGCCATAACAGGAACTCCCAGTGGCTTGACACCCTTACACTCTCTTTCTTTCCCACTTTACTGTCTAAAGAAGGAGAGTGTGGAATATTGGGAATGGTGGTGGGAGAGGAGCCACACGCAGAAGTGGATGCATCCCTTTTGCCTATGCTCCATTAGCCAGAATCCAGGCATAGGATCCTTTTTTGAATCAAGGGGAGTGATGGTGGGAAAACTGCTGTGTGGTGAGGGGAGATGCAACCGTGAACAACTGACATTGTCTCTGCCACAGTGAAGATAACGGTCCTGTCTCCCAGGGATGCTGCGACGATTACACGTGTGGGGCACTGCCTTCCGCATGGTAAACCCTCAGTGGGTCATAGCTCTCTCTGCGCTTTCCCTCATCATCAGCATGGCCATCAGTTTGTCTCATGGTCCTTCCCCGTCGAGCAGTGGTTTCAGGGAATCCAAGGGAGGTAGGAATCACTCTTCTTGGAACCACAGTCTCGGGCCTAGTGTCAGATCCTCACTAGGGACATGGCTAAAATTTGCCCAAGTTGGCATCTTTTGATAATTTGTGCTTCTTGCTGTTGACTTGGGCTGCCCAGTTGGCTTTTGTCATTGGTAGTTCCAGGTTAATTTCTTGCTGATTTCATGGGTGTAGAGAGTGGGGAGGGGAACTTGATGAGCTTTTGGATTAGAGTGGTCACTAGTGTAAACCTTCCCCATCCTTTTTCTTTGCCTAAGGGTTATTTCTCTTCTTCAGTGGATTCTCTGTTCTGCAGTTAGTCTGCCAGAGTTTTAGGCTTCTCATGTTCTTTATTCATTCATTCATTGATTCAAAAAGTACTTATTGAGTGTCTGTCATGCACTAGGCATTACTGGGGAATATATCAGTGAACAAAAATTACAAACATCTCTATCCTCATGGATCCTGTATGAGGTGGGGTCAACACTAAATGTAAGTCTAATAATGCTAATAAGACAGCGATGAGCGCCATGAAAAAAAACGAGCATTGTCAGCAAGGTGAGTGTTAGGGACTGAATGTTTGTGTGCCCCTCAGCATTCGTATGTTGAAATCCAACTTCCAGTGTGATCATATTAGGAGGTGGAGCTTTGGGAGGTAACAAGGTCATCAGGTTCGAGCCATTGTGAATGGAATTAGTGCCCTTAAAAGAAGGGACCAGAGAGCTAGCTCATCGTATATCTGCCATGTGAAACAAAGAAAAGTAGGCACCAACCCCCATCTTGCTGCACCCTGGTCTTGGACTTCCAGCCTCCAGAACTGGGAGAGATAAATGTTTATTGTTTAAACTATACAGTCCTATTTTTAGAGTAATTTGTTAGAGCAGCCCTAACTAAGATGATAAGATACGTTAGGTGTGTTAGAAACAGGGAGAGCTGAAGTCTTTTTGTTTTTTTTGTTTGTTTGTTTTACTTAATAGACTATTTTTTAGGACAGTTTCAGGTATACAGGTAACCTAAGCAGAAAGTACAGAAAGTCCCCATATACCCTTGTTCCCCTGTATGCAGTTTCCTCTGTTATTAACGTCTCACAGGAGTGTGGTGCATATGTTACAACTGATGAACCGATGTTGATACATTATTACTCGCTAAAGTCCATAATTTAAGTTAGGATTCACCGTGTTGTACAGTTCACGAGTGAGCTGTCATTTTAAAAAGCGTAGTGTATCAGGTACCTCTTGTGCCCACGTGACATCCTCCCAGCTCTCCTTTTAATTACATCCTGATTGAGTTGTGGCTCTTCTACCTGCTTCCTGTGACACCTGCTGGACATCACTCAGCCATTCTGATGAAGGCTCGTGCAAGCCTGGATGCACAAGGATATTAAGATTCTTGCAGGGAAACCTTCAACCAATGGAGGGTGGGAGCTGGTGGATGGCAGCCTAAAGCCATTGAACATGAGGGCTGCGATCTATCTAATTAATGTTCTTGTTGATTGTGTAACAGGCCCAGAGAGGCTAAGAGGTTTCCCAGGGACACACAGCTCATCAGCGGATGTTCTGGGGATGAGATCCTTAGCGTCGGGGCTCCCAGTACAGTGCTCTGTCAAGGCAGGGAATAGAGAAAGAGAAAGCACTCTGTCTCTGGGCTCCAGCTGAAAGCACAGATCAGGGGTAATCACCCTGCTGACCAGTCTTCTTGCCTTGGTTTACATCACTGTTATTTTTTCCCCTGTTATTATTACTATGCAATATATTCAATCTTTCATAAAAGGAAAATAAATACCTGGTTTTTAAAGAGCAGTTTCCAGTGACTCATTTGGGAGGAAATCTCCTTAGAAACTGGGATATTGGAAGATTGAATAATTTGAACTGTTTGTTTTTCTGTCCTGGACTTAGATTCTGTGAAAGTTTCTGCATCGATAGCTCAGGGGGTTGAAATATCATTTTCATCACTTTTCCTTGCCCCTGGGAAGGTCACAGAGCCTGCGTGACCTGCCATCATCCCTGGATGCCACAGTGCGACTTGAATGTGACCCACGCTGACCACATCTCCAGGGTGTTCAAGCCGTTTCCATATTCATGTAGTTACTGGGCTTTTTATGTGTTTTTTTTTTTTTTATGACCATGAAATTGAGAGATGAAGAGGCCTGGATGCTGCCAAGTCCATGTGGCCAGGGCTCCGTGTGAGTCCCCTCGCTTTGCCAGCGCCCTTCATTCCTGACGGCGGCTTCCCTCCCGTTCCTTCCTGTCCTCGTCTTCCCGGCAGCGCCAGCAGCGCTCAGCAGGCCCAGCTGATTCGTGAGGTCTAAGAGTCGGGGGCTTTAGCGATTAGGGGAAACAACTGTCCCCTCGTGTGACCAGAAGTAAATGTTCAATATTTGGCTTTTGTTTATCACACCCTTATTCTGAAATACAAAAACGAGACAGAAAGAGTTAATAGTATGGCCTTTGGAAATCATTTTTTAAATTTGTGTAATGTAATAGCAAGTGACCTTTATATAGGGCTTACAATGGGGCAGGCCCTCTTTTAAACACTTTATATGGAATATGTCATTTAATTCTCAGTATAAGACAGTATCCATGAGATGCTATGTGTCTATCTGTCTATCTATCTACCTATCTACCTACCATCTGCCTATCATCTGTTGATCCATCATCCATCTAACATCATCATTTTCATCATCATCATCATCATCATCATCATCACTATTTACCAGGCAAATAAAGGGCTAGGAGTTGATCCCCATCAGTCTGGCTCCAGAGTCCATGCTCTCAACTACTACATAAAAAAATTAGAAAGGGAAGGAATCATCACAGCCAGCCTTCTCATTCACATATGTGGACATTTACTCATGTGGTTCAGAGAGGGAAACTAACTCTTCTGAAATCACACAGCAAGTTAGTGGCTGCTTATTTCCAATCTGAAGTTCTTTTCCTTCTTGCACAGTGAATCTCTGTCCCTCAGGTGTAGGGAGAGAGCCTAATGCATTAGGTATCAGAGATGGAAGCAGACACTGAATGACTTTTTATGCGAGGTAGAGTAACCTGCTTAGAAAAGCAAGGAGGCGGTAGAGCAAGTGGGGAGTACGTGTGTTGGGAGAAGGACGACGCTGAATTTAGAAATTGTGCCGCATTAGGTTCTGGCCAAACTCCAACAATTTTTATTCATTATTATTTTTTTTATGTGAAAAGGAACCTGCAACAGTTTAGGCTCAGCTATTTGCCTTCAGGCATTGGTTTGTCAAATATGGGTCCAGTGCCAGTCGAGCAGTGAGTGTTCATGGGTGGCATGTGTCTGTGTGTGTGTGTATGTGTTCTGTGCTCAGGTGTTTGCATGTGCCCTTCTCTGTGTGTGTCCGTGGTGTTGGCATAAAAGGCAAACCATCCTAGGACTTACTGGCTACTTCTTACCTCCAACCCACCTCCCTAATGTGTCAAGAATTATAAATTAATCACCTGGCTGGCTTGCACTGAACTTACTAGTGTTTATGAAAGGGAATTCATTGGATATGCCTGTTAATGGAACACGTGTAATAATACTAAAGCCTGTGATTAAGAAGAAATTTAAGACCCACGAGTTTTTAATAGAAAAACATATCATTTGAGTGTTTATTTGCTGGTGTAAAATGGCTGAAATTTTTTAACGGGAGGGGTGCCTTTTTTTAATTTTAGAAGGATCATGGTGTTCACACTGAAAGTTAGCAGTACTTTTTCAGAAGCCCTTTTAGATTGTGTTTAGCAGAAGACTCCTGATAAAGCAGAAGCTGTTAATGGTTTCATTCTTTGATGGAAATAGATTGCAGAGTAATTCTACCCATAAGTGTTAATCATTCATTCATCAAAAACGTACTGCATACCGATCATGTGTTAAGCACAGGGCTGCATTGGGATTCAGAGATGGAAACCCTTGATCTTACCCTTAGATGACCCACAGTTTGATGAAGGGAAGACAGGTGAAGAAATAGTCTCAATACTTGTCCTGATAGAGGGGTGGAAAGGGCAGTGAAGATAGGCCAGGAGTCAGAGGCTGTCCAAAGGAGGCAGGATTTAAGCTGAATGAGATTTATCCAGTTAACCAAGGTAGGGAAGGCTAATCAAAGGATAGTTTTGCAAATTCACGGGGTCTTGGGAGCAAGTTGTGTTGGAGAGAACCATCAGCTGTTTCTACTGTTAGAGAGTAAGTGCCAGTGATCTAACAAACAATTACTGCTCAGATTCTCTCATTCACCCATTTATTCATTCAGTTGCATAAAGCTGCTGTTCTTGTTCATCTGAGTGTAGACATATACATGCACACAAATATATGTACACACATATGTGTATATGTTAATCTTTCTTGGCAAAATGTGGTATTTGATTTTCTTAAGTTTCCGTGAGATTTAATCATCCACATTATTTTATGGAGAGGTGTAGAAAGTTCTGCATGTAAAATGGAGCTGGTTGATTTTGGCTTTTCAGAAGTTTGCCTGTGGGTTTTTTAGAAATCTTTTTATTTTCCAGGGAAAGTTTGCATAATTTCTCCACAGATCCTATTTATCTTCCGAAATGGCAAGGAGAACAAACTGTCTTGGGTTTCACAGAACTGGAAGACTGAAAAACGTCTACATGTTTTCAGGATATCTGAGTATAGGTTTAGGAGTTTGAGATGTCTTGAAGAGAAAAGTTGTTTTAGTTCTACTTTTTATTTTCAGCCTTGCTGGTAGATTTTAGGAAAGTCAAAATAAGGTCCTGTGCATTTGGGTTTTCTAAAGCTCAAACAAATATGCATTCATTACCTATTCATTCACTAAATATTGATTAAGCACTCATAGTGAACTTTAAAAGGAGATGTGAGATGAAACCAATTCAGCCTCTATTCTCAAGTTTGCAATTTGTTGAGTGTGAGGAACAAATAAAGGGGTTGGGGGAAATGGAGTTTACTGTGGAAAACATATTGAAAAAGGAGAGGTATAAGTTAAGCCTTGAAGAACTAATATGGCAGAACCAGGAGTGTGAATTCCAAGCAGAGGAATAATCATGGACTGTGACAGGGAGGTGACACTAAGCAATAATCTGATTTTTGAAGGGTGGGTGACATGTCAGAATGAGATTTTAAGTTTATATTTTGAGGCCAGTCAACTCTGCTGCTTCCCAGACATGGAAATGATAGATAAAATATAGTAAAAGGGAAAAAGTCCTCCACGGTTGTTCAAAAATAGGATACTCATCTCTGTGGTGCAGGGAGCAGGGGAGGATTGGAATTTAGGCCCTATGGTGCAATTAGGACTAAATTGCCCTAATGGTGCCAGGATCACTGTTTCTCAAAAGTGCTGGAATGTGGTTCAGGGAGAACCTGGTGTGAAAAGTTGCTGCTTTTTACTTTGTATAAAGTTGTGTACCTTTGAGTTATGAGCCAAGAGACTCTCCTGGCTAGTGACTGTGTCTGTGAATGCCTCTGGGGACAAGAGCTCCTTGATTCCAATAAAAGACCTAGCTCTGGCCAAGAGTTCCAGGGGCCCAGGTGAAGGCAGAAAAGGTTAGACATGAAGGAGTACATAAAAACAAACGTATTTACCCCCACGTCAGAGAGAAAAACAGTAATACTCCATACAAAAATGTGCCCACAAACCAAAGTTATAAAACACATGAAAATATTAAAAGGTGGTCAATAAAATCCGTGACTGGATGTGTCAAGGCACATAAAATAGACTTAATAAAACAGCCTGAAAAAGACTTGCAAAAAAATGTATGAGGGGTGATCAAGAATCATAAAGGAATACATCATGAACAAAACCAGGCTATTAATCTTGTATCCTGCAATTTTACTGAATTTGTTTATTAGTTCTAATAGTTTTTTGGTGGAGACTTTAGTTTTCTTTGTAGAGTATCATGTCATCTGCAAATAGTGACAGTTTTATTTCTTCCTTTCCAAACTGGATGCTTTTATTTCTTTTTCTTGTCTGATTGCTGTGACTAGGACTTCTAATACTATGTTAGTGTATGACATGTAATAGTGTAATGAAATGTAAAACTGAGGAAGTGAAAAACTCATACCCTGAAGCCTATAAAACATTGTGAAGGAAACTGAAGATAATACAAAGAGGTAGAAAGACACCTCATGTCCTTGGAGTGGAAGAATTAATATTGTTAAAATGTCCATACTACTCAGAAGGATACACAGATTTAATGGAATTCCTATCAAAATACCCATGACATTTTTCACAAAACAATAATTCTAAAATTTATAAGGAACCACAAAAGACCCTGAATTGCCAAAGCAATCTTGAGAGAAAAGAACATAGCTGGAGGTATCATGCATCTTGACTTCAGACTATCTACAAAGCTATAGTAATCAAAACTGCATGGTATTGCCACAGACACATAGTTAAGTGGGACAGAATAGAGAGCCCAGAAATAAACCTACACACTTACGGTCAATTAAATCTATGACAAAAGAGGCAAGATATACAATGGAGAAAAGACACTCTCTTTATTAAGTGGTACTGGGAAAACTGGACAGCTGCATGTAAAAGAATGAAATTAGAGCATTTTGTCACACTATGTACAAAAATAAACTCAAAATAGATTAAAGATCTAAATGTAAGACCTTACATTTTAAAACTCCTAGAAGAGAACATAGGCAGAACATTCTTTAGCATAAATCATAGCAATATTTTTTTTGGTCTGTCTCCCAAGGCAAAGAAACAAAAGGAAAAATAAACAGATGGGGGCTAATTAAACTTCAAAGCTTTTGCACATCAAGGGAAACCACTGACAAAATTAAAAGACAACCTACTGAATGGGGGAAAATATTTGCAAATGATATGACTGATTAGAAACAACTCACACGTCTCAATATAAAAAACAAACAAACAAACAACTTGATTGAAAATGAGCAGAAGACCTAAATAGACATTTTTCCAAAGGAGACACACAGATGACCAGCAGACACATGAAAAGATACTCAGTGGCAATAATCACAGGAGAAATGCAAATCAAAACCACAATGAAATATCACCCCGCACCTGTCAGAGTGGTTCTCTTCAAAATGACCACAAGGAACAAATGTTGGTGAGGATGTGGAGAAAAGGGAACCCTTGTACACTGTTGGTGGGAATGTAAATTGGTGTAGCCACTATGGAAAACAGGATGGAGATTCCTCAAAAACCTAAAAATAGAACTGTCATATGATCCAGCAATTCCACTCCTGGGTATATATCCAAAGAAAATGAAAAAAACTAATTCGAAAAGATACATGCACCTAAATGTTCATAGCAGCATTATCTTCAGTAGCCAAGAAATGCAAGCAGCCCATGTGTCCATCAACAGATGAATGGATAAAGAAGATACATATATAATTAAATAAATATATGTATATTATTACTCAGCCATAGAAAAGAATGAAACTGCTGTTTGCAACAATGTAGATGGCCCTGGAGGGTATTATGCTTAATGAAATAAGTCAGACAGAGAAGGTCAAATACTATGTGATACCACTTATATGTAGAATCTAAAAAATTATACAAATGAATGTGTATTGCAGAAACAGACTCACAGACAGAGAACAAACTAGTGGTCATCAGTGGAGGGGGAGGGATGGGGATTAAGAAATACAAACTACATGTATAAAATAAATACAAGGATATATTGTATAGCACAGGGAAATATAGCCAGTATTTTGTAATAACTTTAAATGGAACATAATCTATAAAAATAGAATTACTATGTTGTACACCTGAAACTACAATAATATGGTAAATCAACTATTCTTTAATAAAAAAATTTAAAAATGACCAATCTTAAAGCTAACAGAGAGAACAGGTAAGTTAACAACAACAACAACAAAAAAATGACATACAATGACAGTGATTTCTCCTTATCATAAAGATGCTAAAAGGCAATGAATCAATACCTTCAGGGTGATGAGAGAAAATGCTGTCAATTTATAATTTTAGATCCAAAAAAACTATAATTTAAAAAGGAGACGTAAATAAAATTTCAGACAGAGATTAAAGAATTTATCATCCACAGCTTTTACTAAAAAAAAAAAAAAAGATGTGCTTAAAAAATGAAGAAAAGTAAAACCAGAAAGATGAATAGATGCAAGTAAAAATAGTGAGTACAGATTAACAAAATATCTTAGTATATTTAATGAAGGTAAACACAGCTTACCAAGAAACATATAAAACTAAATGTCCAGGTAATATAGAAAAAGAATAGATACTAGATTATAACAGAATAGTTAAAACATGATAAAGTCCTTGATTTGTTTATAGGAGGACAAAAATAGTGAATAATCCTAGACTTGTTAGAAAATTATAAAAGGTTAATGTTAAATACTAAAATATAAACACAATTTATATATTGCCAACCAACAGCGAAAAAAGAAAGAATTGTAGACATCTCAGAGAATTAAAAAAATGAGAGCAAAAGAAGTTAAGAAAAAGAACAATAAGGTAAATTTTATGTATCAACTTGACTGGGCTAAGGGATGCCCGGATCTGGTAAAGCAGTATTTCTGTGTGTGTCTGCTGGAGTGATTCCAGAAGCACTTAGCATTTGAGTTGGTAAACTGAGTAAGCACTTGCCCCTCCCCAATGTGGGTGGTCACCATCCAATCCACCAAGGGCTCAAGTAACAACAAAAAGTTGGAGGAAGGGCAAATTCCCTCTTTCTGCTTGAGCTGAGACATCCCTCTTCTCCTGTTCTCAGATACTGGCTCTTGGGTTTTCAGACTCGGAGGGGAAATTTCACCATCAGCTTCCCAGTTCTCAGGCCTTCAGACTCGGACTGAATTACACCCCCAGCACCCTGGGTCTCCAGCATGCAGACAGCAGATCATGGGACTTCTTGGCCTCCATAATCAGGTGAGCCAATCCCTACAATAAATCTCGTCATATATATATATATATATATATATGTCATAGATTCTGCTTCTCTGGAGAATCCTAGCACAAATGATAAATGAGAACAAAAAAAAAAATACAGGAGATGTTGTCTTGAATAACATGGGAAAATCCTGAAAGTTTAATTTTAAGTATAAAAAGTCAGTTGTAGAATAAAATATAGAGTATAATAATATTATTTTAAATTATACAGACTGCAAAACAATTCTATCCTAAAACAAATAAATTAATATCATATAATGTATGTGTGTGTGTGTATGTATGCTGTATGTTTGTATAATGTATGTATGTGTGTGTGTATGTTTGTATATATATATAATTTGTTAAAAATAGACAGAAAGGACCAAGATGAACACCAGGTTAGTGGTTGCTTCTGGAGTAGGATGGAGGATGGGAGGATAAGGAAGGGGTTTAAAGGGGGCTTCAGTTCTCTCTGTAATGTTTTCCTTCTTCACAATAGCAAGTGGAGCATATTTTAAGGTGTGTTCAATCTGGGTGATGGGTACAAAGGTATCATTATTTTCTGCATTAAATTTTTCATATGGATTTTGATGGGAGGACCATGTGGGAGCATCTTTTTGTTTTCACTCTTCCCTGGCAGTGATTTTAAGCCATGGTGGGATTTCTGTAGAATCCTTCATCCATGCTGCTCTCCCTCATCTTTGTGTCTACATTGTAGTTACCTAAAAGAGAAAAATCAAAATTGTTCTTTTCATGATGGAAACAACCAAATTCTTCAAGGGGCTTTAGTTCCTATGGAGTTTAAAGAAGACAGTATATACTGAATATTGTCCTCAATGTCCAGCATTCTCTATGGAGTCAATAAACTCCGTAAAGACTGAGACCGCACCAGGATTGTTCAGCACTGCATTTCCCGTGCCTGTGCCTTGGCGTAAAGATTGGGTTAATACATCCATGAGTAAAGGAAGGGCTGCTAGTTTTACCCAACAGCCGCTTCTCGCCTCGTCCACATGCCCGACTCTTCCATACTCTGTGCCTTTGCACAAGTCGTCCCTCTCATCGCCTCTAGGAATGACCTTGCCTGCTAGTTTGCTGTGAAAATTCCTCTTCTAATCTTCCTGTTTCCTGTAGATAGAAGCTTCCTTAGGTCAGAGGTCCTGTCTGTCTCTTTCAATGCTGTAGGCCTATAACCTGTCATGTTTCTAGAATAAATGTATTCTAGTTCATGAGCCCAGATGTCACCTCTCCTCGAAGCCTTTCTTGACATAGCTTCCAAACCCCTACAACTTATATTCCAGACAGTTAATCATGGGAAAAAAAATTGACACTTACCTAGTATATATATTTCAATGACTGCTGTTAGTGTATTGTAAGTAATTGTTTCCCTCATTAGATGTTAATTCCTCAAGAAACAGGTTTACATCTTTTTATCTCTGTGTTCCTAATTTCTCGTCTGGCAGGCATGTGGAACAGAGCAGCTTGTCAGCATGCACTTGTTGAACTGACTTATATCCATTTGCATGTGTTCTGTGTATTTTCGGAAACACTCAGAATCCTCCTGACGATGCTTCCCTTCTCCGGACGATGGCCAAGTGACCCCGGCGCACAGGTGAATCTCCTGCCGCTTGTGAGGGAGCCTGGAGTAGCCGCTCAAGGTGGATGCCCAGGAAAGGGTAAGGTAATGTGGGGAGTGAGGAGAGGGGTCGGTAGTTACCTTCGTCTTATCTGCCCAGGTCTGTGACCAGTGAGTCGCCTGGGGATGGGCACAAGCCCTCCCGCGGGGAGGACTCTTCTGCGCTCTCAGTCCCCTGCTGCTGCCATCTGTTGATAATTACTGTCCGATCTCTGCTGAGAATGTGTGATATTTAATATTTCCTCACCACTTGAACAAACATGCGGCAATAACAGAACGGCACTTGGCCACAGGAGTAGAAAGATGTATTTGCATGAAAGAGTCAGTGTACACCTTGGGCCAGGCAAACAACTGCCTTCTCTTTGCAAAGTTACGAGAAGTCCCCATGTTTCAGAACCTGGAGAATAGGTACATTGACTTAGGTTGTGTTTTTGGAAGAAAACTCTTAAAAATCCAAACTATCGAGAAGATCAGGAAACAAAATGTAACAACTTCTTTTGACAGTTGATGTGATTTTTCTTTTAATGAGCCATCATGAAATTTTCCCAGGTAGCTTTTCAGCATTTTTAGAGAAAGTTGATGCTCTTGACAAGTAGTAAGAAAGAAAAAAAAATGTTTTGTACATTGGAAAAAGAGTTCTTCCATTTGAAAATCTTTTTTTTCCCCAGTCCTTTCAGGAGTGGAGAAAAGAGGTTTCTAGTTTCATTTGCAGGTGGGGAAGTTCAACTTCCCAGTTTAAGAATAACAAGAAGATTCAACAGGGACAAGCTTTCTGCCCTGCTTTGCACTTACAATAAACTCTGGGTTACTGATGTGATCGGAAATAGACTGCTTTGGTTCACTGAGCAAGTCTGGAGCTGAGGCAGAGAAAGGTGGGGTCGCTGATGGCATGTAGATACCTATGGTTCGTTGACCGTCTGCGCTGAAGTGGCAGCTGGGACTGAGGAGTGGGGCAGGCGCGGGCGTTGTTTCTAGTACTAGAAAAGAAAGCGAATCGTTCCCCTGTCTTGTTCGGCATCATCCCTCATGTCCATTTGGGAACCGCCAGTTTTTGTCATGAATGCTTTTTTATCCCCAGCATCTATTATGAAAACTTGCAGACATACTGAAGAGTTAAATGTATTTTACAGTGAACACCAGAATGCTTTCTGTGGTAGAGGGATGCTATCATTAACAATTTCCTCTGCTTGCTTTATTATGTCTCTGTTCATCTGTTTCTTCCTTTCTTGGTAGGTATCAATCAATCCATGTTATTATTGTTAATGCATTTCAAAATATGTTGCAGGCAGTCATGAATGCCTTTACTGTCCACTATTATCCAAGAGAGAAACCTCGGTTATTGTAGGTAGGTACCTTTTCCTTGACTCGCAAGGCCTGCCTGGTGATCACAGAGGGCATTGCCCTGGGCACTGGGTGGTCTGTAAAATGAAGACAAATAAATACACAATTACACGTTGTGATCATAGTCATAGAATGGAAAACAGAATAAAGTAGAATGGAATAGAGAATGAAACGCCATCTCCAAGACCGTCTCCTTTCCTTTAACCCACCACCTTGCTACCAAAATGACTTTTTGAAACACCACTTGGATCATGCCTACCACCTGTGGGATAAGACCTACAGTTCCCTGACTGGACGACTGCAATGTTATGACATGGCTAGACAAAGGTTTTCACTACTCCACAAGTATTTATTGGCTCCCTATTATGTTCTGGGTGCATGGGAAAGATGTTGTGAATATTAGAATAAACACATCATGATCTCTAGCCTTGAAAGGTTTATGGGCAGGCTGAGGGAACAGATCATTTCAATATGATGCTTAAAATGCTATGCACACATGGAGGAGAAGCAACCCAGCACAGCCTTGGGTCCGGGTTAGGAAGATCTTCTGAAGGGAAAAATGGATGCTTTGAATCCAGAACACATATTTAGGTGAAGAAGGATGGGAATGTATTCCAGCAAAGAAGACAAAATATTCAGGCAGAAAGACTGGTGGGATAGAGAAACAAGCCGTTAGTATTTACTAGACTAGAAATTGCGAAGTTGACAGGCTAGTGCTGTGGCTTGTGGGCGGCCTCACAGAGCACCTGCAAAATGGCAAAGAGGGCAGGGACTTTATCCTTATGGAGGCAGGAACCACTGAAGCAGTTAGAAATGCAGTGCAAAGCATGGGTGCAGGGCGGTGGGAACGGGCAACTCAACAAGCTGTTAGACGTGTGCCGCAGTAATCCAGGTGAGACAGGCTCCTGGTGCTGGTAGTAAAGATGGAGAAAGAGGGACTTATTTAGAGAATGCATAAGAGGTGAAGTCAGGAGCATGTAAAGAATGAAATGGATGAGCACAAGGCAAGTGAAAGGGCGAGGTTAGCAACGAATCCCAGTCCTCTAACCTGGATGGGTGAGTGAATGGTACATCGAATAACTAAGATGGGAAATAGTAAGAGGCAGAGGAAGAGAATGAGTTCAGTTTTGTAGGTTAAATTTAAAGTGCCTGGGAGATGTCCAGGTGGAGATGTCCACAGTATGGTGGGCATAAAAATTGGAAGCTCAAGAGAGAACCTTGGATATGGAGGGGTATGCTGGTTAGAAACACGTAAAAGGGTGTGTCTCAGATTTATCCTAGCTGCGGGATGAGGGAGCTGGAGCACTTTTATATCATCTGTCACCAGTCATTGGTGGAGTGTGCTAAACACACTGCTACACGTATGTGCTACATGTCTGTGCTACATACACCTGTCCTGCTTTATATTCAGATATCAACAAGAAATTAAGTTTAAATGCCTTGATTCTACTGAGTTGATGTGGCTAGAACCTGAATCTCCTGATTTCTGTCTCAGTTATCTTTCCTCCGCATTCATCCCCACTCCATTCTCAGCAGTGCGCTCTCTGTCCACTTGTTCATCCGGTCGTTTGCTCGTGACCTCAGCAAGCTTTTGTTAGGCACCTCCCCTGTGCCGGGCAGGGCCGGCTGCCGTCCCTGAAGGCAGTGGGAATAGAACCTTGAAGAACCTCAACTTCCCTCCCTTCCAGCCGTTCTCACTTCCTGAGAGAGCAATGGTATTTAGACTTGGGGGAAGACCTGAAGGATAGAAGACAGACTTCTCCCAGATGTCTGTCTTGCCAGAATGACATGTCACAGGGCCCTGGGAACTTGGATGACTCAGTTTTGAGGTGACGTGGAAAATGATCGCTAAGAGAGTATGCACTACTCCAGCTTATGCGAAACTATAAAGAACTCCTTGTCTGCATTCACAAAAGAAAAACTCATGTTTCCTATGGCCTTTAACTCCTAATCTTTACTGGTTACAAGAGGGTATTCCAGGCAGTAGAGTGCTTAATAAATATTATACAGTTTGCTAATGGCAATGCTGTTTGGGAGTGATATTTCCTTCTAAATGTGCTAGCCTGGTTTAACAAATCTGCTGTGTGCAGTTTCACCTTTCATTGTGTTGGTTGAGCTGTCTCAGGGGCACCTTAGCAGGGGCCAAGCAACAGCTCAGAAATGCAGAGTGAATGAGTCTGCCGGATGCATTAATAGTTTTTGTCTGCGCTGACTTCCCCTTTGTTGTCAGAGTGTAACCAACACCGAGGGGCTCCACTCTGTTCGGTAACTGTGCATTCTCACTGTGAGGATGTTGAAACGCTTGAAGGGCTGGCAGCAGCGTTTCCCTACATCCTTGTGTTGTTTTCAGACCCTTTTGTATGCACTGATGGTCATTTCTAACTCCTCTCTCACTTAACCCAGCCTTTTAGGAATGGTTTAGTTGGAAAATCGACAAATGGTACCAGTGTCTTTTTCAAAATTTTCTTTACTCCCAAAAGAACTGAATGCCAGTTCTAGGTAATTGTTACCTGTGAGGTGCAAAGTCATGGGATTCATGACCATGGCTGACTTGAGCTCAGGCAGACTGCACTTTGGAACATGGTTCTGCTTCCCTCTGTTCTCCGTCAACCTCAGTTTCCTCATCTGAAACATGAGTCACTAGCAGCACGTGGTGTAAATGCTCCTAACTCCACCCGTCCTTCCCCTCTTGTTCTCTCCCTCCCTTCTTTACCTTTCTCCCTTTCTTCCTTCCAATATATGTTGAGTCATTCCACCTTTTTTTTTTGATCATCTTATGAGCTTCCGAAGTCATCCAAAAGGAAGTTCATCTTAAAGTAAAAACAGAAAAACAAACCTTCTTGACCCCCTGTCTTCCAGCTACTGTCTTACCCCCTCACAGGCAAATTTCTTATAGAGTTCTCTGCACTTGGCATCTGTAACTTCTCGTATCCCACATATTCTTTAACCTTCTGCAGCCTGGCTCCAGCCTCTCCTGTTCCACTGAAAATGTTCTCCTCAGAGTAAAAATAGTTCCTGTAGACCAGTTAACCGTTACATTGCAATAACCAAGGCACCTCCGTGTTGATAGTGCTTTCCATTCTTCACAGGTTTGTATTTGCTAGTCCATTTAGGATGAAACTTTTTTTTTCTTGCTGGATATTTTACGTGTCAGTTGGGTAAACTGTCTTGTCTTAGATAGGTCACTAGTTATTGTTTTGTAATATGAACCCACAGGAGTATCAGAATCTTGGTCGATGGGGAAATAAGACTGCTTCCACACTCAACTGTGCTTTTTATTTAAAGAAAAAGTACTTATTAAGGGAACTAAGCACAAACATTATAACATTAGCACAAACAATGTATTTAAGTAGGACACCCAGTTTAAAACAAAATATACAGGAAAACACACTTTTGTAGAATTATGATTTGTTTTCACTGATCCTTTAGCATTCTCCATCATTGTTTAGTCTAGCTCAGGTTTTCATTTTGACTTAATTAATTATTAACTATGAATGTTTCCTTCAACCATCACAAACTATTTATACTTCTTGGTGAAAGTTCTGCTTGGATATATAAACATATGCCCCTTTATAAGCAAGGTTTTTTTTTTTTTTTTGAGTGTACAACACAGGGTCATGAGAAGAAGTTGATGTGGACCCATCTGGCTGATTCTCTGGCGAATCTGAAGTCTGTCGACTTTAATTCTCCTTGGGTCTACCGAGCATAAGATCTCCACCTTGTTAACAGCATGGGAAGCAAGGCTCTTATTTTCCCCTGATTCCAGCTTTTAATTTTAATGTTAACTTTGATTACAGTCATATGGACAATGTAGTTTGAAGATGCAAACAGCTGTGTTGGACTGCATGTCTGGTGGACCTCACTCCCGCAGCAGCTCTCACCATTTTTGTTGTTCCTGTGGATATTTGCCTCCGTATCTCTAGGTAACACGCTTTACCTGCTGTTCCTGCATTTGTCAGTTTCAGGCCTTACTGACTGATTTCCTACAGTGGAAGACAGGATGTAGCTCTCTTCCCCGCCTCCTCCTGCTCAGCATACACACTGGCACGGTCCCCCACCCCCAACCTTCTATTATATTAGGTTGAATTCTAGGAAATTGCTACTTTTCTTCGTCAAAAATGCTTCAGTGTTGTCAATTTCCTGATCTTTAGTTATACCATAATCTTAGTTAAGACAAAATTCAGTGTTTGTAATAGTTAAGCCATTTAGCATATTATAATTACTTTCCTTCTGTAGCAGAACTTTTGTGTGTTTGGTTGGTTGGTTTTAAAAATATACTTGTTATTAAATGTTCCTCAAGCTCTCTCCCAGTTTGTTGAATCTCCCCTTAGCATAATAAAACAAAAGTAGTGTTCGATTTCTGTCCCCTGGGAGACATTGTCGTTAGGGCCTTTTTTCACTCTAGAGGACTGGTTCCTTTTCTAGATCTGCAACCTAGACCCTCCTAAAACACCCTAGGGATACCCTGTCTCTTGTGTTGGAGTTTCTGTTTCCTCTGTCCATGACTTCTATAGTTTTGGTCCATTCTCCTTGGTGGACGTCTGCTTTTCTAGGTTTTTGATAAAGGGAGAAATAGAAGTAACTTTTGGGGGATCTGGCAGGTTATTATTCTCTGTTTACACTGAATTAATACTGATATATTAGTCAGAATTCTCTAGAGAAAGAGAACCAGTTGGATGGACGGACGGGTAGATAGATGGATAGATAGGCTTATTACAAGAAATTGGCTCATGCAGTTACAGAGTTTGGCAAGTTCCAAGATCTGCAGAGTGATTTGGCAAGCTGGAGAACCAGGAAAACCAGTGGTTTAGTTCCAGTCTGAGTTCAAAGGCCTGAGAACCAGAAGAGCCAACAGTGGAGTTCCTGTCTGAAGGTCAGCCTTTTTGTTCTATTCAGGCCTTCAACTGATTGGATGAGGCCCACCCACCTTAGGAAGAACTTTACTTAGTCTACCAATTTAAAGGTTAATTTTATTTAAAAACACCCTCACAAAAACAATCAGAAAAAATGTTTGACCAATTATCTAGATACCCCATGGTCCAGTCCAGTTGACACATAGTTTACCATCACAGTTGGAAATCACTTTCCCTGAGTAATTTGAAGATATTTCTCCATTGTCTTCCAGCGTCAAGAGTCCTGCTTGAGAATGATGATACCTGATTCGTTTTTGGGTTGGTCTGAGACGTGTGGCTGGGTGTTTGACCCTGATCTCCATTATCAGGTGCCAGAGCTAGGCTTTTCTTTTCTTTCCTTTTTTTTTCTTCTCCCAGATCTGGGCTTTTTATAGGGGGAACTGCTGATATGAATGTCTTTAGATAATTTTTCTTGGGCTGGTCAGATTTCCTGGAGAGTTATCTTTTAGTGTCCTGCTTGGGAGATACAGGCTTGGCTTCTAGAGACCTGAGAGCCTAAGGGAACAATTAGAATGCAAATTTTCATGTAATCTCCTTGTTTCCAGAGCACTGTACCTAAACTTCACATGGTGTCCCCTGGTCCATGTACCTTCTGTCTTATCTTTCTTAGAAAATAAACCTGCATTTACTGTCAGAGTTGTAGTAGTGGAGAGGATATGGTGATCCAATGGCTTTGTAAAAAGATTTTCAGCCTATTTACCCATTTCATCTCCACATTTATGCTTATCTCCATGGGGTCCTGAGGATGCTAACTGCTATCCATATAGAGGTACCATGGTGCAAGTTGGCTAGCTCTCATTTCTGTGGCAACTTCTAGGTCAGTTATTAACTCATCCTTCTGTTTCCTAGCTCCCCAAATTCTGTGGCTTCTATTTCCTTTCCAATTCTCTGTGTCTTTGTGTTCTACACCTTAAACATTCCTTCATTGTTCTTTCAGTGAGGCTTCCTGATGAAGTGACGCTAAATGTTCATTCACTGTGCAATCGCTCCTTGAAAGCTGGATCTTGCTGCTTTTCTTACGCTCTCGCCAAAGGTGGGAGAAGGTGAGGAGAAATTACAAGGTAGTGTGATGTTGCTAAAATTCAGCCACTATCTTTCTCCTGATCCAAGTGAAAATTTTTTGATTTGAATTACCTCACTAAATTGCTCCATCCTTTGAGCTCGCCACTTATGAAAAGAATTTCCAGGTTTACTTATTAATATTGAACTCTACAGTGTAACTAGAACTTTTATAAGTAATCTAAAAAGATTTCCTAAACATTCATCATGTACAAAACCTTATCTAGCTATATTCTCAAGAATTTTATAATTTGATGTGAAAAATTGGTCTGTAAAGTGGAAAGAAGTAATGAATCAAGATTATAATGCAAGCAGTTCTGTTAATTTCTATATCACCACATTCCATTTCCCAGATGCAAACAAATCATCATTCTTATGACTATGTGATAACCTCCTCCAATTCTGACTCCCTGGAACCTGGGAAGGAAGTATACTTTACGATGATTAAGTGCCTTACTTAGCATGCATTTGTGATGCCTATCTCTTTCGAAGGTTTTAAAATGAAAGCTGTGTCATCTCTCAGAAGTGAGTTAAGTGTGGCCCAGTCTGGAAATGGTGGTATTTTTAGTGACTGTTTTTTATTATGACTAGGTTCACCTGCATGTGACAAATGACCTCAGATTTCCTGAACGTGGTGATTTTATGATGATAGACCAGTCTTTCTTGTTTACATAAACAGATAAATGGGTCCAGGCTCAGCTCGGGCACCATAATTACCTGGCACCAGGGCTCTCCGTTTTGTTGCTTCATAACCTTTAGGATGCCTTCTTTTTGTCCAGGTGCCAGTGTCAGCTCCAGCCGCCATTTCTTCATTCCAACCAACAGGAAGGAGGCAGGACAAAGAAGGGGCTGTCTCTTCATCTTGGAAACACTTGCAGGCAGCTCCACACATCGTAACGGTCAAAAGTTGGTCACATGGCCATGCTTAGCTGCGAAGAGGGATGGAAAATACATCTATTCCAGGCAGCCTTGTACCAGTAACTATCAGGGTTTCTGTTTCTAAGGAAGGAAGGAAGAAATACAGAACAGATCTAGCAGGGGAAGAGGAGTCTGTTTCATAGGGACACTTACATCTGTCCAACTCTTGACCCCCACGTTTCAGAACCTGGAAGACACTGGGATGAAGAGGTGGTGACAAGTGACCCAGGTGATGAGTGCTGTGTCAATGGCAGGACCAACAACCAGATGCCTGTTTCATGATTACTGATCCTATGCTGAGATCCAGCTTGGAAGTGAATATTCTTCAAAATGACATATTTTAGTTATAAAATATCTCAAACACACAGAGAAGTCTGGCACTCGTTATCCACCACTCAGTATTCAGATGTTTGTCATGATTACTTCAGAGAGCTCTCATCCTTATAAGAAACAGAAGTGTCACGATCTCCTCCATCTCTTTTCCTTTTCTTGCTGTTGACTGTTTACCCAAGATGTGGGCTGTCTGATTGGAATAGAGCTTATTTCATTTGTGGCGTTCTGTAGTTGCCGTGTGGTGACGGGGGCTAGCTTGGCTAATAGGGGGAGAAAAAAGGCAGTATTTTCTCAGGTGTGATTATTGCTCTTAACAAGACACAATCCAATTAGTGATGGTTGTGTCTTTTAAAAATATCATTTTCAGCTTAAAAAACATTAGAATACTATTTGCACACATATTTGAAATACGGTATAATTTAAAGAAAAATAAACACCTATTATATATAGAAAGATATATATTTATTAAGTAATCTGCTTGACTACATTTTTTTCTGTTATAAATCACTGCCTATTATATTTAATTTTTTTTATACTTAAGAACGGTTTTTTAATGACAGATCGCAACGTTTTAAGTGATGCAGCTGCCCTTTCCTGTCTTAGGTCAGGTTCTCTGAAAATATTCTGAGACCCTGTGGTTTGCATGCAGGTGGTTTCCTGTGGAGTGTGAGGGAACAGGGAGGGAGGGTTGAGCAGAAGGAGAGGCTGGGCAGAGATGCAGTTGCAGCAAAGGTCTGAGCTAGCCCACCAGGGCTCCGGAGCTGGGACGGCTGCAGAGCTGTACCCTTGCTGCTGCTGCACCCAGGCTAGTGACTGGACAGGAGCTGCTTCTGTGGGAGGAGCGTGACCTTGGGTGAAGCACCTCTCTCCACCTAAGATTGTGAGAGCTCAGGACTGAGGGGGCCCCTGGCGGGCACCCCCACTTCCACTTCTAAGTGGGGCACACCCCCAGTTCTTGTACCTTCACCAGTCATGCGTTTCTTATATTTTGCTGCATTGTTGACTGATTCTAATGATTCTAAAAGGATGGTTTACTTCATTGTCACCGAGCACCCTGGACTTCAGGGCTCAGTGTAATATCGTTCAGGCTCCTTTGAAGGAAAATCTGGTAAGATATTGCAATTTAAAAAATAAAGGAAATGCATTATTTGTGACTAAAATATACTTTAAAAATTTTAAAAATATATTTAAAAATTTTAATGACAAGTCTTCTATTTTTTGGTGGAAAACACCTTATTGTTACTGGAATCCCTGAAGCATCTTTAAGGAGGCAGCTCTGAGACTCAGGTCTATTGAAAAGAGCCTACTTTTGGAATCAGATGTACCTGAATTTGAACCCAGAGAGTTAGTTACTTGCTGTGTGACTTTGTCATGTCATACCACCTCTCTGTGCTTCAACTTTTCTAAACAAAGCAAAGCACTTCTTCCAAGGTCCCTTTGGTCTCTGAGAGTTCCCCATTTATGCGAGAACACAGCCAGAACTTCCAGTGTAGTGAGCCTAAGAACTGTTGTAGGTCTGACCAATTTCCTGGCCGTCTGTCAATAGGATTAACTTATCATTGAAGGTTCCTTGGTGAGGCTACGCTCACAGCAGGAGTGCCTGGGGAAGGCTGTGGAACGTGACTTCATGTCAGGGCCTCCCTACGGCCAAGCCTGCCTTAGGAAAGACTTCATTCTTTGGCTCTGCAGTAGGGAGCAAGGGAAGACGCAGGAGGGAGCAGGCAGGTGCCAGCAGCAGGAGGTACAGCTTCAGAGCTGGGGTCCAGCTTCTATTTCAAGCACAGGGTTTGTGTAATTGGATTGTCATTTGCCCAGTGCACTCCCCACCCCTCCCCCCGCCCCAGCCGTCTCTCATGAGTGGCCCCCTCTCTCCATCAATATGGGAACATAGGAGACTTTAATTAAGACAGAGGGGCAGCCCTCAGGGAAGATGCTGGAGTGTGTTCAGCCCCTGAGCTCAGGAAGCATGACTCATCCCCCGAGCTGGGGGCTGGCACTTTAAGACTTGAGTGCCTGCCATCCAGTCCCCTCACACACATGTCCCCTTTCTTTCTTTCCATTTCTAATTGAGAGAAGATATGCTTTATTTGAAGTGAGAATCCCCTGGTGTCCACGAATGTCCTCCACTCCCGCAAATGACCGCTAAGGGAGTAATAACTCAAGGAGTGCCGACAGAAGGCAGTTTAGTGATCTCATAGAGGGTCCGCCGGGCAGAGCAGGGGGCAGGGGATTAGGAGAACTTGGCTGCAGAACTCTGGTCCTGAGCCACATAAGCTTTCTTCTCTGCACTCTGAGCATGCGGGAGCCTAGCCTGCTCTCTCTACCTCCTGGGGCTGCGGGTCAGGCGCATGACATGGGCGATTGGGAGGGGAGCTCGGCCCCTGGAAATCCAGGATCAATCAATCTGTCAACAAAACCTACGGGGTATTTATGGAACGTCTGATATACGAGTGAGGGAAACCCAATGTATGTTAGGATTCATTATGTTAAAATATTCTTTGAAACATTCGGAGAGAAAAAAAAGAGAATTTGATCCCTTCAAACATGGAAAGTCAGTTTCTGGCATTGTTGAAATGTAAAACTGCCTGAAAGCTGTCAGTGAGTAGTCGGGTGAAGAGACAGCTTGAGGGGTGCTGTTGTCCTGAAGCAGCCTTTTCGTGCTGAGTCGCAGCAGGGTTAGGTCTAGCAGCTTCATCCGCACCACTCTGACCTCTGACCTCAAGACTCCACCCAATTCTGGGCTCTGCTTCCACCCAACCCCCTACTTCAGCCTTTGTCCAGCTTTGTACCTGCTGGACCTGTGAGGAGAGAGAGAGGCGGACAGGTGTGCGTTTCGTGGCTTGCAAACTACTGCCCCCAATCCTTTTGTCCCTCCCCTCCTGGAATAAAAGTGTTAGTCCTCCTGACCAAGGCTAACTCCTTCACTTAGGCTGGCGGCAGACTTTGCCCGGCTTAGGGCAAAGTGAAAATTCTAGGCAGGGGATTTTCTGTCTCCTCTGGTGCCTCAGTCCACAGTGGACAGGTGACCCCACTGTGATTGTAACCTCCATGATGGAACGCACTCAGCATCTGGGTCAGGGGTGGGTGAGAGTCCTTCACTGCATTGTCCTCTGAGAAAGCTCTGCTCCTGCCAGCCTGTGTCAGAGCTGCCACTACCTTGCCCTGCCCCAAGATGCCGTTAGGGCAAGACCCTACTGGGACCAGAGGGTGACGGCAAAAAGGGCCTTCCCCTACCCACACAACCCGGTCCCTGCCTCAGGCAGAGGTGGAAGTGATCGAAAGGTGGGCAGGCAGGCCGGGAGGCCCTCAGGAGCTCAGTGGGCAGCTCGGCCTCTGTCCCTGGGATGTGGTAGCGCCTGTTTGCCCAGGCTCCATGTCCCCAGCACATGCTCCATGTGAAAAACAGACGATCACAGATAAAATTGTTAAAAATTTAAAGACCAAAAAAAAAAAATTTGAAGACAGCAAACTGCGGGCCCTTCTGACCTGCACAGGCCATGTGCTCACAGTCAGCCCCGACCTGATGGCTTTCCTGGAGATCACCCTCTCGCTTGCTCCCCTAGACGGTACCGTGCCCAGGATGCTCTCTCCCCCTGAATCTCACTCCATCTCTTCCCACTGAGTCTTCCCCTTAGACTGTATGTTCAGATTCCACCTATTTTTTCCTATTGAAGTATAGGCGATGTACAGTGTTGTTAGTTTCTGGTGTACAGCATAGTGATTCAGTTATACATATATAGATTCTTTTTCCTATTCTTTATCATTATAGGTTATTACGAGATATTGACTACAGTTCCCTGTGCTAAATAGTAAGATCTTGTTGTTTATCTATTTTATATTTAGTAGTAAGTATCTGCAAATCCCAGACTCCTAATTGATCGCCCCCCACTTCCCTCCTGGTAACCATAAGTTTGTTTTCTATGTCCATTTACAAGACAAAAACAGATTCACAGACATAGAAATTCCACCCATGTTTTAGATACCTCCTCACCTTTTCTCCCCATCTTCCTTCTGACCTTCTGACCAATCTGTCTCTTCAAGAAGGCAGACTTGAAAAAAGAGCCAACATTTACAGTGTCTCTCTCTGCTGCTTCATGTCTCGCTCACCCTTAGTCGCTTCCAGTGAGGCAAACTGTTTTCCCACTCTGAAAACTCCCCTTGCAAAGGTGGTCATCGAACTCCTAACTACACAGTGACTGCAAAGGTCGGATTTTCAGTGTTTCACCTTCTCTGACTAAAGAGATGCTATTTGACAATGTTGGGAACGCCTCGTCTTGGTATCCACGGCCATCTCTCTTCTGACTCTCCCTTCCCAGTTTATTCCCTCTGAGTTCTGGAGGCCAGAAGTTTGAAATGAAGATGTCGGCAGGGCCATGCACCCTCTGACTCCCCCAGCGTCAGGTCATACTTTACTTCTTCCAGCTTTGGGCCGCCCCAGGCGTTCATCGGCTATGACGGCATCACTGCAGCCTCTGCCTCTGCCTTCACGTGGCCGTCCTCTCCGTGTGTCCCTGTTTCTCCACACGGCTGTCTTTTTATTGGGATCCCAGTCGTGTTGGATTAGAGACCCACCCCTCTTCAGAATTTCACCTTCTTTAACTGGTCACGTCTGTAGTGGCCCTATTTCCCAATAAGTTTACATTCTGAGATCCTGGGGGTGAGGACTCCAACATACCTTTTTGGGAGGACACAATCAAGCCACAACATATTGTAAAAGTAGTGTAATATTGATAAAAAATGCATGCCATTTAATTTCTCCAGCTTCAGTTTATTCATCTCCATAATGGCTGTAATAGCACTTGTTCGGCTTACCTCACGTAGTAAAGACCATATTAATACTCAATATAGAAGCAGGCATCCTTTGCAAGTGTGGCAGTTTATCATGATTGTAAATATGATCCCCTTTCATTGTTTTGAGGTTGCTGGGTTGTGCATTTGCAGTACCTCTTGGCGTAAAAGGTGTGGATTGATTAGGGCTTGGGGCACACACTGAGGCTTTGCTTCTTCAAGAACATCTTGGTAACCCCATGTTTCTTTACTCTTGACATGTTTTCTCAGCCAGCTGGTACTGCTGGACTGTGAAATGGGGGGTAAGAATTTATGCCATGTGGAAGGGCACACTGGAGGAGCAGCAGGGGAGGGCAGCAGAGGGATTCAGGTTCCAGGAGGTTAGGGCGCGCAAGGGCCAGAGCCCACTGACTCCCTGCCCCCATGGCCTCCTGCTCTCACAGCTTGAGCCACTTGACCAGCCAGTCCTGGTTCTTGTCCTTGGAAGTGTCAGGCCCTTGGACAGTCAAATACGAGATGCTTTGAGAGCCCACATCAAGCTGGCCTTCCTGACCTTGCCACGAGTAAGCCCTGCCTCGTGGCTGTTGTAATAAGAGCATTTTCTAAGCTCTGAGCAACTGGCCTTTTGCACCCAGATCCCTTTCACAACCCTCCTTTCCCAGATTACCTCTCCTGGCGGCCTGGCTGTAGTGCCTGAATTCTACCATGACTCAAACTTGAGTTACGGCACTGAACCGCTGTGTTGAATAGCAGGACAGAGGAAGACGAGCTTCATTAGCCACGAAGCCCGCAGCTGGCTCATTTCGGCTCTCCATTGGGCAGAGTCTGTGTGGTGCACCCACGTCTGTTCAGAGTTTCCCAAAGAGCAATAATCTGAGATGCTCCGTGGGGGAGAGGCTCTCTGGTGGTACATGGAAGAGGGTGGGAAAACCTAGCTAGCTGCAGTCCTGGCTTGTATCACTTACTGAGTCATCTTGGTCTTTATCTCGGTTTCCTTATATGTAGAACAGAGATTTTTTTTCTCTAAATTGAGCAGAACTCAGCGGTGATAAGGAACAAATGAGGCCAAGGACACGTGGTGTTTGCAGAGCGTGTGACATGCACGGGGGTGCCTGCACACACACAAGTTCAGTAGCCTAGGCACCCGCATGTGCAAAGCCACATTATCAGTCATTTTTAAAAGGACATAGTGGAAGGATGGCCTCTTGTTCTACACTCTTCTCCCCAAGTCTGATCCCTTTAGTCCTCACCTTTTCAGACCATCTCTCTGCTGCTGACCCTGCTGCCTTATGTAAATATGCTCTCTAGTACGACTGGGTTTTTGGTTGGCTTAATACAAGGAAGACTTTTCAGTGGCCAGAGCTGCTTAGAGACAGAGTGGAATGCCTCACAAGATGCCCATTATTATAAGGGATGTGTAAGCAAGAGCCTGGATAACCACTTGGCAGAAATGTCCATTTTTAATTATTTATTTGACAAATATTTACTGTGCACTCACTGTATACCAGGCATTGTATTAAGCACTGCAGAAACAAAAACAAGTTACACTCATGTGTCTAAACGTTTGGTTGGAACCTTAGGCCAGGGCTATAGCTGACTGCTCAGCACACATCATGATTTTTCTCAGCCCTGTGCCTCTTTTTATGCTTTATTCCTACCTTGCCCTGCTTACAGGTGGTCCTCCCTCCAGGAAGTCTTATCTAAGTTGCATTGGTTCGGGTTCAGTCACTTTCCCGTGTGTCCCCAGAGTACCTGGTTTTATCACTGTATGTTATGATTCTTGATGTGCTGTGAATTCTTTGAGGTTCATTGGGGTGATATTTTTTTCATCTTAATAGCTCAGCAGTCAGCAACAGTGCTTGGCATCAGGTAGAGGTACAAACTGCATTTGTTCATTAAATGTGAAGTGAGAACATACCTTCCCAGGTGAGGGCCAGATTTTCTTTTATCCATAAGGCATCCCACTTTTAAAAAAGTTTTTCCTCCTTTAAGTAGTTTTTGAAATTATAAAACTAATATACATTCCTTAGAGAAGATTTGAAAAATCCAGAATAAGGAGAGAATTAAGGAAATGAAAATACACTCACAATCCCCCCACCCAGACACACTGATAACTTACCCTTCTGGCTCTATTTTAAAATATTTTTCATATATACATGTTTCTTTTTTTATTGAGGTATAGTCAGTGTACAATGTTGTGTCCATTTCTGATGTACAGCATAATTCCTCAGTCATACATGAATATACATATATTCATTTTCTTATTCTTTTTCACCATGAGCTACTACAAGGCATTGAATATATTTCCCTGTGCTATATAGCATAAACTTATTTATCTATTTTGCACATACCAGTCAGAACCTGCAAATCTCAAACTCCTAGTTTATCCCTTCCCAAACCCCTCCTCACTGGCAGCCACAAGTCTGTATTCTATGTCTGTGAATCAGTTTCTGTTTTAAACATAGGTTCATTTGTCTTTTTTTTTTTTTTAGTTTCCACATATGAGTGGTATCATATGGTATTTTTCTTTCTCTTTCTGACTTACTTCACTTAGAATGACATTCTCTAGGGCCATTCATGTTGCTGCAAGTGGCATTATTTTATCATTTTTTATGGCCAAATAGTAGTCCATTGTATAAATATATCACAACTTCTTTATCCAGTCATCTGTTGGTGGACATTTAGATTGTTCCCATGTCTTGGCTATTGCAAATAGTGCTGCTATATACATGCATTTTTAAATGATTGTGTATTTGTTAATATATTGCTGTGTGCAGTAATAAAGCGACCTCCAAATATCAATAGGTTAGCACAATAAAATTTTATTTCTCCCTCATGTAAAGTTCAAATGGGTATTTCTGATTGGAGGATGTCTCTCCTCCCAGTGATGATTCAGATACCCAGGATCCTGCCATCCTGTGGCTCCGCCATCTTTGATCCAGGGCTTCCAAGAGGGTTGGCTTTGGGGAAAAAGGACTGGAGGATCTAGAAGGGGACTTTTTATAGGAAGACCTGGAAATAGCCTTGGCACTTTCTCTTGTAGTCCATTGTCTAACTTGGTTAAAGGTTGGTATTGTGTTAAGTAATAAATTAGTAATATGGTCATGACTAACTCCAGGACAGACTAAGCAGTGTGATATGTTGAGAGCACAGAAGAAAAGGACATGCTTTTGGTGAACTTTTAGCAGCCCTTCCACAAATTCAAGTACTTCTCTATGTACATATTTTGGAGATTATATTTTTTAATAAAAGTAGTCATAAGGCTTTTCTCACTTTATTACACAGTCCTTCAAAAAAGAATAAATATTATGTTCCTAATGTTACAGATAAAGACTGTAATGGGTGAAGTAACTTGCCTGAGGCCCCTCAGCCAACGTGTGGCAGAGCTTGTCCTCCGCAGCCCATCTCCACGACTGCTCCTGCAGCGCTTCGTAGTGACAGGCATTCAGAGCAGCAAAGGGAAAAGGGGTAATAAAACCATTGTCATGACAGAAACCAGGAAGATAATCTAGAGAGTATCTTGAAGCATGATTGAGTAAGCAAGACCACTGCTCAGATATTTCAAACCAGTATATATATATATAGAGAGAGAGAGAGACAGAGAGACAGACAGACAGAGAGACAGACAGAGAGACAGAGACGGAGACAGACAGAGAGACAGAGACAGACTGAGATGGAGACAGACAGAGATGGAGACAGAGTTAAAAAATAACCCCAAAACTGTCAACAAAAATGTAGTACGGGGGAGGCTTGGTGGATTGCAAATGTTCAGAATGTGCATCACTTACAGTAAGTGGTTGGTTTGGCCCATGGCCACTGTTCTTTGAGTTAGCATTGACCCCTGACAACTTAGATGACTTATTGGCAGCATGCAAGATCATTCAACCCATGCCTGAGACTTCCAAGAAAAGAGAATTGACCTCCCTTGTTTGCAAATGACAACATTGGCTCTTGGAACCAAGCAAATGTTTTGTTAGGCTGACTATGTCTCTTTTCTTACCATCTCCCATGGAGGGTCATGGGTTCCTGAGGTGTGAAAATAACTGGGAAAATTCAGAATTGAGCTAATACCTATTTGCTGGATTCTGAGCATACATAAGGCTTGCGGAAGCTGAGAACATGTTTATCAACGAACAAAGTTTCATTCCTCCTGTAAAATGACCTCTCGATGTGATATATGGATATTGAGTGCCCTGCTGTGACTAAGAGCTATCTAAAAAAGAAAAAAATATAGCCACCTCCTGAAGCATGTATAAATTGCTTTTTTAGACCCTATAAAATTTTAGCTAGCACCAAACATAGAACTTCATTCATCATCCTACAAGTGAGGACTGCCAAGGGAAGCCGACTCTTCCTGAGCCGAAAGTGGCAACACTCCAGGATTGGCAGAAATCAAATGAATCATTTCCTGCTTTTAGTTTTAGATAAATAATCAGAAAAGATTGTCTAAATTATGATCCAAAATCCATTTTTCATAGCCTCGAGCCTTAAGAACTTCATGTGGAAGCCCCTTTTTTCTAATTACTTTATTGCACAGCGTTGAAGAGATGGTAGGTAAAGCCACCAAGTCCAAGCTATGTTTTTAATGCAGGGAAGACTTATGACCTCGTTGTGGTGGTATATTTAATACATCCTTTTATTTTTGTATTTTGATGCTTTGACATTGGGGCCTTGCTGACCCGGAGGGACTGCTCCTCCCAGGTTAGGAATTCCTAGAGATAGAGGACAATGCATGGCGGTGGGGGGGGGCACCTTTCATATGCAGACCAACCAATGCAGAGCCCATGCCCCCAGCCATCTCCTCTATGGGCTTTCACACTCGGGGCCACTATCCATCTGCCCCATCACTCCAGAGCCAGGTACCAGACAACTAGGGGCAGCAGGCTACCCTAGGCTCACAGAAATTTTTCAGACCAGCCAGCCCTAAGCCTGCTGACTCTGCCTCACCTGTTCTCCCCTGTGGAAGCCACAGTAACGGCTCTTCCCTGAGCTTCTCTGCCTCTGCTCCTCGCCAGCCCCGGGGCCTCCTTCCCCGGGGCCTCCCGTGCCGCGGCCGCTCCTCCTCCAGATCTGTGATGATAAATCTGCCTTTGGCAAGGCAGTTGTTTCCGTATCTTTTGGTCTTGCCATACCTTCATCATAATAAAACCTATATTTTAACACAGTCAGGACAAAAAGTATAAAAATAAGAATCAAAGACTTGGGTTCCAGTCCTGATTCTGGAACTGCTGTCCTGGGAGACCTGGAGCAAGTCTCCTAGTTGCTCTGGATCTCAGTTTTCTTGTCTCCAAAATGAGGTAGCTCGATTCCCTAGACGAATCCTAACATTTCTTTAAATGCTCAAATTCTGTGGATTTACTCCTTGAACATGCGACAGGCTATTCATTATGCAGTCTTCCAAGTGATGCGATTTCTTCCTGGAGCATTTACTGAATACCTGCTGTTTGATTAGCACCAAGCTGGGCACGAGGGATCCAAAGATGGACAAGAAAAACATCCTGCTTCCAAATACACTGTGCGATTCCCATGTCCATGGGGGTGTCTGTAGAGCTGTGAGACATGTCTCTGCTGGCTCTCCTGAGAAGGCCTACTATGCACCAGAGACGCTGGAAAGCGCTCATGTTAAATGGTTAAGCATCAGCTGAGCAAACGCAGAATTAACGTGGAACGTATAGACCAGATAGGACGATGACGTGCCGTCAGCTTCTTTTCCTGTTGCGTGGGTGCAGATATTCATAGACACATAGTCAAATGAGAGGTCTCCATTTTGCTAAGCTTCTGTTTGATTCTGGAGGTTCTTAATTACTGATTCTCTATAACTGTACTCGTTGCTCAAGTACCGCAGGGCCCTGGTTCCTTGGGGAAATGCTTTTCATACTCATAGTACCTTCTACACTATTGCTTCCACAAAATATCAGATGTTCCCTCAACACTGTATTGGAGACTGTTTTTCTGGGATTTTTAGTTTCTGAGTGTTTTTTTTGTTTGTTTGTTTTTGGCAAGAGGAGGACAAATTCCATTCTGAATTCCACTTTTCAGCGTTTTCATCCATTGCTTCACCTCCTCCTGATTTTATGTTTTCTTTATCTTCTGTGGCCTCCCCACTGGCATTAGCCACTGTTAAAATTTTCTATTGCTGCCTCACTGGGATTTTGCTGTTCCCCTTTTCAGGTATACTTTCCTATGCCTGTAGCAGGGATAATATTTTCAAAAAATATTAA